>NW_021635044.1:1200000-1600482 GCF_004799145.2 Neltuma alba
TCGAAATTTCTTAAATCAAACATTTTCTGTAGGTATGGGATCCCTAAGGCTGTAGTGAGTGATAGGGGTAGACATTTTTGTAATAGGATTGTAGATAATCTATTTTCAAAATTTGGTGTCACTCATAAAGTCTCCATTGCCTACCACCCCCAAACCAATGGTCAAGCTGAAATTTCTAATAGAGAGGTGAAGCACATATTGGAGAAGAGGGTAAGGCCTTCTAAGAAAGACTGGAGTTTATGTTTGGAAGAAGCCTTATGGGCTTACCAGACGGCATACAAATCACCTATTGGCATGTCCTCTTACCAGTTGGTTTTTGGGAAAGCTTTTCATTTACCAGTGGAGCTTGAACACAAGGCTTATTGGGCAATTAAGTAGTGTAATGTGAATATAGAGTCTGCCGAAAAGGAAAGGAAGTTGCAACTACAAGAGTTGGAGGAGCTTAGACTTGAAGCTTATGAAAACTCCAGACTCTACAAGGAGAAAAAAAAGTTTGTTCATGACCGGGGAATCCTATAGAAACACTTCAAAGAGGGTGATCGAGTATTGTTGTATAAGGCCCAGTTCACTTTCAAGCAAGGAAAATTCAACACCAAATGGGACAAGCCCTACATGGTCACAATAGTGCACAACTTTGGCATGGTTGAGCTTTTGCACGAGGAGACTAGAGCTAGACTAAAAGTCAATGGCCATCTATTGAAGCTCTACCATGAGAATCAAAAGCCTCCTTAATTCTTAGATTGTTTCTTTCCTTCACTCATTTACTTACCTTTGCCCTATTATTGCTCGTGATATGTTCTGTGCTTTGGTATGCTGATTGAGTGTTGGGAAGAAACCATCTCATTAGTATAGTTTTAGTGTAGTTAGTTATTTTCCTGTTCAATAAGATTCCCTTCTTGATTTTGAATATCTGCCTTTTCTCGTTGTGCACTTAATTGCTATAATGCAGCAAATTGTTGCATTATTTGTTTTTAAATGATAAAGAAAGTTGCTACTCAATTTTGTGTGTAATTGTAACATCCAAACTTTGTTAGATATGATTAGTTTTGATAATGTCAAATAATAGAGCAAAAAGCTTGGATAAATTATTTACCTCATATTTTGACTAACTATCATACTTAATATCTTGTGTAGTTTCCTCAAGAAAAGAAAGGAGTTATTATGTTGAACTTTGAGTTGTGGAGAATGATCAAGAGGAAGAAGAAAAAGAGAGATTGAGAAAAGAAGAACTTGCAAGACCAAATGGAAATATCAAGATTCAAGTTCATAGATTTGATGTTAAAGGTTGCTATACTCAATCAGAAGTTTGAATGGCTCAATCGGAAGCTAAAATACACAAACCAGAAGTTATATAATCATATATTGAGTCACCCTTCATATAAACATGGAAAATAAGCTTCAGAGGTGATTTTCATGGGCATTTATCGATCACTTGATAGATCATCCACTTATCGATCAAGTTATCGATAAAACACATACTCTATTATGCTCTGTTCTTCATTCAGCTCTGACATAGGTTTGGTATTTCTCTAATATCTCTTAAACCACAAATCCGTTTGAGGTGAAACTTGATTCATATGAAACTAGACTCATAACATGGTTCATGGACACCAAAATCAACTTCAAAGAGTTTCATATGAGGGATATATATTGTTCAAAACATTGAAGTAAGGATTAACGCCTTGATTCTGACCTTCAGTCCCTGTGATGAAGATAACTTTGTAACTATAATGAATTTTGGGGTGATTCTTGTGAACTAGAAAGTAGACTCAAAGAGCTTTCTGTGAATAGGTCATTTGCAAAATTTGGAGTTGAATTGGAAGATTTATGATCACTCAAAGTTGAGCTTCGTTTTGCTTGAATCAGAATTTGAATTTATTGAGGCAAAGACTAGAAGTTCTGCACTGATCGATTAAGCTCTTAAGCAACATGCTACTCAAACATGTTATTGAGTAAAAGCACTAGAAGAAATGAGGAAATGAAAAGCCATTATCAGATGTTGCTCGAGCCTGATCAAACATCTACATACTCGATCACTTTATCGAGTTCTTGGTACTATCTCTTCAATTCTTCTCTTATATCTTCACATGCATTTCTAAGGTGCTCAAGCTATAATCTATCTTTGAAAATATGAAAGCACAAGTAATCGATAACATTATCGATTAACGGATAATCGATCAGATATTTGATCACTGATAGAATTGTTTAAGTAAATTATCGATCATTTAATCGATAATTGGTTGATCGATAAGCTGTCAGAAAAAGGTCCAACTTCCTCTGTCTCATAACAAAAGGTTTATCGATCACCTGATCAATTAGCAAATTATCGATCATCGATATATCACTCTTAAATCATGGCTCTTCGATCACCGGATCGATAATCAGATTATCAATAATATGATCGATCATCGCACTTGCATATCTACCTTGTTTTTCACATAACATGATCGATAAATCAGTTCTTTGATTTTACAAGAATAAACCTCTTTATCAAAAACATGATCGATCATTCATTAATCGATCACCTATTCGATCAACTTACATAGCCTGTGTTTTCACTGAATATACTTTTGCTTAATGTTTATCAATAAGGTTATCCATCATCTATTTATCGATGAAGTTTTCGATCATTATTGCTTTAAAGTCTGTTCTATAACACTTTGTTTACTGATAACCTGATCGATCAACAAGTGTTCAATCACTTGTTCGATCATTGTACAAGTTCATTTCATAACAGCATTTCACGATGATTTCGAAATATTTTATCTTTTTATCTTTAAGCTTTTCTCAGCTTTCTTTTTACACATAACTCTCTATTGAAAGGATACGAAGGCAAACATAACTTGAAAAAGATTATCCTGGCATAATTCATTTAAAGCTAACTGCATTCATGTTTTATCCGCTATCGATCATCTGTTCGATCATCATATAATCCATAATCTATTCGACAATTGCATATATCTGCTATATCTTTTCTTCATGTAATTAATCAATAACATGATTGATCAAAGCGTTATCGATCAAGGCATCGATTAAGTAAGTTCATCTTACTTTCTGAATATCTGAATATCTGATGACTGATTCCATGTTTTCCAACTTATTATTTCTAAGATTATCATATACTTATCACTTGATTTGAGGAAGATTATTTTAGGAAAAGAGCCACAACGAATTTATGATGTGAAGAATCGACTTTCGTCAGAAGCTTCCAACGGCTAGTTACAACAGTCATATTCTTCAAGCCAAACGGGAAAAAAATGATCAACGATCAAGTACCCAACATTATCTATAAATAGAAGAGCATTCAAAATAAGAAAGAAGAAGAGTCTGAGCTTACAACATCAAATGCTAAAATGCCGAATCAACATATTCTCATTTGGAGCTCCGAAAGAAAACTCCCTATCTCTATACTTCATAGACTAAAACATATGTATTCGTAAGATAGAGAGAAGAGTTTCCAAAACATGCTTAAGATTCATCTATCACTTCTTTGAGAGAAGAAATATTCAATCTTCGTTATCATTATCAGATTGTATCCTTACGGTGAGTAAGGGGGAGTATTTACCTCAGTGTGAGGTTGCTGTTGAATAGACTGATTAGTCTAACGATTGTAAGTGGCGTCACAAGTGCCCAGATCAAACTTGTGGTTGTAGTGGTTCTCAAGTACCCGTGTTAAACTTGAGGGAGATAGTCGATTGAAAATCTCAAGGGGAGCCTGGGGACTGGATGTAGGTCAGTGAGGACCGAACCAGGATAAATCATAGTTTGTATCTTCTCTTCCCTTACCTTTTTATATTTCCAGCTAAACCATTTTACTACTGTGATTATACTTATATCGATTCATTGTTTTTATATTCAGAATTTCTTATGAATTTTATTACATTGCGAAAAGGTTTTTAATTTTAATTAACACCCAATTCACCCCCTCTTGGGTGATCAGCCATTCTTACAAACTTTTGGCCCTAAAAGTACCAGAAATAGCCTGAATTGGATAGGCTACTAAACCCCTTTTGAGCAGAAGTCTCAAAGTTGAGAAAGGAAGTCAAAGCAGTTTTAGGGACTAAACTGTAAAGTAAAAGTTTTCAGGAGCTCAAGTATAATCAAGTTAGAGGCTCCAGTAAAGTCTTCAGGGCCTAGAAAGAGAAAAGAGAGTAAAAACAGGCCAACGGTTAAGTTAGAAACCTTAAAGAGAGGATTGTATGAAGTTAAGTCTAAGCAGGGACTAAACCGTAAATTCAAAAAATTATGGCCAACAAGGGTAAAAATGGAAGAGTATACAGAGAATTCCAATAAAATCTTAGAAAATGGAAAATAATATTCTAAGGCTCTTCTGTGAAGAGAAAGGACGAAAATACCCCTGAGGCAGCTTAAATAGAAGTTATGAGGTTATGGCAGGTAAAAAGTACATAGTTCGAGGTAATTATTTGAAATAGCAAGAGACCTCAAAAAATATATGTAAAAATGAGGTTAAATGGTTGAGAGGTTGTACTAATTTATAAAATTAGTCCCGCAACCAAAAGGCCAGTGGAGTGGCTTTAATAAATTAAAAGCCAGTTATGCCGATAAAAGGGTATTTTAGTAAATAAATTTTTATGCAAGGCTTAAAGGAAGTGTTATGGTCTAAGAAAATTCATAGATATTCTCTAGAATTAAAAGGAATTTATGAAGTAGACAGAAGAAATTCTGAGTTCCAGAAGGCCATAAAGAAAGTCGGAGAAATGTGGGCCAAGTAAATACAGAGGAAACTTAAGAATTAAGTTTTGATCCAACGGTTAGGATCTAATCTCCCTTCGTCTCCACCACTTTTGTGACACTTGGCATCTTCTAGAAGGATAAGGTAAGGATGATGCAAGAAGATGATGCAATGATGATGTAAAAGTTAACTTAAAGTTCCAAAATTGCCCTTACCCTTTCTATTAGCCACCAAGGGCATTTTGGTCCATTCAAGCCAAATTTTTGGCTATAAATAGGCACTTCCTCCCCTCACATTTCGGCCAAGCAAGGAAACATAGGGGAAACCCTACCGCTCTTGCATTTAGAGAGAGAAAGAGCTATTTCTAGTGAGAGAAAGTCCACTTAAGTTCAAGAAATCATCAGGGTATGTGATGGTTGTAGCATCTGATTTGATACCTATTTTGAATAAGTTACTTTTTGTATCTGATTCTAAAATTTGGCATGATTAAAGTACACTCTGTAATCTTTAAATCCATGGGTAGAACACTTTATTTGGATATGTGTACAATTTATGGCAATTTTTCAAACTTAGGGTTTGAAATCCGGAAACAGTGTTTAATCTTTGGAAGAGTGTCGAGTTTCATACAATTTTGGTACTGTTCTGAATAGAATTGGTTCCTGAAAATATTTTTCCTTTAAATAAAACTTAATGAGATTTTAGTGAGAATTGGAACCACTCAGTTTTGATTTTTCTAGAATTAATTATGAATTTTCAAAATTGAGCAAAAATTCTGGAATTTCTGTGTGAACAGTACCCACGAAGCAAAATTTTCAGATTTGATCTTCTTGAATCTAAGGGCATCTAAAGTGGTCCTAATTGACAAGAAATAGATCTTAAGGATGGGAAATGATGAGATTTATATTAGAAAAGCTAGAAAGAAAACCCTAAAACCAAGAGAAAGGGTTGAGGTTCAAGAGAGGTAGTCTTGAACGTTATGTAATCTAGTGGTTCTAATGGATTGTATGATCAATATGGTTATGTTTAGGACCTTGGAACATCCAAGAGGATGTTTGGTGATGTTAATCGAATACTCACATGGCTAGAAAGTCAAGGGAGTCAAAGGAAAAGTAAGAGGAAAGCTTGAAGTGCAAGGTAGTGAACTTGCCTATTGTCATTGCTTGATGTTGTATGCTTGTGTGTTACCGTGTACATGTTATTGAGTGTTATTGTGATATGTTTTAGCTACTATAATTACTATTCATGATAAGTAGATTATGTCTCCATGGCCATGCATCAAGAAGTTAGCTTTGAGCATGCTAATATGTCACTAATTAACAAGAGAATAAACAAGTTGTGTGTAGTGCATTAGCATCCATCTAGCATGATTAATGTCACATCCAGTAATATGACAACTAGGAATAAGGATATTCCTAAATATTTAAGGGTCAAAAGCGATAAGGAGAAATAGAAGAATTTTGGTGGAAAATAATTATTATAATTTTCCAAGCCAATTATGAAAGTTTGACTAATTAAGAAAAATTGGTCAAGAATAATTATAAAAAATATTTCCAAGCCTCAGAAAATTAAGAGAAAATAAGGAAAATATTCCTTGAGAATTATATGGGATTATAAAATTGGTTTTATGACCAATTTGCCCTTAGAGAAATTATAAAGGAATTTAAGGGCGATTTAAGCTAGTTTAAGGTCTTTTATTTGGAAAATTCCAAATAAATATTTAGAAGGAGAATAAAATCCCAAGAAAATTCTTATGATATCCCAAGGAAATATAAGAGATTATGGAATTAAAAGAAGGCCCTCAAGTATCCAGGATTTTTCCTAATTCTTTGCAGGAGTGGAAAAAAATCACTAAAGAGAAGGAAATTAGTTTTCTTTTTTATTTAATTATTGGGAAATTAAATTTGAGACAAAGAGGGAAATTTGAGAAGATAAAAATGAGAAGAATAATTTAGGGATCTGAGAGAAAATAATTACAGAGGTTAGAGCACTGTAATTATAGAAAAGAAATTAAACCCGGAGTAAAAGTGCACCGATAAAATGTTAATCGGAGTCTTGCACTTTACTTGGCCTACAAGTTGCCACTTGTCAAGCCTTTAATGGGTGGTAATTAGAGCTTTCCAAGTGTCAAGCCACCATTGGAGAGGATCTTGACTTTTGAAATTAATTTCAATTGTCATTAAGTTAATTAAGAGGGAAAATTAAGAAGGAATAGGCACTTGACACTTGGCTCTTCATTAATGATGGTTGGTGGGATATTTTGTGCATTGAATGAGCTCATTTCCTCCCCTAAATCTGATCCATATTTCGTGCAAGGAGGGTTAGAGAGGAAAAAGGAAGAGCTTCAAAGGAAAACCAAGGAGAAGGCATCAACTTTAAGTATACAAGTGAGATCCAAGGTAAGTTTTCGATTCTAAGATGTTCTCCACCTTGTTTGCTTGAGTTGTATGGTTAAAAATCATAGCTTTTCCTTCTCTTTTGATGCTGGATGAAATGTATATATAGTAGAGGAGGAAGTTTTATGGTTCAATCTTGCTAAGACATAACAACACAAACTAGATCCTAGTGTTTGCAAGTGATTATAGTCGGTTTTGAAGCATTTTTCATGGTTACTTCCTTGAGTGTTATTTTCGGCCAAGACAAGATCTGAACCCTAGGATATGTTCTTCAAAGTTTTGAGGCTGCCATTGTGTTCAAAATGAAAAATGGTGTAGGGTAAACCTAAAGAACAAGTGTTGGAAGCCATAGAAACAAAGTTGCAATTTTTGAGTTTTAAACCCTAAGGGATCGGTCAAGCTAAAACTGAAAGAAGGAGATTTATTTTGTTAAATCTAAGTAGATATTTGGAATCTACATGAAAAACTATGTAGGAAAAGGTCAAGAGGGAATTTTTAGGGTTTATGGAAAATAACTCTAAAAACTCAAGAACAAAGATGGAAGCTTTAAGGGATTAGAGGTTACTTGATTTATGTTGTTAATTTTTCATGAGGAATGGTTGATGATTCTTGCTGCCATTTTTGTGGATTGCCATGTTAGGGTTTGGCATTTGTGGAAGCAAGAAAGAAGAACAAGAAAATCAAAGAGCATTGGATTAAGGTAGTAAGATTTAATTAGTCTTAATGTTGAATGTTGCATTGATTGCTATGCAATTTCATGTGCTATTATGTGGTTGAACTAAATGATGATGATGATGATTGTGTAGCTATACTCCTTGCTTTATGTGCCTTGGCTATTGCATGTTAGAGTGCTACATGTATGAGGTAAAGTAGTTCCCTATTAATAGCAAAAGGTTGGAATGTTTGTAATTGATGCATGTTAATGTTTTGGTTGATTGATCTTGCTGCTGGGATTTTCAAAAATCTCATCCCTCCAATTATAATGTAACATTTTAGGGCCTGTAACTCTCAAGAGCAAGCTACAGATTGGACGCTAAATTATGGTGAAACACCATACAAATTCATGGACATTTGGTCATGTATAATTATCTATGGTTGGTGCCGTAATCCTTAAACAGGATGTTAGTTTAGAGCCACGTTTTATTTAGTAACCAAGCGAATCTCTGCACAAAATTTGGTATGGTTATAGTTGACGTCCTAAGCTTCAAATTGATAGGCATCAGGTTAAAAATGGCCAAGTATATGATTTTTAATGATTTTTCAAAGTTAAGGTTTAGAATCTAGAATGAGGATTTTTGACAAATAGACAGTGTTACCTTTCACAAAAACGTGACACTTTTTCATAAGGAATTGGATCATGAGAGTATTTTTCCTTGAAAGAGAACTTAAAGATCTTTAAACAGAATTTTGAACCACCCTAATTGGATTCTTATGGAATAAGTTATGAATTTTTGAAGTTGGGCCAGAAAACTGGATTTTTACCCGATGAACAGTAAAAATCCGAAAATCAGCGTTTTTCAAGAGTTTTTGAGCCTAAGACCATCCAATGTGGTCTAAAATGATTTTACATTAAATCCTACATGGATTTGATAGTAAGGTGTGACAATTAATATGGTATTGTTTGCTACTGAGATTCCTCCGAATCTCACCCCTCCCTAACCAACCATTTAGGTCAATCAATGATGGGCAATAATGGCATGAGAAGCAAGGAGAAAAAGGTGGAGAATTATTCATGTTAATGAATGATATTATTATTCAATGTGTAATTCTCCTATTATGTAATTTATGTTGTAGATGCCAATGTTGACATTTAATTAATTATAATATTTATGGCATAAATGAAAGTGTATTAGCATGAATGGGAAAGAGTAAGCCCATGTTATGTATGCCAAAGAAATAAAAAGAATTAAAGTAAAGAGATGTTAAGGGATAAAACATAGGCCTTGGAGCAGTGAGTTTGTAGCTCTAGTTTGACCTATCAAACGAATGAGTTAAGTCACGAGATCTGGCAGACTCATAGTACACATCCCAAGCTTTAAAATGAGAGGTAGATCATCTCAATTGGATATGTACACAAAGAGATATAAATTTCCAAAGTTGAGGTACAGAATTTGGAAGTTTCAGATTTTTTGAAATGAACAATAATATTTATTGATTAAACTGTATGAATTGGGAAAAGATAAGTCTAATTAGATATTTTTCCTTAAAGAGCATTGAAAGATATTTTTTTAGAATTTTAGAACACCCCAATATGATTTTTATGGAATTAGTTATGAATTTTTTAATTTGGACCTGTAATCTGGAAGTTAAACAGTAAATAGTAACCCGAGTAATTATGTTGAAATCTTATATCCACAGGCTTGTGTCATGATCTGCTTGAACCATAATGCTTATGAATGCATGCTCTGAGGGGTTAAAGGCAGAACGTTTCAATTGTGCTGCCCTATCTTGTGTTTATTGAGCACCTATTGATCTCATTTTGTGCACCTAAAAAGTTTTTGAAGTATCCAGCTGCCCCCTATGTTTCTGTGTTTTGTTCCTCTGCTGCTTGGTTGTTTCTGTTAATTTTTAGACGTCTCTGGCTACTTTCACTATGGCTAACTCCTGCCTTCGCCGTTGTGAAGTTGCCCAGTTTTTGTTTGTAGCTCTCGATGAACTTTCACCGCGACAAACTCCTTCATTCGCCACAGTGAAGCTCACCCAATTCTGTGTCTTGCTCTCGGGATACTTTCACCATGATGAAGCCCCTTTTCTCGCCTTTTTCCTCCCTTCGGGAAGGTTTCGCCGTGGCGAACCATACCTTCACCGCGGTGAAATCCCGGTTTCTGTGCGGAGCATTTTATTTAAATCCAATTTTTTAGTGTGAATTTACCTCTTTGCCCTTTGTCACTGCCTACCCATTCAATTCTCTTAACTCTATTTTAGTCTTTTCACCTCCCCTCAACCTTTAACACCCCCAAAACATACCCTTCGGTTACCATTTTCACAGAAATTGCTGCCCTCTTTCAGCTTCATCCAATCGACAGCTCTCACCCTTCCCTCTCCTCGCCTACCTTCTTTTTTTTCCCCTCCTGTGTTCGGTTCCCTCTCCTCCTCTGTCCAACCTACTGCCTGTGTCCTCTTCTCGGTAATCTTTCATCCCTGTGGTGCTCCTTATTTTCTGTTCCTACTCCCTCTTCTGCATAAGTTCCTCTTTCTGTTTTTCTTCTTTCTTTCTTTTTTAGTTAATTCTTGTTTGTTTAGTTCCTTTGGTTGGGTGTTTTGTTGGGTTATTTTTGTTGTCCATTTTCAGTTACGTAGCTCTTAGGCTATCTAATGATTCATGGTGCATTTTGTTTTTCAGTGATTTCCTTATTCAATTTTGAAAGTTTTTGGTTAAAAAAAAAAACCTATGAATCATTACATAGCCAATTGCTATTGCCTGAGTTGTTAATTTTGGTTATTCTAGGGTAGTTTAGTTCTCGTTGGTTGGTCTTTGTTTAGTTGTTTTGTTTGTTGTGTTCAGAGTATGCCTTGTACTAAGAACCCTGTGCCTGTGTCTGAATTTGATTCTGGGGATGAGTATACTTTTGAGGAGTTATATGACAAAATTGATCAGAGACCTCTCATCAAGGAGCAACCTTTTCCCTTAAACCCCCCATATCACCCTTTTGTCTGCCAGCTTCGTGCATCCCAATTGACCAGTTGGCTCTAGGAGCGTTCTATGGGCAATGATGCTTTTGTTCGCTATTTTTACACCTATGCCTGATTCCATGGTTCCATGATCATTGATTTTCGTAATGTCCGTGTCTATCGTTCTTTTACTGCTGACAACATCCGCTTCTATTACTGCCTGCCTCCTTATCGCCATTGTAGTTACTATGAACTCAGAGATAACTACCCTTTTGATGATATTCTCCAAACCCTGTGTCATGAGAGTACCACTTGGCATCGCTCCCGCATTACAGAGCAATACCTTAAGCGATCTGAGTTTCGACTTGAGGCTCGTCCTTGGCTACATTTTGTCTACAACAACTTAGTCCCCACCACCCACCTAGCCAACATTCCTAAGCACCAAGCCCTATACATCTATCTTCTCATGACTGGCCGCTCATTTGACATAGCCGACACCATTTACTCAGCTCTCTATGATGCCATAACACCCCCAAACTCACCAACAACATCCTCTTCCCTCACCTAGTCACTGACCTTTTCCACACTGCCAATGTCCCTCAGTACAACAATGACAACTACTTTGAGCCAGCCCCCTTGTTTCGATATGACCGCTTTAAACAGCCTGTCATTGGACCACCTCCACCCATCCAACCTGTTTATGATGTTGGAGCAGCCCATCCAGCTAGTGCACAAGCCCAAGAAGGCCAACAAGGCCAGGAAGTTCTAGAAGCTCCTGAACCTGTCATCTTGGACACCCTGGCTGATGATATCGATGAGCTGGCAGAGCATGTCCACCAGTTGCGTGTCATACTCATTTGAGAGATGAAGAGGTAGAAGGACTGCGATGCTCTATATGATAGAGACCGGCGCTACCGCTGTCGTATGGATGCTTTGATTCCTGAATGGTTAAACTTCCTCTTACCTCTCGAAGAGGATGACCCTTAGAGCCGAGCCGGGACATCTGGAGCAGACACTTCTGCTGCAAGACCATCTGGGTCTAGGACGGATGATATTGGGACACAGCAGTAGTTCTTTCTTTATGTGTTTTGTTTCTTGTTCTTTATGTCTGTTTTCTGTTGGCTTTGTTGGATACTTATTAAGCTTTTTGGTATTTTCATTACTGTGATAGATTGGATGCTGGTTTAACTGTTTGGCTACTGATGGCCTCTTTATTTTTACTGTTATCTTTATGCCTGCCTTGCTTCCCTCTACTATTTTCACTTATCCCTTTTGTTTTGCCTACAGCCTGTCACCCTTCTTCCTCCTCTTTGTGAATTCAATGTGTTGTGCTTCGATTTAAAATTAGACTTCACAACTTCTGGTTCACTTGTTGATTGGTTTGCATGTACCGGTTTAAACATTGAGGACAATGTTGTGTTTAAGTGTGGGGGAGGGATCTCTATTTTTTATTTCAACAAGTGCTTCATTATGCATCTATTTTGATCCCTTAGGTGTTTTAGAACTGATTAACTGTGGCATTTTTGAAGTCATTGAAGTTAACTTTCAGGGAAGTTTGAAAATTGCATTGCATTTTATCTCTCTGTCAACCTTCGCCGCAGCAAACTCCTTCTTTCGCCGCGGCGAAGCGCTTCTTTCTTAATTATTTTCACCTCTCGGCCATACTTCACTGCAGCCAATTATGTTTCGCCGCGGTGAAGCAGGTCTGCTACTAGTTTTTTCTTTTTAGTTAAGGTTCGCCGCGGCAAACTCCTTCATTCACCGCGGCGAAGTAAAAAAAAAAGCAAAAAAAAGAGTAAAAAAAAAAACTTAAATGCTTTGCAGTTTCATTTTTCTTTCTTTGGAAATCCTCCTGGCTTAGATTCTTAATACTCCTGCATTTTTAAAATTATTGAAAAATCAAAACTAGTGTTTTTAGAAAACTACCCATACTTTTAAATGATGGTTGAACTTAGACTAGTCTTTCCCTACTGTTTTTGACAAGGAGTAAATGAGGGTATGCTTTGAAAATAGGATTATGTGCTTTTAAACCTTAAGATTGATTAGTTGAGGTAAGGATGATGCAAGAAGATGATGCAATGATGATGTAAAAGTCAACTTGAAATTCCAAAATTGCCCTTACCCTTTCTATTAGCCACCAAGGGTATTTTGGTCCATTCAAGCCAAATTTTTAGCTATAAATAGGTACTCCCTCCCCTCACATTTCACCCAAGCAAGGAACCATAGGGGAAACTCTGCCGCTCTTGCATTTAGAGAGAGAAAGAGCTATTTCTAGTGAGAGAAAGTCCACCTAAGTTCAAGCTTTAAGATCAAGGTATGTGATGGTTATAGCATCTGCTTTGATGCCTATTTTGAATAAGTTACTCTTTGTATCTGATTCTCAAATTTGGTATGATTAAAGTACACTCTGTAAGATTTAAATCCATGAGTAGAACACTTCATTTGGATATGTGTACAATTTATGGTAATTTTTCAAAGTTAGGGTTTGAAATCTCGAAACAATGTTTAACCTTTGGAAGAATGTCAAATTCCGTACAATTTTGGTACTGTTCATAATAGAATTGGTTCCTGAATATATTTTTACTTTAAATAAAACTTAAGGATATTTTAGTGAGACTTGGAACCACTTAATTTTGATTTTTCTAGAATTAATTAAAAATTTTCAAAGTTTAGCAAAAATTCTGGAATTTCTGTGTGAACAGTACCCGCGAAGCAAAATTTTCATATTTGATCTTCTTGAATCTAAGGCCATCTAAAGGGGTCCTAATTGACAAGAAATGGATCTTAAGGATGGGAAATGATAATATTTATATTAGAAAAGCTAGAAAGAAAATCCTAAAATGAAGAGAAAGGGTTGAGGTTCAAGAGAGCTAGTCTTGAACATTATGTAGTCTCTTGGTCCTAATAGATTGTATGATCTTTGTGACTATGTTTAGGACCTTGGGACATCCAACAGGATGTTTGGTAATATTAACCGAATGCCCACATGGTTGGAAAGTCAGAGGAGTCAAAGGAAAAGTAAGAGGAAAGCTTGAGGTGCAAGGTAGTGAACTTACTTATTATCATTGCTTGATGTTATATGCTGATATGTTGCTGTACATGATGTTTGAATGTTGTTGTGACATGTATTGGCTACTGTAAATACTATTTATGATGAGTAGATTATGTCTCCATGGCCATGCATCAAGAAGGTAGCTTTAAGCATGCTAATATGTCACTACCTAACAAGAGAACAAGCAAGTTGCATGTAGTGCATTAGCATCCATCTAGCATGATTAATATAGTATTGTTTGCTACTGAGATTCCCCTGAATCTCAACCCCTCGCTAACGAACCATTTAGGTCAATCAATGATTGACAGTAATGTCGTGAGAAGCAAGGAGAAGAAGGTGGAGAATTGTTCATGTTAATGAATGATATTATTATTCAATGTGTAATTCTCCTATTATGTAAATTATGAGTATGGATGCCTATGATGCCATATATTTAATTATAATGCTTATGACATGTATAGAAATGTATGAGCATGAATGGTAAAGAGTAAGCCCATGTTATGTATGCCAAAGAAATAAAAAGAATTAAAGTAAAGAGATGT
Source organism: Neltuma alba (assembly GCF_004799145.2). NCBI lineage: Eukaryota > Viridiplantae > Streptophyta > Magnoliopsida > Fabales > Fabaceae > Neltuma > Neltuma alba. The sequence goes on from NW_021635044.1 coordinate 1,214,293, forward strand.
TAAGAGATAAAACGTAGGTCCTAGAGCAGTGAGATTGCAGCTCTAGTTTGACCTATCAAACGAATGAGTTAAGTCACGAGATTTGACAAAATGATAGTACACATGCCAAGATTTAAAATGAGAGGTATATCACCTCAATTGGATGTGTATACAAGGAGATATGAATTTCCAAAGTTAAGGCCTAGAATCTGAAAGTTTCAGATTTTTCGAAATGAATAGTAATATTTATTGATTGAACTGTATGAATTGGGTAAGGATAAGTCTAATTGGATATTTTTCCCTTAAAGAGAATTAAAATAGCTTTCTATAAAATTTTAGAACACTCCAATACAACTTTTATGGAATTAGTTATGAATTTTTGAAGTTGGACCTGTAATTTGGAAATTAAACAGTAAATATTAACCCGAGTAACTATGTTGAAATTTTAAATCCACGGGCTTGTGTCATGATCTGCTTGAACCATAACACTTATGAATGCGTGCTCTGAGGGGTTAAAGGCAGCACATTTCACATAACATAAATTACATAATAGGAGAATTACACATTGAATATCATTCATTAACATGAACAATTCTCCACTTTCTTCTCCTTGCTTCTCATGCCATTATTACCCATTGATGATTGACCTAAATGGTTGGTTAGGGAGGGGTGAGATTTAGGGAAATCTCAGTAGCAAATAATGTCATATTAATCATGCTAGATGGATGCTAATGCACTACATGCAACTTGCTTGTTCTCTTGTTAGTTAGTAACATATTAGCATGCTTAAAGCTACCTTCTTGATGCATGGCCATAGAGACATAATTTACTCATAAAAAATAGAATTTATAGCAGCCAATACATGTCACAACAACATTCAAATATCATGTACAACAACATACAAGCATACAACATTAAGCAGTGATAATAGGTAAGTTCACTACCTTGCACCTCAAACTTTCCTCTTACTTTTCCTTTGACTCCCTTGACTTTCCAACCATGTGGGCATTCGATCAACATCATCAAACATCATCTTAGATGTTCCAATGTCCTAAACATAGTCACATTGATCATACAATCTATTAGGACCACTAGATTACATAATATTCAAAGCTAGATTTCTTGAACCTCAACCCTTTCTCTTGCTTTTAAGGTTTTCTTTCTACCTTCTCTAACATAAATCTCATCATTTCCCATTCTTAAGATCCATTTCTTATCAATTAGGACCACTTTAGATGGCCTTAGATTCAAGAAGATCAAATCTCAAAATTTTGCTTCACGGGTACTGTTCACACAGCAATTCCATAATTTTTACTCAACTTTGAAAATTCATAATTAATTCTAGAAAAATCAAAATTAAGTGGTTCCAAATATCACTGAAAGATCCTTGAGTTCTCTTTAAAGAAAAAATAGTTTCAGGGACCAATTCTATGCTGAATAGTACCAGAATTGTACGGAATTCAACACTCTTCCAAGGGTTAAACACTGTTTCCAGATTTCAAACCCTAACTTTGAAAAATTACCATAAATCGTACACATATCCAAATGAAGTGTTCTACCTATAGATTTAAAGCTTACAGAGTGTGCTTTAATTAAACCAAATTTTAGAATCAGATATAAAGAGTAACTGATTTGAAATAGGCATCAAATCATATGCTACAACCATCACGTACCTTGATCTTGAAACTTGAATCTTGTTCCTTTTCCTTGGCCTTCTTCACTACGTTTTTCTCTCTAAATTTTGGCAGAGTTTCCCCTCTTAAGCTCATATTGCCTAAAAATCTGAAGGGGGAGAGGCTTTATTTATAGCCAAAAATTTGGCTTTAACGGACTAAAATGCCCTTTGGTGGCTAATAGAAAGGGTAAGTGCAATCTGGGAACTTCAAGTTAAATTTTACATCATCATTGCATCATCTTCTTGCATCATCCTTATCTCATTCTTCTAGAAGATGCCAAGTGTCACAAATGTGGTCGAGGAGAGGGAGATTAGATCCTAGCCGTTAGATCAAAACTTAATCCTTAAATTTCCTCTGAATTTACTTAGCCCACATTTCTCCGGCTTTCTTTATGGCCTTTCGGAGCTCAGAAAATTCTTCTCTCTACTCCATAAATTCCCTTTAATTCTAGAGAGTATCTATAAATTTTCTTAGGCCATAACACTTCCTTTAAGCCTTACATAAAAATTCATTTACTAAAATACCTTTTTATTAGCATAACTAGCTTTTTATTTATTAAAGCCACTCCACTGGCCTTTTGGTTGCAGTAATAATTTTACAAATTAGTACAACATTTTATCATTTAACCTCATTTTTGTGTACATTTTTGAGGTCTCTATCTATTTTAAATAATTATATCAAACTGTATACTTTTTACTAGCCATAACCTCATAAATTCCATTTAAACTGCCTCATGGGTATTTTTATCTTTTCTCTTCACAGAAGAGGTTTAGAATATTATTTCCCATTTTTTGGAATTTTCTTGGAATTTTTACTCTTGTTGGTCATAACTTTCTAAATTTACGGTTTAGTCCCTGCTTAGACTTAACTTCATACAATCCTCTCTTTGAGATTCCTAACTTAACCTTTGGCCTGTTTCTACTCTTTTTTCTCTTTCTGGGCCCTTAAAACTTTACTGGAGCCTCTAGCCTTGATTACACTTTAGCCCCTTAAAACTTTCACTTTGCAGTTTAGTCCCTAAAACTGCTTTGACTTCCTTTCTCATCTTTGGGACTTCTACTCAAAAGGGGTCTAGTAGCCTGTCTAATTCAGGCTATTTTTGGTACTTCTAGGCCCAAAAGTTTGAATTTTACACAAGACCATGGAACTTAGGCAATGAGTGAATCAATTGACCTTAAATTTCAAAGTCTGCATTGAAAGTAGGAAAAGCACTAGGCATAGGTTCAAAGTTCCCATCAGATTGAGTTAGCTCCTTAATGGTTCTACCCCTAGGTTGTTCATTAATCCTATTTTGGCCATTATTTTCTCCTTGCCCCTCATTACCACCATTATTAGGTCTATTATGGTTACTATTCCCATTCCCACTGTTTGGACCATGAGGAGGCACTTCAGCCATAATTTCTTCTTCTACTTCCTCACTCTCACTAGATGACTGGGGTAGGTCTTGTAAAATAAACGGGCTACGAGATCCTGTATGTCTACCTCTCCTGCCTCTACGCGCTTTAGGCATGCACAATTACTCAAGAATTCAAGCACGGATAAAGTTCAAGAAAGAAGTAGGTTCAAAACCGTGGATTTACCAAGTATGTATTTCAAAATTGAGTCAAACTAAATGATTTCAAATAATGCTCAGTGAGTTTGAGGTGTATGAAGTGCTATACACTCTCAAAGTATGTGCGAAAAGCAAGGTTGTGCAAAAAGAGTAAGTCTGGACACTCAGGAAAATTTTCAGTGGAAAACCAGATCAGGTCACAACTTGGGTGATCTAGGTCGTGACTTCAATGAACAGAAACCAACCCTAAAAGAAGATGGAGTTGAGGTCGCGACTTGAAAAAGTCCAGGTCACAACTTAAACAGGCCGAGAGCAACACTAGATAACAAAGGGCTAAGGTCGCGACAAGCCACAAGTCAGGTTGAGACTCAATTACCTAGGTTATGACTCCAAATACATGAGGTCGTGACACAAAGTCATAGAGAGCTATTTTCGTAAAATCTTGGAAAAAAATCACTAAGTACTTAAACCAGATGCTGAACAACTATGCACAAAATTCAAAATTTCAAGCAATTGGCTAAAACACTCAGGATCAAGCTAGAATAAAATACAAAATGCTATGCAAGAATGCAAATGCAAATGTATAGAAAAAACAAGATATTTGGTTCTATTTCTCAAAATTTTTGATGCTATGATATGCAAGAATTAAGTTCAAAAACTAAAACTCTATGAGAATCGACCCAAATCACAATGGTGAGAAAAACCAATTACTAGGGAACCAAGTCAATGGCTCCCTGGCAACGGCGCCATTGATCGATTTGTCGGATTGTCACCTTCCGGATTGTCAAGGAAGAGAGTTACACCAGAGAAAATGCAGTATAGGATGCAACTAATCATTCTTCTCGAGGAGCTTGTTATTAGAAATCCTAGTCTAAATTGGTTTTCAAAAACATTATAAAAAGGAGGGTTTTAGTTATTTTAAAAGTGGTGTAACAAATGTAAAGTGCAGAAAGTTAACTATTTTTGGTACTTTAAATGAATGAAGAAATATTTTGGATTAAAAGGGAATTATGGTTAAACAGTCTCTTGATGATAAAAACTTAGCTATCACTACTCTTTAGAATGATTGGGAGTTTAGAAAACCTCTAAGTCTGAAGAAAACCCCAAGTAATCACTTAGGTCCAATGTCTTGATTAATGAAAACTCACTTTAATCAAAGTTAATTAACACCTCTTAAGACACTGCTGAAAACCACTTAAAGTATAGATGAATGAATGATGCAAATGTCCTCTGAATGTCAATCGACAAACTCAAAATACCAAGCATGCAAATTAATCACAATAATCACTGAAAATCAAATTGAACACAAGGATTCAAACTGAAATATTATATAGATTAATCAACATTAACATTATCCAACCCAAATACAATAGAATAGTCTAAACACTAGATTTACAATCATAAACCAAGTTTGATATAAGTGCAGAAAGTTCCCAAATCTAGAAATATTCAACACAGCATTAAACAAAGGTTTAGACTATAGAAGAAAACTCCCCGATTAGATCACTAAGCTCAAGCTTTGTTCTCTATCACTAGCAGGCTAAGGGGTTTAGCCTCTCATGCCTTCAAACTATTCGCAATCGCTTTAGGAATAAACAGCCATGGTTGAAGCTAAAAATGAAGTTGAAAAAATGGATAAGAAGGGTGTTGAAATGGTTTGATCGGTCTAAAATCTCAGAAAATGATGAAGAGATGAAGAAAAATAGAAGTTTTAGGTGTAGGATCAATGGAGACTTGAGAGGAAATGATGGTGGCTCAACCTTGTGCAAATCTGCAGAATGAAAGAGTGTCTTTTCATGGTAGCTGCCCCCCTTAGTTATAGAAGCTCAAAAACCTATTCCAAAACGCATAGCTTTACTTAACACACTCAGGTCGCAACCTCAGTAATGTAAGGTCACGACTCAGCAGGGTCAAGTCGTGAGCTGATAGGCTCCATGTCGCCACCTAGGAAGACAGAGAGCTCTCGTCTTGACTTGGGTCCAAAATGCATAATTTCACTCAGAGGCATCTAGGTCGCGACCTAAGTAGTCCATGTCATGACCTGGGTGGGCAGAACACTCCCAACTTTTGTATTTTGGTCCTTGTAACATTTTGGCTCCGTCCATGCTCCATCATGATTCTTGGGTCCTTCTCCAATTGCCTGAAAATCACAACAAAGAGCTTTGTAAAGACCAACTGATTACATATCAAGGCAATTAAAATTTAGAAGAGAAAAATGACCCTTTTTACCCCTTAAACAGAAAAATGCAAGGCATGACTCAATTTAATCAAATGGATATAAATGCACGCTTAATGAGGGTAAAATTGTTGCAAAACATTAGAAAATACTTGAGAAAACTATATAAAGATTGGGTTCTATCAAAACTCAAGATGGATAGCCCTAGTGAAATTTCTTAAGGATTAAGAAGAAGAGAAAGAGATGAGAAAGAGATAGATATCTATGTAGGGAACTAGCTTAATGAGGTTGGCATGTTCCCGATAATGTTAAGAGATACTCAATCACTTAGGGTTAGGTTGAGAGGCACCCTTCACAAGGGATGTAGTCTTGGCTATAAGTCTTCCTACAGAAATTAGGAGATTCATCCTCTGAGTCAGAGTTGACACGGTTCTAGATGGAGCAAGATAACCTCTCCAAGTGGGAAAGGGGAGCGGTTGAGGCAAAATAAGCAGAGTTGACTTCACCCCAATAGAAGTATGACTAGCTAAGAATAAAGCTAGGGGTAAATGTCTGTGAGCTTAACAGAGAAGGGCAAGCAGAAAGAAGAGAACCTCATAAGCCCTTCCCTCCCTATAACTTCTAGAATTAGCTGTAGACAAGATGAGAAGCTTCCTTTTTAGGGATAAGATGTCTGGGTGGCACGCTACAAACATAGCAATCAGTAAGAGCTTGCACTTCTTATATTAAAATACTAGGCATTATACATGTTAGAGTATGCTCCTATTGAAAAGTGAAGTAGAGGAAAGAGAAGTTGCATAAGTCCTCTCTCTGTACCGTTCTAAAGTAGCTAAGAACAGTAAGCAACTAGAAGAGTAAGAGAACTCATAAGGCAGATTCGCTTAGGCACCTAAAGAAGTAGATGGGTGGCCTGGAGAATTGAATAAGGCCGAAGAAAATGATATTGGCTATTGGAATAGTCTTAGGAATGATCAATCAAGTTACCAACTAAGTGGAGGTGACTTATTTTATTACTTGACCTTGTTGTTAGAGTCTCCTAGAGATCTTAATATGGCTCAGATTGATGATAATATTCTAGGGTGTCCGTGGATCCTTAATAAGTTTACAGCACAATAGCTCCCGAGATCGTAATAGACTGAGTCTAGGAAAAAGTGGTTGAGCCATAAGAGTAAGTGTCACACCTTACTTATATAACAACTTAGAGTCTATTTCTAACCATTTTAAACCACTTTGGATGGCCTTAAACTTAAAAATTCTAATCTAGATGTTAATTTTTAGAATTTTATTGTTCACTCCTCATTTTTCAGATTAAAGCTCCAACTTTGAAATCGTAGAAGTTTTCCAAAATTCTACGTAAAGCTCTTTGAAAGCACTTTAAGGAAAAAATATCCAATTAGACTTATTTTTGACCAATTCGTACACTTTAATCAATAAATATTACTATTGATTTAGTAAATTCCGGACTTTCAGATTCTGTGCCTCAACTTTGAAAATCCGTATATCCTTGTGTACACATCTAATTGAAGTGATCTACCTCTCATTTTAATGGTGTACCCATCTAATTGAGGTGATCTATCTCTCATTTTAAAGCTTGGGATGTATACTATAAGTGTCACACCTTACTATCGGATCCACTCAGGATTTAATTAAAACCATTTTAGACCACATTGGATGGTCTTAGGCTCAAAAATCTATGAAAAATGCTGATTTTCATATTTTTACTATTCATTGGGTAAAAATTTAGTTTTCTAGCACAACTTCAAAAATTCATAACTTAATATAGAAAAATCAAAATGGAGTGGTTCAAAATTCTATAAAAAGATCTTTGAATGCTTTTTCAAGGAAAAATAATCTTATGAACCAATTCCATTTGAAAAAGTGTCTGATTTTTGTGAAAATCACCTCTGTCCATTTGGCAAAAATCTTTTTTTCAGATTCTAAACCTTTGAAAAATCATTAAAAATCCTGTAATTGGCTATTTTTAATGTGATGCCTATCAATTTAAAGCTCAGGACGTGAGTTTTAAGTATATCAAATTTTGTGCAACAATTCGATCAGTAACTTATTAAAATGTGGCTCTAAACTGGTGTCCTGCTTAGTGATTACAGCACCAACCATAGATACTTATACATAACCAAAAATAAATATTTCCTCATGGTTCATCACCACATTTATCCTTGGATTTGCAGCCTCCCTTTTAATGATTCAGTCCCTAAAATGTTAAGTTACATATGGGGGATGAGATTTCAATGAAATCCCAGTAGCAAGATCAATCAACCAAAACATTAATAAGCATCAATTACAAGCATTCCAACCTTTTGCTATTAATAGGGAACTACTTTACCTCATACATGTAGCACTCTGACATGCAATAGCCAAGACACATAAAGCAAGGAGTATAGCTACACAATCATCATCATCATCATCATTTAGTTCAACCACATAATAGCACATGAAATTGCATAGCAATCAATGCAACAATCAATATTAAGGTCAATTAAATCTTACTACCTTGATCCAATGCTCTTTGATTTTCTTGTTCTTCTTTCTTGCTTCCACGAATGTCAAACCCTAATATGACAATCCATAAAAAGGGCAGCAAGAATCATCAACCATTCCACATGAAAAAAAAAACAACATAACTCAAGTAACTCCTAAACCCCTTAAAGCTTCTATCTTTGTTCTTGATTTTTAGAGTTGGTTTCCTTAAACCCTAAAAATTCTCTCTTAACTCATTCCTACATGATTTTTCATGTATATTCCAAATATCTACTTGGATTTAACAAAATAAAATTTCTTATTCTAATTTCAGCTTGGCCGAACCATTATGGTTCAAAATCTAAAAATTGCAACTTTGATTCTATGGCTTCCAACACTTATTTTTTAAGTTTACCCTACACTATTTTTCATTTTGAACACAATGGAAGCCTCAAGACTTTGAAAAAAAATCCTAAGGTCCAGTTTTGAAAGTGACCAAAAGGTCCTTCCAACAGATCCACCATAAAAAACTTCCAACAACATCTTGGACCACTTGAAAACATCTTAAATGATAGTGTTCTAACTATGTTTTGTGTAATATCCTAATATTTTAATTTTTTACAAAAAGAAAAGAAATATAAAATAATAATATTTTAATACCAAAAAAAAGGGAGCAACTTTCCACAATTCCTTTGAAAAATTGAACCATGGAAAATTGACTTGTGGAAAGTTGATGCATGGAAAATTGAGGTGTGGAAAAAATGGAGGCATTTGGATCAGAAAGAAGACTTTAGGGGGAGGAATGAAGACTTTGGGGGAAGGAGAATTAAATGCAAGACTAAATTTTGCACTGGGTGGTTGAAAGATGGGAGATAAAAAGGGAGAGGAGACGCAGAAGACGAAGTATATGCAAAGAGAAAGAGAGAGAATGAGAAAGAGAGAGAACAAGAATCAGAGAAAGAGAGAACGGCAGAGGAGTAGAGAAGGTTTAGCATTTTGAAGGGTAATACAAGCTTTGGGGATCATCTAGGTACACAAATATAGTTCTTTTTATCAAACTTTCTTCATGAATATGTTCTATATATTTTAGGCTTCCTAATGATAGTATTACTATAGTAATTGGAGAAAATTTTGAGACTTATATATAATATAAATATGGAGTTTTGGTAAAAGATGATCATGAAAATTTAAAGGTAAATGAATTGTTAATTTTAATCGGTTAGATTTGTCCATTTGTTGGTTTTTAGTATTTAAATTAATTTTTTTTCTAGTTAAAAAATCTGTTATATATGATTTATATTATATTTTTACCGATTAAATTCAAGCTACGTAATTTATTTGGGTTGTTTGACATATTATTAAGATTTTAATCGATCTACTTTTATTTATTGGGTGACTGAAGGTTTTTAAAATAATTATTATAGCTAAAAAGTTTATTATTTACGGAAATATATATATAAGGTAGTAATACTATTAAAGTTTTGATTAGATTATTTATTTATAAATATTTGAAGTATTATTGAATTTTTGATAGTTTGATTTTGAGGTTTAAACTTAAAATGAGATTTTTAGAACTTAGAACATAATAATTTTATATTTGGAAATTGTGAAAAATTCTTTTTATTAAGGTAAATAATTTGGAGGTGGTAAATAAATAACTTGGCTTGTTAGAAAATTTTAAGTTATTTCTAAAATACTTAATAATTTTTGGGTTATGAGAGTTGCGGGAATTTAGAATAAAAATTTAATTAAATTAGAAATTTAAATAACATAGAGAAGTTTAATTAATTAATTAATTAATTTATATTAGTTTGTGGTTATATTAATTGTGTAGATTAATCATTGGTTGAGCAAAGGATTGACCTTGTGGTAATCCTTAGTATTACTTTGGCGAGAGGTAACCACTTTCCACTTGTTATATGTGCTAATATGATGTTTGTGAGTATTTTCTTATTTTTGAATAATATTTGTTATTTGGAATTCGTGTAGATATATTATATCTTTTGAGCTACAAAAAGTGTCTTGTGGGATTTTTAGAATTGTGATTGAGAAGTTTGGAAAAGATATATGATTTATATCTTATGGATTATACTGAGAAAAGATTGAGACATTTTTATTATATTGTGAATAATTGGTTGTTATTTGGATTTTGGATCAAGTCTTATCCTACCACGTGGTAAGGCCACCATTGGTGCACATTGGTTAGCTTCTTCCTTCATCCCCCACAGTGAGGGATAGACCTTTATGGCTTCATATTTGTCCCCCAGAGTGAGGGATAGGCCTATATGTCTGATTCATCCCCCATAGTGAGGGATAGACTTATGTGGCTTGTGTGTTAGCCCCCATAGTAAGGGTTTAGATGATTGAAATTATATATCTATGTTTTTGAGAATTAATAATTGTCCCACCTGACACCTCATGAGCACGTGTTAGTGCGTATGATGAGTTGGAAAGTTGGTTACTGAGGTGTTTGTCTCACCCCGTGGTTTTTACTATCTTCAGGTGATAGTTCAGGTGGTGACCCATCACGGAAGGCTCTGGAGGCATAGTGTGCTGTTACAGCTTGTATAGCCTCCCTGCTTTTGTTTTATGTGTTGACTTGTTATATATTGCCACATAGGGCCCATATATTCTAATGTTGTAAACTAATACTTTTAATTTCTACGATATGATATAGGGTCATTGGAAGGCCAGAGATATTTAAGACTTTGCTTATTATGCCCTTTTGATAGTGTTAACTTTTAACTAATGGGCTCCATGACTTATATTAAAATGATTTATCAATTCGTATGTTTGAAAGTATAAGTTTGGCTTGGGCTAATGGTTGAATGATATTTTTGGACTTTAGAAGTCCAAGGCCCAAGTTAACGGTCGATGTTGCTCGTAATATAAGTTTATTTCTTTTAACTATGATAGCGATTTTAAAATTTTAAGGTTTCTTCTTTTCTATCATGGTTAATCATTCAAATAAATTGTTGGATTTAATCTAAAATAGTTTTGAAAGAACGGTTGTCAAATTTTACAGCAAAACCTCCCTCCCCTAACATTAACCAATTTGGCCAGCACCAAACAAAGAGGAAAACCAGAAATTTCAACCATCAAACTCAAGAGAATCAAGCAAGGGATGACATAGAATAATCTACTAACCTTAACTCCAAACTTGCTTGATCCAAAGTGGTTGATTCTTCCTTGTTTCCACCTTAAGCTCTCTCTTTTTCCCTCTCTTCTTACCTTGGCTGAACCATATTCAGAAAATGGGAGAGGAGAAGTGTAACATCTTAAATTTTACTCCACGGACTTAAATATTTTTATATAAAAAAAAGGGTTCCAAATTGTTATTTTCTCCGTTTTATTTTGGGTCTTTAACTTTAGTTTACCCCGAGTGACTTCTTTTTACCTTCTCCTGTCGTTTTTTTTTCCTCTTCTCCTTCTCTCTCTCCTCGTTCATTCCGCTTGCAGCATCGCTCATCTGCTCTCCCTTCTTTCTTCATCGTTTCAGATAGTTTTGGGTTGTTTGATATATTCTTAAAATTTTAATCGGTTTAGTTTTATTTATTGAGTGACTAGAGGTTTTAAAATTATTATTGTAGTTAAAGTTTCTTATTTATGAAAAAACATATATATGCCATTAAAATCTTGGTTTGATTATTTATATATATAAATATTTGAGACACTATTGAATTTTTGATGGTCCGGTTTTGAGGCTTAAATTTTAAATGTGATTTTTAGAATTTAGAATATACTAATTTCATATTTAGAAATTTTAGAAAATTCTTTTTATTAAAGTAAATAAGTTGAGGGATGTAAATAAATAATTTGGCTTGTTAGAAAATTACCGATTAGTTCTAAAGTACTTAATTTTGAATTATAAGAGTTGTGAGAATTTAGAATGATAATTAAATTAAATTAGGAATTTAACTAATATATATAAGCTTAATTAATTAGCTTATATTAATTTGTGGTTATATTAATGGTGTAGATTGATTATTGGATTGTTGGTTTGAGCACGAGGTTGACTTTGTAGTAATTCTTTTTATAGCCTTGGTGAAAGATAACCACTTTCCACTTGTTATGTATGCTTGTATGATGTTTGTGAGTGATTTCGAATTATATGAGATTCTTGAAATGCCATTGAATTATTATTTGAACAATGAAAGGCATCATTGTTGAAATTGCCTTGAGATACTTTATGTTATTGAAAAATAGTATGAAATTATGAATTTATAAATTTGTCATGTGGAACAAGAATTTATTGAGAAATGGTTTGAGGACTGATGTTGATTATTGAAATTTTGAAATCTCGATTTTGGTAAATGTGAAAGTTATTATGTTATTGGTAAATGACTATTCTCATGAGTATAAATACAAGAGGGGACGGTGAACGTTGATTGGTGGGAGACATGTTATAGGGAGAATAAGGGGGTGAATTTTTGTACATATTATAGAGGTAATAAGGTGGGAGGACGCCAGATGTACACTGGTTGATCCTTTGGCCCTATCATGTGTTGTAGGGCGTATGACACCCCGCTAGTGGACTAGAGGGGGAACCCATGGTCTGATCTTGTGCTCTGTGGATTTTGGCCTGTTCACATCACTTGATCGGTGAGCTTATTATGTTGAACTACTAGTCACATGGGACAGTACTAGCCCATGGGTTCAGTCAGAGGAAATAAGGTGTGAGGAAATAAGGTGGAATTGAGAGTGAGATATTGCATTTTGATATGTATATGTATATATATATAACCATGTGACAATTGTGAATGTTATGATTTTAGTAACAGTTCCACTTGACACCTCTCAATCACTTACTTGTATGCCTAATGAGTAGGATTGTTGGTTACTGAGGCTTTTGTCTCACCCCGTGGTTTAACATTTTCAGATAATAGCTCTAGGGCTGGTCCGTCAGGGAAGGCAGCGAAGGCTTAGCTATCAAGTTTATCTTATATAGCCTCCTTTTAGTCATGTGATGAGTATTGTATATTGCCACATATACAATACTCTGATTCAATCGAGACTTATGGTCTTAGTTACTTTTGTTGCTGGGTTGCTTGGGTCTGTAAGCTGTGAACCCACAATAACTTTTAAAAGTAGTTGACTACTGTTGGTTTGGACAAATTTTATTCTGAAAATATCATGTTATGGGCTTAGAGATGAATTGTGATGTGCTGGGCTTTGCAAAGCCCAAGGCCCAGTTATTGTGAAATATTATTAGCTACGGTATTCATACAATTCGCTTAGTAAAACTCTTATAATCATGATAGACATTTTGAATAATTAGTTCAGGTCTTTTCTATCATAATTAACATTCTTGGCGAATCAAATTTCTTTTTATAACCATGGTAGCCTTTTCAAATATTATACTAAGATTCTTTTCTACCATGGTTAGTGTTATTAAATTTGGAGTTTAAAAAGGTTAGTAACAGGTTGGAGATAACTGTTGTTACATTTTGAAAAAGTTGGAGATAACTGATGTTACAATTTTGGTATCAGAGCTTAAGATTCTATAACTTGTGTTGCATTACATGTAGTGGCAATATACAAGGTTCATACATATCCTTCCTTGTTAGTTGCAGTGTTCATTTTGTGTTGCGGTGCTTACCTTTTATGGTGGCTTGTATCCTTAGGCGGGGAGAGATGGTAAGCTCTGGAAGGATTGATCGTATTGAAAATCAGGCATCGCCTTCACTTGAACAATCTCAACATCAAAGTGGAGAGACTCCTTTGACACAAATGATAAAGATGAGGATTACCGTAGAGGACGAACGGATAAGAAAATTTGAAGAGGACAAGGCTAGGAAGAAAGAAGAGGATGCAAACAGCAATAATAGAAGCCCTAATAGAAATGGACACGAGGTTGTGAGCATTGAAAACTCAGGAAGGTTGACTAGTTATGATGGTGTAAGTACCAAAAAGGCTGAGTGGAGAGATGCTCAGGGACAACACTCTGCTCATGTGGGGCCTACTGGAGGAGTTGGTAAGAGGGTAAATCACACATCCTAACCAAAATACTCAGCATTTTTCCTAAGCATCACACATCCCAACCAAAATACTCAGCATTTTTCAGTATTTTTCTACTATTTTCCCAAGCAAAGATCCTAATATAATCAATATAATACTTAGGGATAATGATGCTTAGACATACCTTAATATTTTCTTGGTGTATATTGGATGATTTCTTGCCTAAAACACCTCAAGGTTTTCGAACAAAAGTGCTAGATGATTAGTGGAAGAGTCTTCCTTATTTTTCCCAATTTTCTAACATTTTTATTGGCATTTTCAAGGGGTATTTATAGACAAATTCCATCTGCCCTTACCCCTCCATGTTTGGACAAAATTGGATACCTCAAGGGGTGTATGTGGCAGTCATCAAGTGCTGAAAATAATCAGATTTGAACAAGTGGCCTTGTTCTAGATTTTTTCACAAAATTATCCCTTAATTTCATATTTTATTTAATAAAAATAGAGGGACCTAGAAACTGCACGAAATTAGGCCCTTATTGAGCTCAATGCCCCACAAATGGTTTGGGCTAGTCCAAAAAGATGGCCCACAAACCAAATTACTATCTCAAACCAATTTGAGACTTTATCAGTTACTATTCACTAGTAACTTTCCAAAATTTTTTTAGACCACCAAAAATCTATTTCTTTCCATGATAATTCACCTTTTAATATGAGAGCATGATCTGAAAATTTTCAAAATTTTTTGTCATCTCTAGGTATTTATTTTGAATTTTCTCCGATTAGGCCTTTATTGGTGTGACTGCGGGAAAATAAATTCCCTGGAATTAATTCCTAAACTTCCAAAGCCTAAAACCAATTTTATAAATTCAAATAAATATTTGGATGATTTATCCATCTTCCTCCCAAATTTATTGAGTCCTCTTACTACTTAAAATAATTATTTTTCTTTAATTTTCTAATAATTTCTCGAAAAACCTCTATTTACAGGAAATTTTGTACTAATTTGCTTTTGCCGTATTGCCACCTTTCAAGCCTTAACCGAGTTTTCTAAACCTTTGATTTATACTTTTCCCAATATTTGGAAATTTTCTAGAATTTTCTCCAATTTTCCCGTTTTGTCCTTCCTAGACTGATCATTACGAAAATACCAGTCCAAACCTTTTTGGGGTTTCACATCAAAAGTTGTTTCATCTCCCCGTCTAGTTCCTATATTGACCCTCATCCTAATTTTTGATTCCCTATAGCCAGGTGAAAATTTTTGGGATGTGACAATTCCTCCCCACTTTAAATAAATTTCATCCTCGAAATTTAGAACATATCTAATTTAAAGAGCTCTGGGTACTTGTCTTTCATGTTGTCTTCCTTTCTTCAAGTCGCCTCTTCCTACACTAGACTCTCCCAGATCACCTAATCTATTAGGATGGCCTTCTGCCACAACTGTCTGACTTGGCGATTGAAGATCTTTTTCGTTTCACTTCCCATGTTAAGTCATCTTGTAAAGTAACATTCTCATACTCTGGGATGTGGGAGGAATCTAACAAATATTTCTTCAATTAGGATACCTGGAAGACATCATGTACTTAACTAAGGTTCGGGGGTAAGGCCAACTTACATGCCACTAGTCTTACCTTAGCAAGGACTTGGAAGGGTCTCATATACCTAGGTGTTAGGTCTTTCACCTTTGGGGTTTGACCTATTCCTGTGGCTAGTGTTCCTAACCATAACCTGTAACATCTTCCTTTTTATGTCCATATATCCTTTCTATTTACCTTATACAGTGGATAATTCTTATCAATCATCTTTGTCTATCATCAGCTTGATCCATCATCTTGGGGTTATAAACCGTTCTCTCACAAACATACTATAACCCTTGTGACGGAGGATCACATCCACTTTCAGAGAGGTACTTCATGGTCAAGTTTTCCTCATATTCAAATCCTGTTAGGGTACACTCCTCACTCCCCTATCCCTATAAAAAAGGCCTCTCCACTTAGAGTCATACAATTCCATAGGCAGTGGCATTCCTTATTGAGAACTTTGGTTCTCGGATTTCATATTAGCCTGGGTGCCTAGGTTATACACTCCAACATCGTTAGGCTTTAGGCATCCTTGATAACTTTTTCATTCCTCATGGCATATTCGTTCCTAATACATCTATTAACTTTCACATGCTTATCTATTTCCATTCAGTTATATACTCCTACCTGACTTTACCTTTCCTAAATTGCCTTACTTTCTGGCCAATTATTTCTATAGTCAGATATGGATTACCATACCCTAATCACATCACATAGCTAACATTTAATCATCATGTTGTGTTGTGTTTAAGTTAGGCATCTAACTCATCGTTAGTTCTTTATTCAATAACATCTATTTCTTCTATCCCTCTTAGTTTTCTATCTCTCAGGAGTTCCTCTAGCACTACTTAGGGATTTAATAAACCTCAATATTCTGTCCTGTTACCTTGCCTCTTTTGAGGTTACATTGATTACTTGAGGGTTGAGTTGTCATCTTATTTCCTACTAGGGTATAGACTTCTACCTTTGTTGGGCCTACTATACTTTCAGCCGTTTCACCGAGTTCATACAATAAGGAGTTTGTAACTCAAACCCATCTCGGCATCATTCCTTCACCGTTCTATTTCCTTTTTCCATCTCTACTTTCACAAAGAGGGGTACCATATATCCTCGGCAGCCATGTCTCAGGTATTCACCTGCCTGAGCTTTCATAATCAAATTCAACCTTTACCTTGGGGTAAGGGATTAACTCTCGAGGGATACGTTCTATGAGGACAGCCTATGCTGACTAAGTACCCCATCGATATCATAGAAAGACATACCTATCAGTCTTAATGTAATGCAACAATGTGCATACCAAATAATATAGTTTAGGCAAACCTCATACATGAAAACTCTAGTGCCAATAGGAGTGGAAACACATAAATCACATAATATTGTATTAACAGTGAGACCTATGCGCCTCCTGTATTTATATGAAGCAACGGAGTGGCATACCCACGTCAAATAAAGCATGCGTAAAGCAGTCGTTAACCTAGATTGTATCTTGGATCATTTCGGGTGACTTACAAACCTCTTCCCTTGTAAGGGCAAACACCCTTCCTTCAGCCTGTGGTCTCGAGCTGTCAACAGCTATCGGGTACTCCCGTATATAATGTCACGGCTTGCCACACCTAAAGCAAATATTCTGACCCATCTGGCATGGTCTATCTCCATGGTTCTTACCACAGATCTTGCATTCTCTGCCAGGCTTTCACCTCTTTTTGTTGCCATTGTAAGAAGACCCTTCCAGTCTACCCCTCATTACTGGTATCTCCTGCTTAGGAGCTATCTTGACCAGTTCCTAGTGATTGAGGCTACTTTTAGTAATACGGTAGACTTCTACTGTCTTGTTGAACTCATCAAGCTACCGTGGAGCTACCTTTTCTCTCAGCTCCTGCCTCAGTCCCCTTATCATCTTCTCTGTCTTCCACTGCTCATCATTACGGTACTAGATATAGCTAGAGTGGCAGGACAGTCTCATATACCTTTCTAGGTACTCGTCAAATGATTTATGTGGACCCTGCTCAATCATTAGAAATTCTGCTTCCTTTGTATCCCTCGCAGACTGTGGGAATTACTTCAAGTAGAAATGTTCCTTGAACACTTCCCAGTTAATAGGGGTTGCATTTACATGGAGGATCGTTTTAGTATTCCTCTACCAGCAGTCTGCTTCTCCTTCCAGCTTATATATGGCCATCTAGGCCTTTCTCTTATAAGAGCACTCCAGTATATTAAAGATTTTCTCCATCCGGGTAATCCAATCCTCAACTACTTGGACACCTAGTGTCCCTTTAAAAGCTGGGGAATTCTGCTTTCTAAACCAAATGATCCACTCTCTTAGTGAATCAGGATCCCCAGTCGGTTATACGTGCTCAGCTACCGGCTCTTGATGTTGGGTTGTCTGTGGTTCCTTGGCCCTACTTGCTATAGCTGTGCTACTGCTGCAGTTACTGCGGCTGCTATAGCAGCATCACACTCTTATTCTTAGTGAGCTTGTGTCACCTGTATCTCTTGAATTATTTTTCACTGTTCCTCTAGCTGATCCATAACTACTTGAATCGGATCGATGGGAGGTTCACTTTGTGGCTCTCTTGCTTGCGTTCCTTTTCTTGTCCTTATCATTGTGTTGTTTCTTCTTAACTACAAGAGGAATAGAATCGTTATTTATATAAACAATACTTTATATCGCTTTCCTATTCACATATGTGCATTTGGCACTATTGGTAAAAAATTATCCTCATCTTAGTACAGCCCATCACAACCATATAACATATTATGTGTTCATGTAAGGTCACACCATTGAAACAGAAAAAGGAAATATAATAGTGACGAAGACTTCTAAGTCCTCTAACAGTTGATACAAGGTGTGAGTTGCGGGTGGCTGCAGCTCTTTTGTACTTCCTTCAGCCATACCCAAGTCTTCAAAAGAGTATCTAATAATGCCTACTTCCATAGGACCTCGTCTCATTTTGTACATCATCTGGCAACTTTATGAGGTCATTGGTACCTTCCTCTAAGTAGATATTCTCTACTTCTCTGAGGAATTGATAGTACCGTGATGGTGGAGTAGGTTCATTAGGGTCAGAGATATGTGGGTAGTACCACTTCGGTACGGCTTCCCTGGCATCCTTTGATTCACTATTTTCTCAAAATCACTGTTTTCACAGCAGGCCATACCTTTCCTATACTTAACTTATAACATACACCATCTACCACAGAGTATAATCTCACTCAATACCAAATAGGGCAATCCAATTCATAAACATTGCCAATAACCAACCATAATTCACAACACTTATTCAATAGCCAGCCATATATTACAATACAATTCAATCAATACAGCGCAACTTAAACAGAGCCAGAAATTTTGCTCTGACACCAAAAAGTCTCACATCTCTTTCATTACAATATTATAAATCAATTGGAAGCATTACAATCCATTTACCATGGCCTAGGAATGCAAACTTTCAAGATTTAAAACCTCCTCTTACATGCTGTTCGTACACTGTTCACATATTTTTGGGCCAAATTTGAAAATTCATAACTAATTTTAGAAAAATTAAAATCGAGCGGTTCCAATTTTCACTTGAAGCTTGTGCTATTTCTTTAAAGGAAAAATATCCATTGACCTTAATTCCATCCGAGACAGTACCAGAAAATTCAAAAATGTGTACTGTTCATATGATAAATTTCTGAATTTCCAATATTTTAGTCCAACTTTAGAAAGGCATAACTCTTTGAACAAAACTCCGAATTCAACATTTTACTACTTGATTTAAAGCTAAAAATATAATCTATGAGTGTTTCAAATCTCAGGTCCAGATTCAAAGAAATGCTTATTATTTTTCATGTCCCAAATTTGGTCATTTTTAGGGACATTTTATCCCCTAATTAAGTCTAACTTTACCTTTCCTTTACCTTTTCCCCATCCTTAACCTTTTGAGACTTATGATATACTTGTACATATATTCTAGTATACTTATACATGTTTATATATGTTCATCTCCATAAAGGAGTTATTATCCAACAAACACAAAAGATTCGAAGTATTATATAACATAACATAATATCCTTTAGCAATGTCACTAAGCATTTACATGTCTTCCATCCCCACTTCTTGGCTCTTGCCCTTGCTTGATCCTCCTCTTAAGGTTAGTTTAAACATAGGGGGATAAGATTTTAAAGAAATCCCAGTAGCAGAGAATCATAATTATCATGCAATCATGTAAACATAATGGGATATACTTTTGTGCACATAATTTTATTACTCGTGCATAATAAATGCCATGGAAAGTAAGCCAATTCATTCATATTCACATAACATAATGCCAAAGCATGCTTAACATAAATATGGCAACCATAATTCAACAGCATAGCTTAGTCACATCATGGTATTCATAGCACATACACACATACATATAAATGTAAGCAAGAAAGCACTTTAATCATAATTCAATGCTACTTTCAAAAAGCTTGTCCAATTAATTCCTTCTCTTAATGCCTATTAAACCAAGCATAAACATAGGCACATTAACCACTAAACAACTTAATTATAATACTTTAACTTCAACTTAACAATTTCCCTCCTTTTACTTTAATTTTTAACTATATGATTCCTCCTTTAGAATCAATAACCTCATGACCCATTCCTACACAATTTTTCATGAGGAATCCAATGGTGTAATCAGATTTTCAAAAATCAAACTTCTTCCCTATGAATAGTGATTGGTTGAGTAGGGGGTATATATTTCCAAAAATTCCAATTTCGATTCCAATGATTTTAAACACTTTCCAACACCATAACCCTATACAAAAACATATTTTAAAGCCATTGGAATCATCAAATCAAGCCAAAACAATCCCGCATGAACTTGGTTTGGCCGAACCACCCCCCTACAACCTAACTTTGATTTTTTTCCAAAAACCAATTCATACACCACTTAATCTTTCTTATTCCACTTGATTATTAAGGTCTCTATCCTTTCTTAAGCATCACACATCCCAACCAAAATATTCAGCATTTTCTAGCATCTTTCTAGTATTTTCTCAAGCAAAAATCCTAATATAATCAGTATAATACTTAGGGATAATAATGCTTAGACATACCTTAATATTTCAATGGTGTATGTTGGATGATTTCTTTCCTAAAACACCTCAAGATTTTCAAACAAAAGGGCTAGATAAACAGTGGTAGAGTCTCCCCTATTTTTTTTCCAATTTTTTAACATTTTTCTTGGCATTTTCAAGGGGTATTTGTAGAAAAATTCCATTTGCCCTTACCTCTCCATGTTTGGACGAAATTGGATACCTCAAGGGGTATATATGGCAGTCATCAAGTGCTGGAAATAATTAGATTTGAACAAGTGGCCTTCCTCTAGATTTTTCCACAAAATTATCCCTTAATTTCATATTTTATTTAATAAAAATGGAGGGACATGGAAACTACATGAAATTAGGCCCTTATTAGGCTCAATGTGGGCCCCATAAATGGTTTAGACTGGTCCATAAAGATGGCCCACAAACCAAATCACAATCTCAAACCAATTTAAGACTTTATGGATTACTATTCACTAGTAACTTTTCATAATTTTTCCAGACCTCTAAAAATTTATTTCTCTCCATAATAATTCACCTTTTAATATAAGAGCATGATCTAAAAATTTTTAGAATTTTTTACCACCTCTAGGTATTTATTTTGAATTTTCTCCGATTAGGCCTTTATGCGTGTCACCCTGGAATTAATTCCTAAACTTCCAAGGCCTTAAACCAATTTTATAAATTCAAATAAATATTTGGATGATTTATCCATCTTCCTCTCAAATTTTGTGAGTCCTCCTACTACTTAAAATAATTATTTTTTTGTAATTTCCCAATAATTTTCTGAAAAACCTTTGTTTACAAGAAATTCCGTAATAATTTGCTTTTATCGTAATTCTACCTTTTAGGCCTCAACAAGTTTCCAAAACCTCTGATTTATAATTTTTCCATTTTTTGAGAATTTTCTAGAGTTTTTCTCAAATTTGTTGTTTTGCCCTTCCTAGACCGATCATCATGGAAATGCCAGTTTGAACCTTTTCGGGGTTTCACATCAAAACTTGTTTCATGAAATGTCCTACTTTTAACCCTTCAGAGCACGCATTCTTAAGCATTATGGTTTAAGCAGATCATGACACAAGCTCGTAGATTTAAAATTTTAATATAATTACTCGGGTTACTATTCACTATTTAAGTTCAAGATTATAGGTCCGACTTCAAAAATTCATAACTAATTCCATAAAAATCATATTGAGGTGTTCTAAAATTCTATAGAAATCTATTTTGATTCTCTTTCAGGAAAAAATATCCAATTAGACTTATCATTGCCCAATTCATACAGTTTAATCAATAAATATTATTGTTCATTTTGTAAAATCTGGAACTTTCAGATTCTACGCCTCAACTTTGAAAATTTGTATCTTCTTGTATACACATCTAATTAAGGTGATCTACCTTTTATTTTAAAGTTTGGAATGTTTACTATGAGTTTCCCAAATCTCGTGACTTAATTCATTTGTTTGATAGGTCAAACAGGAGCTATAAACTCACTGCTCCATAACCTACGTTTTATCTCTTAACATCTCTTTACCTTAATTCTTTTTATTTCTTTGGCATACATAACATGGGCTTACTCTTTTCCATTCATGCTCATACATTTCTATACATGCCATAAGTATTATAATTAAATACATGGCATCATTGGCATCCACAACATAAATTATATATTAGGAGAATTACACATTCAATAATAATATTATTCATTAACATGAACAATTCTCCACTTTCTTCTCATTGCTTCTCATTGCTTCTCATGCCATTATTGCTCATCATTGATTGACCTAAATGGTTGGTTAGGGAGAAGGTGAGATTCGGGAGAATCTCAGTAGCAAACAATACCATATTAATTATGCTAGATGGATGCTAATGCACTACATGCAACTTGCTTGTTCTCTTGTTAGTTGGTGACATATTAGCATGCTTAAAGCTACCTTCTTGATGCATGGCCATAGAGACATAATCTACTCATCATAAATAGTATTTACAGTAGCCAATACATGTCACAATAACATTCAAACATCATATACAGCAACACACAAGCATACAATATCAAGCAATGATAATAGGTAAATTCACTACCTTGCACCTCAAGCTTTCCTCTTACTTTTCCTTTGACTCCCTTGACTTTCCAACCATGTGGGCATTCCGTCAACATCACCAAATATCCTCTTGGATGTTCCAAAGGTCCTAAACATAGTCACAATGATCATACAATCCATTAGAACCACTAGATTACATAAAGTTCAAAACTAGCTTTCTTGAACCTCAACCCTTTCTCTTGCTTTTAGGGTTTTCTTTCTAGCTTTTCTAACATAAATCTCATTATTTTCCATCCTTCAGATCTATTTCTTGTCAATTAAGACCACTTTAGATGGGCTTAGATTCAAGAAGATCAAATCTAAAAATTTTGCTTTGCGGGTACTCTTCATGGAAAAATTCCAGAATTTTTGCTCAATTGTGAAAATTTATAATTAATTCTAGAAAAATCAAATTGAGTAGTTACAAGTCTCACTGAAAGCTCCTTAAGTTAAATTTATACTAAAAATAGTTTCAGGAATGAATTCTATTCTGAACAGTACCGAAATTGTACGGAATTTAACACTCTTCCAAAGGTTAAACTCTGTTTCCATACTTCAAATCCTAACTTTGAAAAATCACCATAAATCGTGTGCATATCCAAATGAAGTGTTCTACCCATAGATTTAAAGCTTACAGAGTGTACTTTAATCATGCCAAATTTTAGAATCAGATACAAAGAGTAACTTATTCAAAATAGGTATCAAATTAGATGCTACAATCATCATATACCTTGATCTTGAAGCTTGAATGTTGTTCCTTCTTCTTGGCCTTCACCCCTACGTTTTTCTCTAAATTTTGGCAGAGTTTCTCCTATGATTCCTTGCTTGGCCAAAAATATGAAATGGGAGAGGCTCTATTTGCAGCCAAAAATTTGGCTTGAATGGACTAAAATGCCCTTGGTAGCTAATAGAAAGGATAAGGGCAATCTTGGAACTTCAAGTTAACTTTTACATCATCATTGCATCATCTTCTTGCATCATCCTTACCTAATCCTTCTAGAAGATGCCAAGTGTCACAAATGTGGTGGAGGAGAAGGGAGATTAGATCCTAGCCGTTAGATCAAAACTTAATCCTTAAATTTCCTCCAAATTTACTTGGTCCACGTTTCTCCAACTTTCTTTATGACCTTCCAAAGCTCAGAAAATTCTTCTATCTATTCCATAAATTCTCTTTAATTCTGGAGAGTATCTATGAATTTTTTTATCCCATAACATTTCCTTTAAGCCTTGCATAAAAATTCATTTTCTAAAATACTCTTTTATAGGCAAAACTGGCTTTTTAATTTATTAAAGCCATTCAACTAGCCTTTTGGTTGCGGGACTAATTTTATAAATTAGTACAACCTTCCAATCATTTAAATTCATTTTTCTGTACACTTTTAAGGTCTCTTGCTATTTTAAATAATTACCTCAAACGGTATACTTTTTACAGGCCATAACCTCCTAAATTCCATTTAAGCTACCTTAGGGGTATTTTCGTCTTTTCTCTTCACAGAAGAGACTTTGAATATTATTTCCCCTTTTTTCAAGATTTTCTTGGAATTCTCTGTATACCCTTCCATTTTTACCCCTGTTGGTCATAACTTTCTGAATTTACGGTTTAGTCCCTGCTTTGACTTAACTTCATATAATCCTCTCTTTGAGGTTTCTAACTTAACCTTTGGCCTGTACCTAGCCTCTTTTCTCTCTTTGGGCCTTCGAGACTTTACTGGAGCCTCTAACTTGATTATACTTGAGCCCTTAAAAACTTTCACTTTGCAGTTTAGTCCCTAAAGCTGCTTTGACTTTCTTTCTCATCTTTGGAACTTTTGCTCAAAAGGGGTCTGGTAGCTTATCCAATTCAGACTATTTCTGGTACTTCTAGGCCCAAAAATTTGGATGTTACATTTCATCTCCCCGTCTAGTTCTTACATTGAGCCTCATCCCAATTTTTGATTTACTAGGTGAAAATTTTTGGGATGTGACACCAGGACTTGCCCAGACTTACGCCAACCTTGTCCGAACCATACAAGGACTTGCCCATACTTGCTCCAACCTTACCTGGACCATGCTAAGGCTTTGCCCACCCCTTAAGGAGTCCCTCCTATAGTAGATTTGTGGACATTTTTCATGTTCCACAAATGGGGATACTATTTGTGGCTAAACTCACCAATATTTTTCCAAATTTCACCTCCTAAAAATATAGACGGACTTACACGACCTTCCCACACTTGCGCCAACCATACCAGGGTTATGCCACGACTTACCCACACTTGCTCTAACCTTGGCCGGACCATGCCAAGGTTTTGCCCACCCCTTAAGGAGTCCCCCCATAGTAGATTTCTGGAAAATTTTCAAATTCCACAAAGAGGGATACTATTTGCGGCAAACCTCAACTACGTTTTTCTGAATTCCACCTCCCGAAAATCAGGGTGGACCTATAGGACCTTCCTACAACTTGCCTGGATTATACTAGGACTTGCTTAGACTTGCGCCAACCTTGCCCGGACCATGCCACGACTTGCCCATACTTGCTCTAACCTTGCCTGGACCATACCAAAGCTTTGTTCACCCTTTAAGGAGTACCCCCTATAGTATATTTCTAGAAAATTTTGAAGTTCCACGAACGGGAACACTATTTATGGCTAACCTCACTAACATTTTTCCAAATTCCACCTCTTAAAAATAGGGTGGACTTATAGGACCTTCCCATGACTTGCTCGGACCATGCCAGGACTTGCCCAGACTTACGTCAACCATGCTCGAACCATACCAGGACTTGCCCACACTTGCTCGAACTTTGCTTGAACCATGTCAAGGCTTTACCCACCCCCTAAGGAGTCCCCCTTAAGGTAGATTTAAAATTTTCAAGTTCCACGAATGCAAATACTATTTACGACTAGCCTCACCCACATTTTCTAAATTTCACCTCTTGAAAATCAAGGTGGACTTAGAGGGCCTTCCCACGACCTGCCCAGACCATGATAGGATTTACCCAGACTTACGCCAACCTTGATCAGACCATGCCATGACTTACTCACACTTGCTCCAACCTTGCCCGAACCATGCCAAGGCTTTACCCATCCTTTAAGGAGTCCCTCTATAGTAGATTTCTGGAAATTTTTCAAGTTTCACGAATGGGGATACAATTTCCAGCTAACCCCACCCATGCTTTTCCAAATTTTACCTCCTGAAAATCAGGATAGACTTATAGGACCTTCTAAGGACTTGCCCAGACTTGCACCAACCTTGCTCGAACCATGCCAGGACTTGCCCACACTTTCTCCAACCTTGCCCGGGCCATGCCAAGGCTTCGCTTACCCCTTAAGGGTCCCCCTATAGTAGATTTCTGGAAATATTTCAAGTTCCATGAATGGGGATACTCTTTGTGCCTAACTGCACTGATGTTTTTCCAAATTCCACCTCCCTAAAATCAAAATGGACTTACAAGACCCTCCCATGACTTACCCGGACCATGCCAGGACTTGCCCAGACTTGCGCCAACCCTGCACGGTCCATGTCGGACTTGCCCATACTCCCGCCAACCATGCTCAAACCATGCCAGGACTTGGCCACACTTGCTCCAACCCTACCCGGAACATGCCAGGGCTTTGCCCACCCCTTAAGGAGTCCCCCTTATTGTAGATTTCTGAAAAATTTTCAAGTTCCTCGAACAAGGATACTATTTACGGGTAACCTCACCCTTGTTTTTCCAAATTCCACCTCCTAAAAATCAAAGTGGACTTACAGGACCTTCCCACGACTTACCTAGACCATACCAGGACTAACCCTTGCATCAACCTAGCCCGAACCATGCCAAGGCTTTGCCCGCCCCATAAAGAGTCCCCCCTATAGTAGGTTTATAGAAAATTTTCAAGTTCCACGAACATGGATAGTATTTACGGCTAACCTCACCTACCTTTTTCCAAATTCTACCTCCAGAAAATCAAGATCGACTCATAGGACCTTCCCACGACTTTCCCGGACCATGTAAGACTTGTCCAGACTTGCATCAACCTCGACTGAACCATGCCGGACTTGCCCACACTTGCTCCAACTTTGTCCAAACCATGCCAAGGCTTTGCCCACTCCTTAAGGAGTCCCCCCTATAGTAGATTTTTGGAAAATTTTCAAGTTCCACGAGTAGGGACACTATTTGCGGCTAAACTCACTAATGTTTTTCCAAATTTCACCTCCTGAAAACCAGGGTAGACTTACAGGACCTTCCTAGGACTTGTCCGGACCATGCTAGGACTTGCCTAGACTTACGCCAACCTAGCCTGGACCATGCCAAGACTTGCCCACACTTGCGCCAACCATGCCCGGACCATACCAAGACTTGCCCACACTTGTTCCAACTTTTCTCAGACCATATCAAGGCTTTGTCCACCTTGTAAGAAGTCCCCCTATAGTAGATTTATGGAAAATTTTCAAGTTCCATGAACAGGGATAGTATTTACGGCTAACCTCACCCACCTTTTTCCAAATTCTACCTCCCGAAAATCAGGGTGGATTTACAGGACCTTCCCACAACTTGCCTGGACCATGCAGGACTTGCCTAGACTTGCATCAACCTCGCCCAAACCATACAGGACATGCCCACACTTACTCCAACTTTGTCCAAACCATGCCAAGGCTTTGCCTACCCCTTAAGGAGTTCCTCCTATAGTAGATTGCTGGAAATTTTTCAAGTTCCGCGAGCAGGGATACTATCTACGGCTAAACTCACCAATATTTTTCCAAATTTCACCTCCTGAAAATCAGGGTAGACTTACAGGACCTTCTTAGGACTTGTCTGGACCATGCCAGGACTTGCCCCAACCTTGCCCGGACCATGCCATGACTCGCCCATGCTTGCTTCATCTTCACACAAACCATGCCAAGGCTTTGTCCACCCCTTAAGGAGTCCCCCTATAGTAAATTTCTGGAAATTTTTCAAGTTCCACGAATGGGGATACTATTTACAGCAGGGATACTATTTACGGCTAAACTCACTAATGTTTTTCCAAATTTCACCTCTCAAAAATCAGGATAGATTTACAGGACCTTCCTAGGACTTGTCCGGACCATGCCAGGACTTGCTCAGACTTACGCCAACTTTGCCCAGACCATGCCATGACTTGCCCATACTTGCTCCATCTTTACATGGACCATGCCAAGGCTTTGCCTACCCCTTGTGGAGTCCCACTATAGTGAATTTCAAGAAATTTTTCAAGTTCCACGAATATTTACAGCTAACCTCACCCACGTGTTTTCAAATTTGACCTCCTAAAAATCAGGATGGACTTACAGTACCTTCCTAGGACTTGCCCAGACTTGTGCCAACCATGCCGGACCATGCTAGGACTTGCCCGCACTTGCTCTAACCTGCCTTAAGCATAGCAGGACTCGCCCACACTTGCTCCATCTTTATGCGAACCATGCCAAGTCTTTGCCAACCCCTTATGGAGTCCCACTATAGTAAATTTCTGGAAATTTTTCAAGTTCCATGAATGGGGCGGCTAACCTCACCCATGTTTTTCCAAATTTGACCTCCCAAAAATTAGGATGGACTTATAGGACCTTCCAAGGACTTGCTCAGACCATGCTAGGACTTACCCAGACTTGCACCAACCGTGCCCGAACCATGCCAAGACTTACCCACACTCGCGCCAACCATGCCAGGACTTACCTACACTTGCTACAACCCTGCCCAGACCATGCCAAGGCTTTATCCATGTCACACCTTCATTTCAAACCCCATTATACGTCATTTGGAACTATTTGAAATCATTACACGATGCTTAAAGTAGGTAAAAACCAAGATTTAAATTTTTTGATTTCAGTTACTATTCATGTAACTCCTAAAAATCAAGTCAACTTTGAAAAATCATAACTAAATGTAGAAAAATCGAAACAGAGTGGTTCCAAGTCTCACGTAAAGCTTATGAAATGCTCTACATAGAAAAAATATTCATAGATATCAATTTCTCATAAATCAATGCCAGTTTCCACGCAATTATGTATTGTTCATTTGGTAAATTCTGAAATTTCTAGTATTTTTGCCCAACTTTGAAAGGGCATAACTCTTTCCAAAAAATTCCAAATTTAATGATATACCCCTTGATTTAAAGCTAAAAATATGATCTATTAGTCTGCCAAATTTCAAATCCAGATTTAAACATTTGCTATTTATTTCGTATGCACCAAGTTTGGTTCTGTCTAGTCAAAGGTTATCCCCTAATTACCTTTGTTTTGGCTCTTTCTTAACTTTTTACCCATCCTTAATCATTTGGGACTTAACACATGCTTGAACATGCATTCTGTCACATCCAGTATTAGGATAATTAGAGATAAGAAATATTCTCAAATTATTGAGGATTAAAAATAATAAGCAAAAGTCAAAGAATTTTGGTGGAAAATAATTACAGTAATTTTCCAAGCCAATTATAGGAAATTGACTAACTAAAGAAAATTGGTCAAATGTAAATAAGGAAAAATATTTTCGAGCCATGGAAAATTAAGAAAAAATAGGGATAATATCCCTTGAGAGTTATATGAAATTATAAAGTTGGTTTTATGACCAAATTACCCTTAGAGAAATTATAAGAGAATTTAAGGGTGATTTAGGCTAATTGAGGGATTTTATTTGGAAAATTCCAAATAAATATTTTAAGAGGAATAAAATTCCAAGAAAATTCGTATGAGATCCCAAGGAATTATAAGGAATTATGGAATTAAATAGAAACCCTCAAGTGTCCAAGATTTTCCAAATAAATGTCAAAAGTGGAAAAATCCCTAAAGAGAAAGAAATTAATTTTCCTTTTTATTTAAATATTAGGAAATTAATTTTGAGACAAAGAGGGCAATTTGGGAAGATAATAATGAGGAGAATAAATTAAGGATCTGACAAAAAATAATTACAGAGACTAAGTTACTGTAATTATAGAAAAGAAGTTAAACTCAGAGCCTAAAGTATATCGATAAAGCAAGATTGGTGTCTTGCAAATCCAAGGGATCCTAATGAGCCAAGTGTCAAGCTCTTGAAGGAGAAGATTTGAATTAGCCAAGTGTCATTCCATGAATGGAGAGGATTTTGACTTTAGTAAATAATTTCATTTGGAATTATGTTAATTAAGAGAGAGGAATCAAGACTTAGTAGGGTAATAACACTTGGACTATCATTAAAGAAGGTGGTTGGGATATTTTGAAGCATTAATCAAGCTCTTCTCTCCCCATTTTCAGATGTTCAAGTCGTGCAAGGGAGAAAATAGGAGAAAAAGAGAGAGTTTGAGAGAAAACAAGAAGAAAGAGAGCACCTTTGGTCATTGAAGCAAGTTGCAAGGTTAGATCTTGGTACTAGAGGTGTTCTTACTTTGTTTTCTTTCATTTTTATGGTTTAAAATCTGTCTCTTCCCTCTCTTAATGTGGACTAAAATGATTAATAAAAAAAGGGAAAGAAGTTTTGATTATAACACTTGCTAAGACACAACAACACAAGCTAGATCCTAGTGTTGGCAAGTGAGTTTAAATGATTTTAAAGCATTTTTCATGGTTGTTGTTGTGAAAGTTATTTTCGGCCAAGTGAAGAACTAGACCCTAGGATGAGCTTTTCATTGTTTTAAGGCTTCCATGATGCTTAAAATGAGGAATGGTGTAGGGTATACTAGAAGAAACAAGTGTTGGAAGCTTAAAAGCAAAACTGAAAATTTTGGGTCAAAACCTCTAGTGGTTTGGTCAAGGTGTGGCTGGAAGAAGCAAATTTATTTTCATAAATCTAAACCCATTTTTGGAATCTACATGAAAATCCATGTAGGAACAAGTTAAGGAGTGATTTTAGGGTTAAAGAGAACCAAATCTAAAACTAGTGAACAAAGGAGGGAACTTTATGGTTCAAGAATCATTTTGATGTATGTTCTTGCTTTTTCATGGTTGGATAATGATTCTTGCTGCCATTTTTGTTGGATCACATGGTTAGGGTTTGATATTTGCCAAGGGAAAGAGGAGAAGGAAGAAAGGCTAAGACTTTTGGAACAAGGTAGTAAGTTAAACCTAGCTACTACCATTAACTAGCATTATTGATTATTGTATGGTTAATTACTATTATGGTGGTTGAGCTTTCTTGATTGTTATATGGCTGCTCTTTATAGTATCTTGCTTTGGCCTTTACATGTTTGAGTTTGCCAAATGATAAGCATGTTAGTTCACCAATAGTAGCTAATATGATCATGCATAATAATGATGCTTGCTTGGTGTTATAGTTGGTTAATTTGCTACTGGGATTTTCAAAAATCTCATCCCCCAAAAATAATGTAACATTTTAGGACCTGAATCCTCCAAGGGGAAGCTGCAAATTGAAGGTTGATTTGTGGAGTTTAGCCACAAAATTTCGTGATAATATTTTGGTCATGTACATATTAAACTAACAGTGCTGGAAGCACACTGACCCTGAGCAGTTCACGTGACTTTTTGATTATGTTCCCGAATGCGTTAAATCATGAAATTCAGTATACATCCTGAGCTTCAAATTGATAGCTAATACGTTAAAAATGGCCCAGTATACGATTTATAATGATTTTTCAAAGTTAGTAGTCAGAATCTGGATATCAGGGCTTTTGGCAAATGGATAGTGTTATTTTCTCAAAAACCTGACGTTTTCTCATAAGGAATTGGACAATGAGATTATTTTTCCTTGAAAGAGTACTTAAAGAGCTTTAAGTAGAATTTTGAACTACCCCAATTGGATTTTTGTAGAATAAGTTATGAATTTTTGAAGTTGGGCCAGAAAAACTGGATTTTTACCCGATGAACAGTAAAAATCTGAAAATTAGCGTTTTTATGGTAAAAAGTGAGCCCAAGACCATCCAATGTGGTCAAAAATGATTTTGAAAGGAACCTAAGTCAATATTAT
This sequence comes from Neltuma alba, assembly GCF_004799145.2. Classification (NCBI taxonomy): domain Eukaryota; kingdom Viridiplantae; phylum Streptophyta; class Magnoliopsida; order Fabales; family Fabaceae; genus Neltuma; species Neltuma alba. Next base: position 1,245,715 of record NW_021635044.1, read on the forward strand.
AGTAAGTTGTGACACATTCTACTATACTTTCACATGTTTAAACATAGGCATACATGCTTGGCTCCCCTTAGGAGCTATTATCCAACAAACATTTCTAAGGTCATATAATATTACATAACAAGTTCCAAAATTTACACTAGGGTACATTAATTTTTCATTAGGCCTCCAGGACAATTTCTTTACCTTTGCCCTTGGTTGAACTTCCTCCTAAGTGGTGTTAAATATAAGAGTGAGATTTCAAAGAAATCCCAGTAACACAGAATCACAGTTATCATGCATTCCTACAAACACTGGGTGCAATGCTTTTGTGCATTTATCATATTTATGTGTTCATGCTTTTATGCCATGGAAAGTAAGCTATCATACACATATTTAGTGGACATAATGCCAAGGCAACATGATTCAAACATTGCAATCAACATTTGCAATAAGGCTTAGTCACGTCATGGCACACATTGCACACATACACACTAATACATCAATGTAAGCAAGAAAGCAATCAAAATGTAATCCAATGCTACCTTTTGGTACTTGGTCCTTGATTTCCTTTATGTTCAAGATGTTTTCTTGAGGATTTGGCAAGGTACCTATCAAACCAACACCAATGCCAATCATTCAACAATTATTCAAACACATTCCACATTACTTAAACATTAAACCCTTTTTCTTTGGATTTTTGGCCTAATTGTTTTCCCTTTGATTCGAGAAACTTCCTTGGCCATTCCTACATGATTTTTCATGTAGAATTCAAATATCAAATCAAATTTTACAAAATCAAATCCCTTCCTTAAGTTCTGGTCGAAACATAAATGAATTTTTACAAGAGAAGATATCAAAATTTCCAACTTTGATTTTTAATGCTTCCAAATTCAATTCCTCCACATATCCCTATACAAAAACGCCCAAGGAGTTCAATGGAAGCATCAAAACCATCAAAATCCAATCATAGGTCCATGAATTCAAGATGGCCGAACACCTCCCCTTAGGTTCATAAATTTCCACCTTTGATTCCAATAAATTTAAACGTACTTCCATAGCATAATCCTACACAAAATCACATTTTAAATCCATCGGAACCATTAAAACTTATTGAAACAATTCCTACCCTTGAGTTCTTGGGTTGGTCGAACTAAATAGTCACAGGTCCTAGGGTAAATTCTTCCATAATCCATTCAAAACAGCACCAAACATCAACAACACAAGCTCATACTCAATTTGCTATCCTTTCCTAGAACTTCCAGCATAACAGAAATGAAACAGCACTTCCTCCTCAATTTAAATCACGGTTTGGCCATGGAAAATGCATCAAATTAAAGCCTAAACATACTTTAAGAGTCTTGGATCAAAGCGTAATGATTAGCCTTGGATTGGAAGTGGCTTGAAGGGTAGGGTGCTTGGAAGCCAAGAAAAATTTGTGCAGAACCTCCCCTATTTTTCCAGATTTTTACACGAATTTTGGCTGAATTATGGGGATATTTATAGACCTCATTTGCTGCCCCAAAACCTGCCCTTGGGCAGCTATTTCTCCCCCAAAATGAAGTGTGTAAGTCGGCCAAAATGAGGGAGCAATCTTAGCCACACATCCTTTGACTCAAGTTTAAAGAGAGTTAATCCAATGGTTGAAAATTTGCCCAGCACACAAGCCAACTGTTCTGGTCATGATGAGTATGAATTTGAGCCTTTTTGGATGCTAACTAAATGGTAAAAACTGATTAGGAAGCAATGGAATTGGTTAGGGTAATTTTAAAAATTATTTGATCATATAATACCCAATTTCATGACCCCTATTAGGAAAAATAGCTAAGGGCTTCAAAAATTCCATTTCTTTTCATTATAAATCCCTATTTATTCCAAAAGTGTGATCTGGAAGTTTTGGGAATTTTTCAAGACCTCTAGGTATTTTTCTTTTCACATTTTCTCTGAAATCGGGTCTTTACTGATAGGAATTTGGAAGTAAATTCCTCATAAATTATTTCCTGCATTTCCAATACCTGGAAACAATTTTATAAATTCATATATATTCCTAGGGAGTGTATCCATATTTTTCTTTGAATTTTTAGAGTCCTTAGGTAATTAAAATAATTATATCACTTTAATTCCCCTTTATTTTTCCCTATTTTCCCAAAAATAATTATTTTTTTGGGAATTTTCACCAAAATTTATTTTGGGCCATTCTCACTCCCAAAACATCATAGGTGACTCAAAAACCCCTAATTCCACCTTTTTCTATTTTTAGAGAATTTTTGAGAATTATTCTCAAAATTACCGTTTTGCCTCTAGGGACCTAATAAAGTCGGTTTTGTCCCATTTTGGGTTTTCATGCTTTACTCATACCTTATGCTTATCAATCATATCTCATTTCTCACATTCCTATTACTAGGGTTTTAAATTTTGGGATGTTACATTTCCCTTCTCCTTAAAATAAATTTCATCCTTGAAATTTAAAATGTACCTTATTCGAAGAGTTCGGGATAATTATCTTTCATGCCGTCTTCCTTCTCCCAGGTTGCTTCTTCTTGTGCCAGATTCTCCCAAATGACTTTAACCATTGGGATGGATTTTTCCCACAGCTGCTTTACTTGATGATCAATGATCTTTACTGGTTCGATCTCCTAGGTTAGGTCGTCTCGCAATGCAATATCTTCATATTCCAAAACATGAGAGGGATCTGGCTAATACTTCTTTAGCTGGGATACATGGAAGATATCATGTATCTGACTAAGGTTCAGGGGTAGGGCTACTTTATATGCCACCGGTCCTACTTTTGATAGAATCTAGAAGGATCTGATGTATTTTGGTTATAACTTCTTCGATTTCAAAGACCTTCCTACTCTCGTTGTTGGAGACACCTTCAAGAACACATGGTCTCCTATATCGAACGTCAAAGACTTTCACCAAACGTTTGTGTACTATCCACTTTGGGCCGTGAGCAGTTTCTGCCTAATCAACCTTATCCTCTCAGCTGTTTGCTCGACTAGGTCTGGCCCGTATAACTTTCGCTCCCCTAATTCTATCCAGCACAGTGGGGATCTGCACTTGTGACCATACAAAGTTTCGTACGGAGCCATCTGCATATTGGAGTGATAACTTTTATTGTAAGCAAATTCTGCTAATGGCAGATAGTCATCCCAGTTACCTTTGAAATCCAACACATAGGCTCTCAACATATCTTCCAGTGTCTATATGGTTCGCTCTGTCTGACCATCTGTCTGTGGGTGATACGCTGTACTGAAGCTCAGCTTGGTGCCCATTGCTTGTTGCAGTGCCTTCCAGAATCAAGAGAGAAACTGAGAATATCGGTCAAATACAATCGACTCTGGCACTCCATGTAATCTCACAATTTCTTTGATATATAACTTGGCAAGTTTTTTTGGTTGGTAGTTTTTCTTCATTGCCAAAAAATGGGTAGACTTCGTTAATCGGTCAATAATCACCCATATCGCGTCATATCTAGATGAGGTACGGGGTAACCCTATGATGAAATCCATAGAGATACTATCCCATTTCCATTCTTGAATATTTAGAGGATGTAAAAGCCCTGACAGTCTCTGATGCTCTGTTTTGACCTTTTGGCAAGTGAGGCATTTAAATACATACTCTATTACGTCCTTCTTCATGCCAGGCCACCAAAACATACGTCAGAGATCCTAGTACATCTTTGTCATTCCCAGATGTATCGTATATTTGCTTTTATGTGCCTCATTCGGCAGCTATTGTCTGACAGATTTTGGAACGTATATCCATTCCTTATATCATAATATTCCATCTGATGACACCTCGATCGCATCATCCTCAGCTTTTGTTAGCTTAATCCGAAGTGTATCGGCTATCGGATCATTCTTCTGGGCCTCTTTGATTTGTTATATCAGCTGGGCTTCTACTCTCATCACTTATACTTTTTGGGTCATTAGTTTCATATGGAACAAAGGTTCCCAATCTCTCACATCTTCGATGAGTTTCCGTTCCTGAATCATTAAGAACACTACTTGTACTACCTTTCAGCTCAAGGCGTCAGCTACCACATTAGCCTTGCTCAGATGGTATTTTATCTGGTAATCATAATCCTTGAGCAACTCCATCCATCATTGTTGTCTCATGTTTAGTTCTTTTTGATCTTGCAGGTACTTGAGACTTTTATGGTACCAATATATTTCAAGGGTTGCCCCATATAGATAATGCCTCTAGATTTTTAAGGCATAAACTATTGCATCTAATTCTAAGTCGTGAGTGGGATAATTCTCTTAATGAGACTTTAACTGTCGTGAGGTGTAGGCAACTACTCGTCCTTGCTGCATTAATACACACCCCAATCCTTGCTTGCTAGCATCAGTATATATAACATACAGTAGGGTTGGATCGGGAATTATCAGCATAGGGGTCGAGGTCAACCTTCGTTTCAGCTCTTGGAAGCTAGCCTCACATTTACCATCCCACACGAATTGCTGGTTCTTACGTGTAAGTTTAGTAAGGGGCTATGCAATTCTTTAAAAATCTTGAATAAATCTTCTATAGTAACCAGCCAATCCTAGAAAGCTTCGTATTTCTGTTATTGTTTTTGGTTGCTCCCAGTTTAGAATTGCTTCCACCTTACTAGGATCTACTGCTACTCTGTCTTGGGTAATCACATGACCCAAGAACTTTACTTCATTCGGCCAAAACTCACACTTACTAAGTTTGGCATATAGCCGTTTCTCCTTCAAAATACTTAGAACAATCCGTAAATGCTATTCATGCTCCACTGGTGACTTGGAATATACTAAGATATCATCAATAAAAACCATGACAAATTGATCTAGATATGGCCGAAAGACCCTGTTCATGTAATCTATGAAAATCACAGGGGCATTCGTTAATCTGAAGGGCATTACCAAGAACTCATAGTGCCCATACCGTGTTCGAAAAGCAGTCTTCAGAATGTCCTCTGCGTTATCCTTAGTTGATGCTAACCTGATCTCAAGTCAATCTTAGAGAACACTGTGGCACCAGCTAATTGGTCTAGCAAATCGTCTATTCTAGGTAGTGGGTACTTGTTTTTAATCATCACTTTGATGAGCTCCCGGTAATCAATGTATAACCATAGGCTACTATCCTTCTTACGAACGAACAAGATGGGTGCTCCCTATAGTGACACACTGGGCCAAATAAAATTCTTTTCTAATAGCTCCTCTAATTGCTTCTTTAATTCTGCCATTTCATTTGAAGCCATATGATAAGGGGCTTTGGAAATCGGCCCTGCTCTAGGTACCAGGTCAATTCAAACTCTACCTCTCGCTCCGAAGGTAACCCGCTAATTTCTGTCAGAAAAATTTCTAGAAAATCGCATACCACAGGTATCTCTATTATGCCTTCTTTCACTTCCGCATGTACAAAGAAGAATACCACGTACCCCTGATAGCCATGTCTTAGGCAATCCCCAGCTTGGGCTCCTATGATCAAGTTCAGTTTCACCTCAATATGAGGGGTTAGCTCATGGGGAGGAAAGATCAAAGTCCTATTCTTACAGTTAAGGAGTATATTATGGGTAGACAGCCAATTCAGACCAAGTATCACGTCAATCTCATGAAAAGGCATACATATTAGGTCAAGTGTCATGCAACAGTGGGCATACCAAACAATACAATTTAGGCAAACATCAAACGTATGAACTTTAGTGCCCGTAGGTGTAGCCACACATAGATCATATAATAATGTGTTAACAGCAAGGCCTATGTGCTTTGTGCATTCATATGAAATAAAGGAGTGGCTAGCACCTGAGTCAAACATAGCATGCATAAGGTAATTATTAACTTGAACCATACCTTGTATCATCTCAGGCGACTTATCAGCCTCTTCCCTTGTGAGGGCAAAGACCCTCCCTTGAGCTTGGGGCCTCGAGCCGTCCACATTAAGAGGGCAATCCCTTATATAGTGTCCTGGCTTGCCACATTGAAAGCACACATTTTGACCCATCAAACATGGTTGATCTTCGTGATTTTTACCATAGGTGCTGCGTTTCTTAGTCTGGCACGTAGTGCTACTTCCTCCTTGCCTTACTCCTCCTCCTCGCTTAAACTTCTTGGAAAACATAGGCTTTCACCTCTTCCTATTTCCTCTGGAAGAAGTCCCCTTTGGTTCGCCCCTTGTTGCTGATCCTTCTAGTCTAGGAGCAGCCCTGACTAGCGCCTGGTGGTTTAGGCTACTTTCAGTAATCCGGCAGGCTTCCATTACCTGGTTGAAGTTTTCAAGTTGCCGTGGGGCTACCTTCTCCCTCAGCTCCTACCTTAGTCCCCTTACCATTTTCTCTGTTTTCCACCGCTCATCATTACAGAGTTGGAGGTAGTTAGAGTAACGAGAGAGCCTCATGTACCTGTCTAGGTACTCATCAAAGGACTCTCAGGGACCTTGTTGAATCATCAGAAATTCTACCTCCTTTTTGTCTCTTACTGACAGTGGGAAGTATTTCAAATTAAAGTGTTCCTTGAACACTTCCCAGGTAATAGGGGTTGCATTCTCTTGGAGGATTATCTCGGTATTCTTCCACCAGCAATTAGCTTCGCCCTCCAGTTTATAGATAGCCATCTGAGCTTTTCTCTCAGAGGAACATTCAAGCACATTAAAAATCTTCTCTAGTCGAGTAATCCAATCCTCAGCCACTTGGACATTCAATGTCCCTGTGAAACTCGGGGGATTTTGTGCACTAAATCATTTGATCCAATGTCTTAGTGAATCAGGATCCCCTGCAGGTTGCACCTGCTCAGCTGCCAACTCTTGGGGTTGAGCTGACTGTGGTGCCTCGACCACTCTTGGCCCGACCTGTTACAACTGTGCTATCACTGTTGTCACTGCGGCTGCTATGGCATCATCGTGTTCCTGGTCTTGGCATGCTTGGGCCGCCTGAATTTCTCACATCACCTTCTGCTATTCCTCTAGTCGGTCCATAACCAATTGAATTGGATCAATAGGAGGTTCTCTTGCTACCTCCCTCGGTTGTGTTTCTCTTTGGGTTCTCACCATTTTACTTAACTTGTTACTACAAGAGGAACAGAGGAATAAGATTATTACTTAGTCATCAAAATATGTTATACTAAGCTATGCTTCATATTTGTACATAGATAGGTTTCAGGTATAAGCATCCAAAACATAGATCATCCAAGTCATATATACAGTCATCCACTCAAGACATGGGAGAGAAAGGAAAATAAAAAGTAACAAAAGGCTCCAATTCGTCCAAGATCTAATTAAAGCTTCCATACGCGCCTTGCTTGGAACAGTCACTAACCAACTGGATCTGATCCTACCAAACAGGGGTCCTTGGCAAAGAGTCAACTAAGGCCTGTCCCCACATCTCCTCATCTATCTCTCCCTCGTCCTGATCGACGATATCACTATGTAACAGTCGTATGTAGTAAAAATAGTCCATATAAATGTACCCATACTGGTTTTGGGAGATGTCAATCTGCCTTCCCAGCTCACATAGCTCCTTAAAAATAGCCTGATAGGTGTGCAGCTCCTTCGTGACTAATCGTTGCCTCTTCTTCGGAGGCGGGTCCTTCTCCAAGATTTGATCATAGCGCACTACTCTGAGGGGCTGTGGCTTTGTCCCATGGGGCCTGTTTCGTCTTGGTTAGGTTTAGGCCCCACAATGCTCCCGGCATCGCCATCTTCTAACCTTTTACTACTGTTGAAGTCTACCTCGGGAACTATATCCTCTGCCTCCCAGAGAGGCTGATAATATCTGGGTGGTAGAGTTGGGTCATCGGGGTCAGGAACATGTGGGTGGTACCAGTCAAGGTATGGTTCCCTTGGCCCTCTCTGATCAACTGTACCCCCAGGAGAGTTGTGCTCACAACAAACCATATCCTGCATCAAGGTTAGTCCAATGCACACCTTTCACGACATAACACATCACACACAATCAAATACGTATTATCCTAATGCATTACCATACCGAACAGTACATATGAAAGCTAGTCCAGAACTTTTGTTCTGATACCAAAAATGTCACACCTTCATTTCAAACCCCATTATATGTTATTTGGAACCATTCGGAATCGTTACACGATGCTTAGAGGACCTTTCCAGGACTTGCCCAAACCATGCCAGGACTTACCCAAATTTGTGCCAACCATGCCCAGACCATGCCAGGGCTTGCCCACACTTATGCCAACCATGCTCGAACCATACTAGTACTTGCCCACACTTGCTCCCACTTTGCCCAGAGAATGCCAAGGCTTTGTCCACCCCTTAAGGAGTCCCCTCTATTGTAGATTTCTGAAAAAATTTTAAGCTTCACAAATGAGGATACTATTTACAGCTAACCTCACCCTCATTTTTCCAAATTCCACCTCCCGAAAATTAGGGTGGACATACAGGACCTTTCCCCGACTGGCCCAAACCATGGCAGGACTTGCCTACACCTATACTAGCCCTACTTGGACTATGTCAACACTTGCTCACACTTGCTCCAACCTTGCTCGGACCATGCCAAGGCTTTTCCCACCCCTTAAGGAGTCCCCCTATAGAATATTTTTGGAAATTTCTCAAGTACTATGGATAGGGATACTATTTACGGCTAACCTCACCCATGTTTTTTTCCAAATTTCACCTCCCAAAATTCAAGATGGACTTACAGGACCTTCCCAACACTTGCATAGACCATGCCAGGACTTGCCCAAATTTGTGCCAACCATGCCCAGACCATGTTAAGACTTGCCCACATTTGCTCCAACCTTGCTCGGATCATGCCAAGGCTTTGCTCACTTCAGAAGGTTAAGGAAGGGTAAAAGGTAAAGAAAAAGAAAGTTGGACCTAATTAAGGGGTAAAATGTTCCTAAAAATAGCCAAATTTGGGATAAACAAAATAATAAGTATTTCTTTGAGGCTAGACCTTAGATTTGGTAGACTTATAGATTATATTTTTAGCTTTAAATTAAGTGATAGAAAGTTGAAATCAGAGTTTTGTATAAAGAGTTATGCCCTTTCAAAGTTGGGCTAAAATACTAAAAAGTCAAAAATTTACCATATGAATAGTGCAACTTGTTGAATTTTTTGGTACTGTTGCAGATAGAATTAAGGTCAATGGATATGTTTACTTTAAAAACCTCATAGCAAGCTTCAAGTGAAAATTAAAACCACTCGATTTTGATTTTTTTACATTTAGTTATGAATTTTCAAACTTGACCCTAAATTCTGTGAATAGTATATGGATGGTACAGAATTGAGAAGTTCTGACTTTGCAAATTTTCTTTCCTAAGCTTTTAGAAATGCTTTATATTAGTTCCAATTGATGTATAATGAGTGTTACATGAGTAACATGGTTGATACTACCATGTGGTAAGGCCTTTATTAATACATAATGGTTGGCTCTTTACGTCTCCATTGTGAGGGATAGGCCTTTTGGCTCCTTATGTCCCCCATAGTAAGGGATAGGCTAGGCTCGGCTCTTGAAAATTTTTCAAAGTGAGGGATATAGTTGATGGGATTGTATCTTTGCACATGTACAATTATTGTGGCTATCGTTTATAATATTACTTATTAATTACCCCACTTGACACCTCATGAGCAGCTATTAGTCTGTACTCTAAATTGGAAGGTTGGTTACTGGGACTTTAGTCTCACCCTGTGGTTTATATGTTTTCAGGTGAAGGTTCTAAGCATACACTGTCAGGAAGGGATGCAGAGGCTTGAGTTTCGTTAGCTGTAATGCCTCTGGCCTATACTTTATGTATTGTTAGATTGTATATTGCCACTCATAGGGCTATTTTGGAGATATTTTCTTGATACAGTAGTGGTATAAAATAGAGACCTCTTTTGATTCCTTATTTGATTGGCCGGAGGCCACTTATTATGTCTTACGAAACTTTGATTTACATTGTTGGAAAACACTTGGATAGGCTTATATTGATATCTTTTGTTACTCAGGCCAGAGGCTTGGAGGTCCAATAGATTTTGAATGAATAATTTGGTTGCATACAACAGATTTGGGTTTCAGCCCACTAGTCAGTTTCAAATATATGCAAAATTCTTTTCTACTATGGTAGATTGTAGTAATGGCTTTTCCTTTTCTACCATAGTAGTAATTTTATGATAAGTTTTATATATGTATTAGAGGAGAAACTTTACAAATTGGTATTCAAAAGCAGTCTTTTTCTTTGCAATTGTTTCTTTTCCTAGTGGCAATGTACATATTTCATACATATCTTTCCTATTTGTTTTATGTTATTCCTTTCTTTTCTTGACTAATGAGGATTTCCATCCTTAGTTGGAGAGAGGAAGGATGGTATGGACACGTTAGACAAACCCAGATAGTAACAGGCCGCCTCAAGAAAATGATGCCTTTTTGAGGCAAATGAGGGAGATGATGACGGTAGTAGTAGATGAAAGACTAAGGAAGTTTAAGGAGGACTTCACGAGAAAGCATCAAGAGTCGGTCAATCAGGAGGACCGAGGGAACAAGGTGTCACACCTTACTTATATAATACCTTAGCATTCATTTAGAACCATTCCAGACCACTTTGGATGGTCTTAAGCTTAAAATTTTCAATTTGGACATTAATTTTCGAAAAATTACTGTTCACTGTCCAGTTTTCATATTACAGGTCCAACTTTGAAAAATCATAACTAATTCTAGAAATATCGTATGGAGGTGTTCCAAAATTATACAGAAATCTATTTCAATGCTCTTTAAGGGAAAAATATTCAACTGAACTCATCCTCACTGAAAACGTACAGTTTATTGGATTAAAATTACTATTCATTTGGTAAAATCTGGACTTTCCAGATTCTACGCCTTAACTTCAAAAATTCATATCTCATTGTATACACATTCAAATGATGTGATTTACCACTCATTTTGAAGCTTGGGATGTGCACTATAAGTCTGTCAAATCTCGTGATTTAACTCATTCATTTGATAGGCCAAACTGAAGCTCAAAACTAACTGCTTCAGGACCTACGTTTTATCCTTTAATATCTCCTTACTTTAATTCTTTTTATTTCTTTGGCATACCTAACATGGGCTTACTTTTTCCCATTCATGCTCATATACTTTCATTCATGCCATAAACATCCTAAGCACATACATTGAATTGATGGCATTCATAACATAACTTACAACATAGGAGAATTATACATTGAATAATAATATCAATCATTAGCATCAATAACTCTCCACTTCTTCTCCTTGCTTCTCATGCCATTAGTGCCCATCATTGATTTGACCTAAATGGTTGGTTAGGTAGGGGGTGAGATTCGGGGGAATCTCAGTAGCAAACATCACCACATACATGCACAAGATGGATGCTAGTGTATGGTATGTAGTTTTTCATAAATTTAAGTTAACTAGTGACATGCCATCATGCTTTATGCTTGGTATAAAAATGAATGGCCATGGGAACATATTAAAAACAGCATTTCCAGCAACAATCATCATGTCATAACATCATTCAAACAACAAATACAAACCAACACATAAGCATACCATGTCAAGCACATAAAGGGTAAGTTCACTACCTTGCACCTCAAGCCTTCCTCTTACTTTTCCTTTGACTCCCTTGACTTTCCAACCATGTTAGCTTTTGGTCAACATCATCAAACATCCTCTTGGATGTTCCAAAGGTCCTAAACATAACCATAATGATGACACAATCCATTAGGACCATTAGATTACATAAAGTTCAAGACTAGTTTTCTTGAACCTCAACCCCTTTCTCTTAGTCTTAGGGTTTTCTTTCTAACTTTTCTAATATAAATCTTATCATTTTACATCCTTATGATCTATTTCCTATCAATTAGGACCACTTTAGATGGCTTTAGATTCAACAATATCAAATCTGGAAATTTTGGTTCGCGGGTACTGTTCACGCAGAATCTCCAGAAATTTTGCTCAACTTTGAAAATTCATAATTAAATCTAGAAAACTCCAAATTGAGTGATTCCAAGTCTCACTGAAAGCTAATTAAGTTAAATTTAACGGAAAAATAGTTTCAGGAACCAATTCTACTCAGAACAGTACCAGAATTGTACGGAACTCGACAATCTCCCAAAAGTTCAACACTGTTTCCAGATTTCAAACCTTAACTTTGAAAAATCACCATAAATCGTACACATATCCAAATGAAGTGTTCTACCCATGGATTTAAAGCTCACAGAGTGTACTTTAAGCATACCAAATTTCAGAACCAGATATGAACAGTAACTAATTCGAAAAATCCATCAAATCAGCACGTAATTCTTCCAATTTTCACATAGATCCACTTGGATCTACCATACTTTGAGGTGTTCTAGCAAGATCTAACAACCAAACTCCCTTCCCCACTCATCAACCATTTTGACCAGCCATCAAAAGGGAGAGAAGACATATTTTCAACCATAAAAGAGAAAGAAACCAAATCAAGAACACATCTAGAGCCAAGAACTCACCTTGAACCTTGATTGTATGACCAAAGTTGATGCCTTTCTCTTGGTTTTCCCTCAAAACTCTCTCTTTTTCCCTCTCTTCATGCCTTGCACGAAATTCCCATCTGATTTAGGGGAGAGATGAGCTCATTAATGTGTACAAAATATCCCACCAACCATCATTAATGTTATGCCAAGTGTCATTAGCCTACTTAATCATAATCCTCTCTCTTAATTAACTTAAATCATAATGTAATTAAATTCCAAAGTCAAGATCCTCTCCATTGGTAGCTTGACACTTGAAAAACTTTAATTACCATCCATTAAAGGCTTGACAAGTGGCTACTTGTAGGCCAAGCAAAGTGCAAGACTCTGATTAACACTTTATCGGTTCACTTTTACTCCGGGTTTAACTTCTTTTCTATAATTACAGTGCTCTAGCTTCTGTAATTATTTTTTGTCAGATCCATAAATTCTCTTTAATTTTAGAGAGTATCTATGAATTTTCTTAACCCATAACACTTCCTTTAAGCCTTGCATAAAATTCATTTACTAAAATACCCTTTTATCGGCAAAATCGGCTCTTTAATTTCTTAAAGCCACTCTACTGACCTTTTGGTTGCGGGACTAATTTTATAAATTAGTACAACCTTTCAATCCTTTAACCTCATTTTTGTATACACTTTTGAGGTCTCTTGCTATTTCAAATAATTACCTCAAACGGTATACTTTTTACCGGTCACAACCTCATAAATTCCATTTAAGCTGCCTCAGGGGTATTTTCATCTTTTCTCTTCATAGAAGAGTCTTAGAATATTATTTCCCATTTTTTTGGGATTTTCTTGGAATTTTTGTACACTCTTCCATTTTTGCCCTTGCTGGTCATAACTTTTTGAATTTACGGTTTTACCCCTGCTTAAGCCTAACCTCATAGAACCATCTCTTTGAGGTTTCTAACTTACCCATTGGCCTGTATCTAGCCTCTTTTCTCTTTTTGGGCCTTCGAGACTTTACTGGAGCCTCTAACCTTAATTACACTCGAGCCCCTGAAAACTTTTACTTTGCAGTTTAGTCCCTGAAACTGCTTTAACTTCCTTTCTCATCTTTGGGACTTCTGCTCACAGGGGTCTGGTAACCTATTTAATTTTGGCTATTTTTGGAACTTCTAGGCCTAAAACTTTGGATGTTACAATTCTCCCCCTCTCAAAAAAAATTTCGTCCTCGAAATTTCGGGTCAAACCTTTATTCTTGCCCTTAATGAGAGGTTACCTGAGGAGAGTATCCTTACTTATACTTAACTCTGACCTTTGCAACTTTTCATTATACCTCATTTCCGAGTTTCCACCCTGGGCATCATACTTACATAACTCGTCGTTCTAAACTTTTCTGTCATTCAGATGAGCATGGTCTTTGCTTTTAAGTATTTTGTCACCACTGCTCATATTCTTCCTATACTTTAGGCTCATTCTTTCATTATAATACCACAACAGTATACCTGTCTTCTTGGTATTTTACTATACCATGGCATTTTGGGTTCTCTTAATACAGCCTTTATCTATCCTTTGCTGTATACCTTGCCATTCCTCTTTACTTTAAGGGCATATCTCCTTTCTTTCCTTCATTGACTAGAACAGAATTGTGCCTAGTCTAAACGACAATAGACATGTATGGGACAAGTCAAGGGTACTCTCTCTATATTAGTCCACCGCTGAAGGAGATTTTAATATTTTAAACTCATCTCTAGTCATCGTCTTCCCAAAGAGGTACTGTGCTCTTACCCTTATGGCTCAGCTACTTTCTCTTAGGCTTGGTCTACTATGACCTCGAGAGATACTGCGCTCTACCGTAAGCCTCTTTAGGATCCACTGTGACCCTGGAATACTATCATCCATCTGAGCCATCTTAGGATCTCTAGGAGACTTTGGACCATAGAGTTGAGTAATAAAATAAGTCACCTCCACTCAGCTAGTAACTTGACTGATTATTCCCCAAGACTGCTCACAGATATCAGTATTGTCTTCTTAGGCATTGCTCAATCATTTCTGTCAACTCTTGAAATTCTTAGCCTTTCCCTATTTCTTTAGCCCTTCGTTTTAGCTTCCTTAAGTCACTTTCCTTTCTTTGTGCCTTTCGAATCCCTAGGCACTGGCTCATCTCTAGAGCCCATTAACTTGCTATTATATCAATGCCAGCCTGCCTTGTCTTAGGACTCTATAGTCCTTGTTGCCTCTTAACAATTTGGACAATCATCATGATAGGACTTATATCTTTATATTCTCATTATCCTTCAGTATTCCGTAGTACCCTACTAAGCTCAAGGAGCATCTGTTTGCATATCACACTTTTGTTGTCTTAACTAGTTTCACTCTCTCTCTCTGGGGTAAGGTCCTCTTGTGCCTTATCTCGGCTACTTCTACTTTTCCTGTGGGAGGACAGATTGCTTTAACTGGAGCATCGTCAACTCAACCACTTGCTTTCTGTTTCATTCCTTCAAAGGATAGCTTACTCTTACTAGAGCAGCGTCACTCTGATCCGGAGAACCACTTCCCAATCTTAGAGAGGTAATTCATGGTCAAGACTTTCCTCATATGCAATCTCGGCCAGGGTACATTCCTCAAATACCATATCCCTATCAAAGGGAGCCTCTCTACTCGATTACTCAATCTTATAAGCAGCGGCATCTATCTATAGGAATCTCATTTCTTAGATTCCTTAATGGCCTAATTGCCATGGTTGCATGCTCTTGGATACCTTAAGGACATAAAAGAATATTGTTTTAGTCCCTGACATTATCATATATCTAAGCATCATCGAGCTCTAGGTATCACAAGGAACTTACTTATCTCTCTTTGTTTATCAGTTCCCAACGCAACCATCCACTATCATGTCCTTATTCATTTCCTTTCATCTCTATCCTCAAGAGGGATCTTGCCTCACTTTACTCTTTCTGACTTTCTTTACCTCTTGACCAATTATTCTTCTTGTCAGGTATTGATCACCATATTCTCATCACATCACATCAAATAGTAAATGTTTAATCATCTTGCTGTGCGGTATCTAGGTCTGGCACCAATGTCATCATTAACCTTTCATTCGTTGTCATATAATCCCTATCCCTCTTGGTTCATTATCCCTTAGGGATTTCTACCTCTATTTAGGGATTTGAACAAACCTCAAATCATCTCATTCTGTTACCATGCCTCTATCGAGGTCATATCGATTACTTAAGGTACAGGTTGATATTTAGTTCCCTTACTAGGGCATTGACTTATACCTCTGACTAGCTTATTGTATCCTTAACCATTTGTTTCTATGGTCAAATGCTAATCATAAAGTGACATATTACACAGCAGGCATTGATCATTAAAACATCTCTGCTGTGTGACCTTCCAGTCAGGCACCTTTAACTCATTACCCGAGGCTTAGGTTGTCACCCTGCTTCCCTATTAGGGTCTAGACTCCAATTCCTTATTGGCTTACCCTATTCTTAGCCATTACCCTCAGGAGGCGTCTTACAACTTTGACTCATTCCCTGGTCAAGCTCTCTTAGCCCAACCATTCCTGTCCTGAAGGGGAGTCTCATAGCAGCGACTACCTGTCTCTTAGGTTACTCTCTGTCATTTCTTACTTCTCTTCTATATCTATTTCCCCTGAAGAAAACACCTCACTATCATAATCTCAATTTGTAACACCTCACATAATTATATCAATATACTCGATAAAATATTTAATTTAAAAGTCCATACATATTTTTAATACTGCAAATAAGCCAACATTTCAAAACATTTCTAACATAACTTAACAACATAAACTATTGAAGTCTTATAGTCATGGCAAATAAAAATATAACATAGCGTGTGCTTGAGGAGCACAAAAGCCTTCACGGCTCACTCCATTTGTACCTTCCCTTGATTCCTACTAGATCCTTCGCCTGAAAATTGTTAATATATGGGGATGAGATCAAACGTCTCAGTAACTACTGAAATTCTAACCTATACAAGCAAATCATATATGATAAATCAAAAATCTGTTTATATGTCTGTATATATGCATATATTAAAAATCACGAGTTTAAAACATTCAATTAAATTTTCCTTTTTCTCTTTTCAATATATCCAAAAATAATGCAATATGCCGCCTCCCTTATATCACCATCCACCCTTATACCGCTGACTGGAGCCATAGGCTAACACATAGTCCGATAGGAACTAATCCATTTTTACTGAATTATTCCAAGCTCACCGACACTAGAGATATATCCGGCCAAAGATATAGAGCTCAAGCTCGGACTATGGCTCCCCTCCTTTGTGAATAGGGAGGTGTCACATGTCCCACAGCTCCAATGAATTCCCGGCCAAAGGAAAACATAGAAGAAGGGGCCCTGACAAGTGCCATCCACTGTGCACCGAGTGATGGCATACCACGTGGTAATTTTATATCCATTCAATCTCCTTCTATCCTTAGCCCAACAATGCATGTCAGATGCCAATAATATTACATCATAAATATGTCCACAAATATATTAAAAATAAGATAGCAATAAACTTATATACCATTTAATAACAACTCATAACAATTCCATATCCATCAATATATTTAATTATTCATCATAATTAATAGCAATAAATCTTAACAAAATCAAATAACATACCAAAACATTCATTTGAAAAATCACAATATTGTATTTCAATATATAAAAATATAGTAAATTCATAATACAATCATACACAATTCACATGTACAAGAAAGAATTTTCAGAGTTACCTGGTACTCTTTAGCTTACAAATATTCACACAAAGATTACTCCAAAATTCTCAAGTCTACAAAATTGCACATAAATATTTATTAATATAAACTCAGAACTACTCCAAAGCTACTCTAAAATTCTAAGACTACCCTCTAAACCAAAATTACATAAATATATTAACTCTCCCAAATCTAGGCATTTATAATAGATATTATTTTGAAAAATAATTTACATATAAGGCTATTTAAATTTAACAAAAGTATATATATATATATATATGTTTAATTATAAACAAACTGTAGCTTTATTTAATTTCACAAAATTCTCAATTTATAATTTTTTCAAGCCTTCAAAAATTATTTCAAAAATATATATTTAACTTATTCAATATTTAAACCGATTAAAACCTCAATAATATATTAAATAACTCAAATAAATTATTTAACTCAAATTTAATCGGTAAAAACATATTACAAGTCTAAATAACAAACTTTTCAACTAAAATCTTAGTTTAAAATTCTCAAAATAATCATTCAACAAAAATAAAATGATTAAAATTCCTTAATAATGTATCTTTAAATTTCTACAGTCATATATTGTCAAAACTCCATATTTACTCTATACCTAAACAGTCGAATTTTCTCTAAACATGATAATGAAACTAATAATATAAAGATATAAATATATAGGAAATATTCATAAAGAAAATATGATAACAAGAAGTAGTTTTGTGTACCTAAATGATCTCCAAAACCGTCAGGTACTCTGCAATTTAGCTTTCTCTCTTTTCCTCTCCGCTTCTCACTCTCTTCTCTTTTCTTTTGCTCTCTCTCTTTTTCTCCCGCACTCTCTTGCTCTTACTTGAAGGAGATAATTGGGGGATGATGATATATATAATACCTTCACGTTTCAAATTTTTCCACCGCCCCTTACCCAATTTTCTACGTCCATCTGCTACTTCCCCCTTTTTTTTTCGGCCATTAACACCTCCCGCCCCCCTTATTCTTTGTTTCATTAAATGATGCCCAGGCTTTCCACCGAATTCGGTGGAAAGCTGGGTATCTATTTTTTTTTTAATAATAAAAAATAATATTATATTATTTTAATTGATTGATATCTTCTTTTTTTTTTAAACAGTATGTTACAACTCTTCTCACCTAAAAAGAATTTTGTCCCCAAAATTCGATACATGAAAAGAGAAAGAATTTACTTCAAGCAGCAGACACAATTACAAATATCTATACTACACATCAAGAGCATAACACAAGTACAAGTACAAGTATACCATAATACCACACAATTACCAAAACTAACACAACACTAACTCTTCCTAATCAAACAAGTTAGGAAAATCACGCCGCATTCGCTCTTCGGTTTCCCAGGTGGCATCTCCAGGAGACATTCCTTTCCAGAAAACCTTAAGTAACCGAATAGTTTTATTCCGAAGTTGCTTATCCTTAGCGTCCAAAATGCGTTCAGGTTCGGCCTTGAAAGTAAGATTCTCTTGTAACTCGATCTCTTCAGGCTCAATCACATGAGATGGATCTGGGTGGTACTTCTTGAGTTGTGACACGTGGAATACATTATGAATATTGGCCAGTTGTGGAGGTAGGGCAATTCTGTAAGCCACTGGTCCTACTCTCTCCAAAATTTCATAAGGACCTATGAAACGGGGAGTGAGTTTCCTTGCTCGAATTGATCTTCCAATACCCGTCATCAGTGTGACTCTTAGAAATACATGGTCTCCTACCATGAATTTCAATGGTCGTCTTCTCCTATCTGCATAACTTTTCTGTCTGCTTTGGGCAGTAAGCAGCTTTTGTTGTATCATCTTAATCTTCTGAGTTGTGTAATCCACCAGTTCTGGACCTATCAAACTTCTCTCGCTCAACTCTGTCCAACAAAGTGGAGATCTACACTTTCTTCCGTACAATGCTTCATAAGGCGCCATCTGAATACTTGAGTGGAAGCTATTATTGTAAGCAAACTCTGCTAAAGGAAGGTGATCATCCCAATTTCCTTTTAATTCAATTGCACAAGCTCTTAACATGTCCTTAAGAGTTTGGATAGTTCTCTCTGTTTGTCCATCAGTTTGGGGATGGTAGGCAGTGCTAAACCTCAACCGTGTTCCCATGGCGTCTTGCAACGATCTCCAAAACCTTGAAGTGAATCGTGGATCTCGATCTGATATAATACTCTTAGGTATGCCATGTAATCGGACGATCTCCTTCATATAGATCTGTGCTAGTTTTTCCAAAGAGTAATTTGTCTTGATGGCTAGAAAATGAGCTGATTTAGTCAACCTGTCAACAATCACCCAAATAGCATCATGCCCAGATTGAGTTCTAGGAAGACCTGTGACAAAGTCCATGGAGATACCATCCCACTTCCATTCTGGAATCTCTAGATTTTGCAATAATCCTGGAGGCTTCTGGTGTTCAATCTTGACCTTTTGGCAAGTTAGACAACGAGAGACAAACTCAGTTACATCTTTCTTCATACTAGGCCACCACCAGTTTCGCTTTAGATCATGGTACATTTTGGTCACTCTAGGGTGGATAGTATATTTGCTTCTATGAGCTTCATCAAGTAGTAGCTTCTTTAACTCTTTATCATTGGGGAGGCACACTCTCGCTTTATATCTTAATATCCCATCTTCACCAATATTAAACTTGGACTCTTTTCCTTGTTCAACTTCTTCTCTAACCCCTAGTAGATACTCATCCTCCAATTGGGAAATTTTAATTTCCTTCCAAGTTGTACTCTCAATGGTTAGTGCTTTCATGGTAGCAACTAACCCAGACATTATATCAATAGGTGTACTTTGTACATCTTGTAGCAGGTTCCACTCCTTGACCATCAATTGGGCTGCATGGATAGATTTTCTACTTAAGGCATCTGCTACAACGTTTGCCTTCCCTGGATGATACTTTAGCTCATAATCATAATCCTTAAGAAACTCCATCCACCTTCTTTGTCTCATGTTAAGTTCTTTTTGGTCAAACAAGTACTTCAAACTCTTATGGTCGCTAAAAATCTCAAACTGCGAACCATAGAGATAGTGCCTCCAAATCTTCAATGCAAATACGACTGCTGCCAATTCCAAGTCGTGAGTAGGGTAGTTTTCCTCATGCGGCCTCAATTGTCGAGAAGCATAAGCAACTACCTTACCATTTTGCATTCATACAGCCCCAAGACCCTTCTTAGAAGCATCAGTATACAAAGTAAAAGATTGTGTAGGGTCTGGAATCACAAGTACCGGTGCGGTGGTCAACTTGGTCTTTAAAGTCTGAAAGGCTGCTTCACATTTCTCAGTCCAAACAAACGGTTGGTCCTTTTTAGTTAGTCTGGTTAAGGGCATAGCTATCTGCGAAAAGCCTTTAATGAATCTCCTATAGTAGCCTGCCAGTCCTAGAAAGCTTCTAATTTCTGTGACACTTTGTGGTCGATCCCACTTTAACACTGCATCAATCTTACTAGGGTCCACCGACACACCTTCAGCTGATACAACATGACCCAAGAATTTTACTTCTTTGAGCCAAAACTCACACTTTGACAACTTTGCATAGAGTTTGTGTTCCCTTAACACTTGTAGCACAATTCTAAGATGCTGTTTATGCTCTTCCTCATCCTTAGAGTAAATAAGGATGTCATCAATAAAGATCACTACGAATTTATCCAAGTAAGGTCGGAAGATTCTGTTCATATAATCCATAAAGACAGCTGGAGCATTGGTTAACCCAAACGGCATAACAAGGAATTCATAGTGGCCATATCTTGTTCTAAATGCAGTTTTTGGGATGTCCTCAGATCTAACCCTTAATTGGTGGTAACCTGACCTTAAGTCAATCTTAGAGAATATTGACGCTCCAGATAGCTGGTCAAGTAGATCATCGATCCTAGGCAAAGGGTACTTGTTCTTTATGGTTACCTTATTCAATTGGCGGTAATCAATGCACAGTCTCATGCTCCCATCCTTCTTCTTCACAAAGAGCACAGGCGAACCCCAAGGAGATACACTCGGCCTAATGAAGCCCTTTTCCAGCAACTCCTCGATCTGTTTCTTTAACTCTGCTAATTCTGATGGAGACATCCGATAAGGAGCTTTAGAGATAGGCTCAGTTCCAGGTACAAGATCAATGGAGAACTCCACTTCTCTCTCTGGAGGCAAACCTATTATCTCCTCTGGAAACACATCCGAGAATTCACTCACCACTGCAATCTCCTCTACACCTTTTTCAGCTGTTGTGTGAACGGAGAAGAGCACCATATAGGCTTGACAACCCTTTCGAATACACTTTTCAACTTGCACTAAAGACAACAGTTGTGGCCCACTAGAACTGGCGAAGGCGACCGGTAAAGAAATGGTCTTCCTTCTACAATCTAGGATGGCGTCATTTGCCGACAACCAATCCATTCCTACAATCAAGTCAATACCCCTTAAGGGTAGACAAACAAGGTCTATAGTGGATGTTCTACCCTCAAATTCAATCATGCAATTCAAGCATGCTTTAGAAGTTTTCACCGAGGCTCCCGCCGGTGTAGAGACAATCACATCACAAGGCAATTCATACATATGCATACTTAGACGAGGCACATAATCATTAGATATAAATGAGTGTGTTGCACCAGAATCAAATAAAGCTTGAGTTTCAAAGCCTTGGAGTTTGAGAATACCTTTAATCAAATTAGGAGAAGTGTCAGCTTCTTCTTGAGATAGTGCAAACACTCTTCCCGGGACTGCAGCTCTAGTATCATTGACACCTCGTGAGCCTTCCTCACAGAATCTGAAAATGCGGCCTGGTTTCCCGCACTTGAAGCAGATAATGCAATTTCCTTGATGCACCTTCCCACACTTGGCACACCTTTGACTATTGGCGGTGCTAGTGGTAGGAGCTGTAGAACCCCTGTAAGAGCTCTGTCCCCCACTGACCTGACTCCTCGGAGGTCCATTGAATTGACTCCTCAAGGGTCCACTGAATTGACTCCTCGAAGGTCCACCAGATTGATTCCTCGAGGGCTGATTAAACCGCTTCTTGGAGTTGTTGAAGCTGTAAGTATTCTTCTTACTGATTCCTCCCGCAGGTCTCATGAATGGAACGGACCTTGTATAAGATTCTTTTCTCTTCTCAGCTTCTTCTTCTCTCATTCTTCTAGCAATGATTCGCAATTTGGTGCACATTTTTTCAAAATCATTAATCTCCAAGGGTGCTAGAGCTGTTCTTAATTCTGGCCTGGCCTTTTCCAGTAGCCTATCAGCCATCCATTTTGAGTCAGGTTGCGTCTGCGGATAAGTAATGTACTTAACTAACTCAAGAAATCGAGCAATGAAGTCTTCCTCATTTAAGTTCCCTTGCTTGAAGGCATAGAATTCTGCTTCTTGATCCGCTCTAAGGGCATTAGGAAAATAGTGTTGGAAGAATTTCTCCTTGAACCTTTCCCAAGTTATCTCTACACTTTCAAAAGGCTTGATGCTGTCCCACCACTTCCTTGCTGCCTTTTGTAACAGCTGCTCAGCAAGTTGCACTTTTTCCTGCGAGGTGCAGATTACTATTTTGAATATAGTTCCAGCCTTTCGATCCATTCTTCAGCTTCAGATGGATTCAGCCTACCCTCAAATTTAGGAGGATCGAACTTCCTAAAACTTTCCCAGAGCAGTGTGATACGCGCAAGGTCTTGTTGAGAATGTGCACTGCTACCACCTTTCGATTCAGTGCCTCTAAGGGTATCACCTATTGACTGGTGGTCACTGGGAGCTTCATCATCAACAGGGCCATTTTCTTCTTGATGACTATCACGTTGACCTTTGATTACTAGCAGCTCATCCTCTTGTCTCCTCACTCTTCGATCAATGCTCACAACATAATCTCCTCGTAAAATAGCATCATTATCTTGACGAGAAGGAACATTTTGATGTGGAACTGGGGTAGAGTTAGTCCTTCGAGTGTTCACCATTCTTCCTTCCTATGTAGAATAGCACAGGGACACTAGGTAAACTAAGCAACAGTACTAAAATAAACTTTTAATCTAAAAACTAAAGGGAAGTGCACATGTTATTATATTTAAATTGCCATGACCCCTAGCCATTTTTTTTTCAAACCTTTTAGGAAAATACTTTACATAAAAGTTAATTAAAAAGCCATGGAATGTTACAGCTCTGATACCAAAAATGTAACACCTCACATAATTATATCAATATACTCGATAAAATATTTAATTTAAAAGTCCATACATATTTTTAATACTGCAAATAAGTCAAAATTTCAAAACATTTCTAACATAACTTAACAACATAAACTATTAAAGTCTTATAGTCATGGCAAATAAAAATATAACATAGCATGTGCTTGAGGAGCACAAAAGCCTTCACGGCTCACTCCATTGGTGCCTTCCCTTGATTCCTACTAGATCCTTCGCCTGAAAATTGTTAATATAGGGGATGAGATCAAACGTCTCAGTAACTACTGAAATTCTAACCTATACAAGCAAATCATATATGATAAAC
Organism: Neltuma alba; assembly: GCF_004799145.2. NCBI lineage: Eukaryota > Viridiplantae > Streptophyta > Magnoliopsida > Fabales > Fabaceae > Neltuma > Neltuma alba. The sequence goes on from NW_021635044.1 coordinate 1,269,342, forward strand.
CAAAAATCTGTTTATATGTGTGTATATAAATATATTAAAAATCACGGATTTGAAAATTCAATTAAATTTTCCTTTTTCTCTTTTCTAATATATCCAAAAATAATGCAATATGCTGCCTCCCTTATATCACCGTCCACCCTTATACCGCTGACTGGAGCCATAGGCTAACACATAGTCCGATAGGAACTAATCCATTTTACTGAATTATTCCAAGCTCACCGATACTAGAGATATATCCGGCCAAAGATATAGAGCTCAAGCTCGGACTATGGCTCCCCTCCTTTGTGAATAGGGAGGTGTCACATGTCCCACAGCTCCAATGAATTCCCGGCCAAAGGAAAACATGGAAGAAGGGGCCCTGACAAGTGCCATCCACTGTGCACCGAGTGATGGCATACCACGTGGTAATTTTATATCCATGCAATCTCCTTCTATCCTTAGCCCAACAATGCATGTCAGATGCCAATAATATTACATCATAAATACGTCCTCAAATATATTAAAAATAAGATAGCAATAAACTTATATACCATTTAATAACAACTCATGACAATTCCATAGCCATCAATATATTTAATTATTATCATAATTAATAGCAATAAATCTTAACAAAATCAAATAACATACCAAAACATTCATTTGAAAAATCACAATATTATATTTCAATATATAAAAATATAGTAAATTCATAATACAATCATACACAATTCACATGTACAAGAAAGAATTTTCAGAGTTACCTGGTACTCTTTAGCTTACAAATATTCACACAAAGATTACTCCAAAATTCTCAAGTCTACAAAATTGCACATAAATATTTATTAATATAAACTCAGAACTACTCCAAAGCTACTCTAAAATTCTAAGACTACCCTCTAAACCAAAATTACATAAATATATTAACTCTCCCAAATCTAGGCATTTATAATAGATATTATTTTGAAAAATAATTTACATATAAGGCTATTTAAATTTAACAAAAGTATATATATATATATATATATTTAATTATAAACAAACTGTAGCTTTATTTAATTTCACAAAATTCTCAATTTATAATTTTTCAAGCCTTCAAAAATTATTTCAAAAATATATATTTAACTTATTCAATATTTAAACCGATTAAAACCTCAATAATATATTAAATAACTCAAATAAATTATTTAACTCAAATTTAATCGGTAAAAACATATTACAAGTCTAAATAACAAACTTTTCAACTAAAATCTTAGTTTAAAATTCTCAAAATAATCATTCAACAAAAATAAACCGATTAAAATTCCTTAATAATGTATCTTTAAATTTCTACGGTCATATATTGTCAAAACTCCATATTTACTCTATACCTAAACAGTAAAATTTTCTCTAAACATGATAATGAAACTAATAATATAAAGATATAAATATATAGGAAATATTCATAAAGAAAATATGATAACAAGAAGTAGTTTTGTGTACCTAAATGATCTCCAAAACCGTCAGGTACTCTGCAATTTAGCTTTCTCTCTTTCCTCTCTCCGCTTCTCACTCTCTTCTCTTTTCTTTTGCTCTCTCTCTTTTTCTCCCGCACTCTCTTGCTCTTACTTGAAGGAGATAATTGGGGATGATGATATATATAATACCTTCACGTTTCAAATTTTTCCACCGCCCCTTACCCATTTTCTACGTCCATCTGCTACTTCCCCCTTTTTTTTCTTCGGCCATTAACACTCCCGCCCCCCTTATTCTTTGTTTCATTAAATGATGCCCAGGCTTTCCACCGAATTCGGTGGAAAGCTGGGTATCTATTTTTTTTTTAATAATAAATAATAATATTATATTATTTTAATTGATTGATATCTTTTTTTTTTTTTAAACAGTATGTTACAATCTTCCCACCTAAAAAGAATTTTGTCCCCAAAATTCGATACATGAAAAGAGAAAGAATTTACTTCAAGCAGCAGACACAATTACAAATATCTATACTACACATCAAGAGCATAACACAAGTACAAGTACAAGTATACCATAATACCACACAATTACCAAAACTAACACAACACTAACTCTTCCTAATCAAACAAGTTAGGAAAATCACGCCGCATTCGCTCTTCGGTTTCCCAGGTGGCATCTCCAGGAGACATTCCTTTCCAGAAAACCTTAAGTAACCGAATAGTTTTATTCCGAAGTTGCTTATCCTTAGCGTCCAGAATGCGTTCAGGTTCGGCCTTGAAAGTAAGATTCTCTTGTAACTCGATCTCTTCAGGCTCAATCACATGAGATGGATCTGGGTGGTACTTCTTGAGTTGTGACACGTGGAATACATTATGAATATTGGCCAGTTGTGGAGGTAGGGCAATTCTGTAAGCCACTGGTCCTACTCTCTCCAAAATTTCATAAGGACCTATGAAACGGGGAGTGAGTTTCCTTGCTCGAATTGATCTTCCAATACCCGTCATCGGTGTGACTCTTAGAAATACATGGTCTCCTACCATGAATTCCAATGGTCGTCTTCTCCTATCTGCATAACTTTTCTGTCTGCTTTGGGCAGTAAGCAGCTTTTGTTGTATCATCTTAATCTTCTGAGTTGTGTAATCCACCAGTTCTGGACCTATCAAACTTCTCTCGCTCAACTCTGTCCAACAAAGTGGAGATCTACACTTTCTTCCGTACAATGCTTCATAAGGCGCCATCTGAATACTTGAGTGGAAGCTATTATTGTAAGCAAACTCTGCTAAAGGAAGGTGATCATCCCAATTTCCTTTTAATTCAATTGCACAAGCTCTTAACATGTCCTTAAGAGTTTGGATAGTTCTCTCTGTTTGTCCATCAGTTTGGGGATGGTAGGCAGTGCTAAACCTCAACCGTGTTCCCATGGCGTCTTGCAACGATCTCCAAAACCTTGAAGTGAATCGTGGATCTCGATCTGATATAATACTCTTTGGTGTGCCATGTAATCGGACGATCTCCTTCACATAGATCTGTGCTAGTTTTTCCAAAGAGTAATTTGTCTTGATGGCTAGAAAATGAGCTGATTTAGTCAATCTGTCAACAATCACCCAAATAGCATCATGCCCAGATTGAGTTCTAGGAAGACCTGTGACAAAGTCCATGGAGATACTATCCCACTTCCATTCTGGAATCTCTAGATTTTGCAATAATCCTGGAGGCTTCTGGTGTTCAATCTTGACCTTTTGGCAAGTTAGACAACGAGAGACAAACTCAGTTACATCTTTCTTCATACTAGGCCACCACCAGTTTCGCTTTAGATCATGGTACATTTTGGTCACTCCAGGGTGGATAGTATATTTGCTTCTATGAGCTTCATCAAGTAGTAGCTTCTTTAACTCTTTATCATTGGGGAGGCACACTCTCGCTTTATATCTTAGTATCCCATCTTCACCAATATTAAACTTGGACTCTTTTCCTTGTTCAACTTCTTCTCTAACCCCTAGTAGATACTCATCCTCCAATTGGGAAATTTTAATTTCCTTCCAAGTTGTACTCTCAATGGTTAGTGCTTTCATGGTAGCAACTAACCCAGACATTATATCAATAGGTGTACTTTGCACATCTTGCAGCAGGTTCCACTCCTTGACCATCAATTGGGCTGCATGGATAGATTTTCTACTTAAGGCATCTGCTACAACGTTTGCCTTCCCTGGATGATACTTTAGCTCATAATCATAATCCTTAAGAAACTCCATCCACCTTCTTTGTCTCATGTTAAGTTCTTTTTGGTCAAACAAGTACTTCAAACTCTTATGGTCGCTAAAAATCTCAAACTGCGAACCATAGAGATAGTGCCTCCAAATCTTCAATGCAAATACGACTGCTGCCAATTCCAAGTCGTGAGTAGGGTAGTTTTCCTCATGCGGCCTCAATTGTCGAGAAGCATAAGCAACTACCTTACCATTTTGCATTCATACAGCCCCAAGACCCTTCTTAGAAGCATCAGTATACAAAGTAAAAGATTGTGTAGGGTCTGGAATCACAAGTACCGGTGCGGTGGTCAACTTGGTCTTTAAAGTCTGAAAGGCTGCTTCACATTTCTCAGTCCAAACAAACGGTTGGTCCTTTTTAGTTAGTCTGGTTAAGGGCATAGCTATCTGCGAAAAGCCTTTAATGAATCTCCTATAGTAGCCTGCCAGTCCTAGAAAGCTTCTAATTTCTGTGACACTTTGTGGTCGTCCCACTTTAACACTGCATCAATCTTACTAGGGTCCACTGACACACCTTCAGCTGATACAACATGACCCAAGAATTTTACTTCTTTGAGCCAAAACTCACACTTTGACAACTTTGCATAGAGTTTGTGTTCCCTTAACACTTGCAGCACAATTCTAAGATGCTGTTTATGCTCTTCCTCATCCTTAGAGTAAATAAGGATGTCATCAATAAAGATCACTACGAATTTATCCAAGTAAGGTCGGAAGATTCTGTTCATATAATCCATAAAGACAGCTGGAGCATTGGTTAACCCAAACGGCATAACAAGGAATTCATAGTGGCCATATCTTGTTCTAAATGCAGTTTTTGGGATGTCCTCAGATCTAACCCTTAATTGGTGGTAACCTGACCTTAAGTCAATCTTAGAGAATATTGACGCTCCAGATAGCTGGTCAAGTAGATCATCGATCCTGGGCAAAGGGTACTTGTTCTTTATGGTTACCTTATTCAATTGGCGGTAATCAATGCACAGTCTCATGCTCCCATCCTTCTTCTTCACAAAGAGCACAGGCGAACCCCAAGGAGATACACTCGGCCTAATGAAGCCCTTTTCCAGCAACTCCTCGATCTGTTTCTTTAACTCTGCTAATTCTGATGGAGACATCCGATAAGGAGCTTTAGAGATAGGCTCAGTTCCAGGTACAAGATCAATGGAGAACTCCACTTCTCTCTCTGGAGGCAAACCTGTTATCTCCTCTGGAAACACATCCGGGAATTCACTCACCACTGCAATCTCCTCTACACCTTTTTCAGCTGTTGTGTGAACGGAGAAGAGCACCATATAGGCTTGACAACCCTTTCGAATACACTTTTCAACTTGCACTAAAGACAACAGTTGTGGCCCACTAGAACTGGCGAAGGCGACCGGTAAAGAAATGGTCTTCCTTCTACAATCTAGGATGGCGTCATTTGCCGACAACCAATCCATTCCTACAATCAAGTCAATACCCCTTAAGGGTAGACAAACAAGGTCTATAGTGGATGTTCTACCCTCAAATTCAATCATGCAATTCAAGCATGCTTTAGAAGTTTTCACCGAGGCTCCCGCCGGTGTAGAGACAATCACATCACAAGGCAATTCATACATATGCATACTTAGACGAGGCACATAATCATTAGATATAAATGAGTGTGTTGCACCAGAATCAAATAAAGCTTGAGTTTCAAAGCCTTGGAGTTTGAGAATACCTTTAATCAAATTAGGAGAAGTGTCAGCTTCTTCTTGAGATAGTGCAAACACTCTTCCTGGGACTGCAGCTCTAGTATCATTGACACCTCGTGAGCCTTCCTCACAGAATCTGAAAATGTGGCCTGGTTTCCCGCACTTGAAGCAGATAATGCAATTTCCTTGATGCACCTTCCCACACTTGGCACACCTTTGACTATTGGCGGTGCTAGTGGTAGGAGCTGTAGAACCCCTGTAAGAGCTCTGTCCCCCACTGACCTGACTCCTCGGAGGTCCATTGAATTGACTCCTCAAGGGTCCACTGAATTGACTCCTCGAAGGTCCACCAGATTGATTCCTCGAGGGCTGATTAAACCGCTTCTTGGAGTTGTTGAAGCTGTAAGTATTCTTCTTACTGATTCCTCCCGCAGGTCTCATGAATGGAACGGACCTTGTATAAGATTCTTTTCTCTTCTCAGCTTCTTCTTCTCTCATTCTTCTAGCAATGATTCGCAATTTGGTGCACATTTTTTCAAAATCATTAATCTCCAAGGGTGCCAGAGCTGTTCTTAATTCTGGCCTGGCCTTTTCCAGTAGTCTATCAGCCATCCATTTTGAGTCAGGTTGCGTCTGCGGATAAGTAATGTACTTGACTAACTCAAGAAATCGAGCAATGAAGTCTTCCTCATTTAAGTTCCCTTGCTTGAAGGCATAGAATTCTGCTTCTTGATCCGCTCTAAGGGCATTAGGAAAATAGTGTTGGAAGAATTTCTCCTTGAACCTTTCCCAAGTTATCTCTACACTTTCAAAAGGCTTGATGCTGTCCCACCACTTCCTTGCTGCCTTTTGTAACAGCTGCTCAGCAAGTTGCACTTTTTCCTGCGAGGTGCAGATTACTATTTTGAATATAGTTTCCAGCCTTTCGATCCATTCTTCAGCTTCAGATGGATTCAGCCTACCCTCAAATTTAGGAGGATCGAACTTCCTAAAACTTTCCCAGAGCAGTGTGATACGCGCAAGGTCTTGTTGAGAATGTGCACTGCTACCACCTTTCGATTCAGTGCCTCTAAGGGTATCACCTATTGACTGGTGGTCACTGGGAGCTTCATCATCAACAGGGCCATTTTCTTCTTGATGACTATCACGTTGACCTTTGATTACTAGCAGCTCATCCTCTTGTCTCCTCACTCTTCGATCAATGCTCACAACATAATCTCCTCGTAAAATAGCATCATTATCTTGACGAGAAGGAACATTTTGATGTGGAACTGGGGTAGAGTTAGTCCTTCGAGTGTTCACCATTCTTCCTTCCTATGTAGAATAGCACAGGGACACTAGGTAAACTAAGCAACAGTACTAAAATAAACTTTTAATCTAAAAACTAAAGGGAAGTGCACATGTTATTATATTTAAATTGCCATGACCCCTAGCCATTTTTTTTCAAACCTTTTAGGAAAATACTTTACATAAAAGTTAATTAAAAAGCCATGGAATGTTACAGCTCTGATACCAAAAATGTAACACCTCACATAATTATATCAATATACTCGATAAAATATTTAATTTAAAAGTCCATACATATTTTTAATACTGCAAATAAGTCAACATTTCAAAACATTTCTAACATAACTTAACAACATAAACTATTAAGTCTTATAGTCATGGCAAATAAAAATATAACATAGCATGTGCTTGAGGAGCACAAAAGCCTTCACGGCTCACTCCATTTGTGCCTTCCCTTGATTCCTACTAGATCCTTCGCCTGAAAATTGTTAATATATGGGGATGAGATCAAACGTCTCAGTAACTACTGAAATTCTAACCTATACAAGCAAATCATATATGATAAACCAAAAATCTGTTTATATGTCTGTATATATGCATATATTAAAAATCACGAGTTTGAAAACATTCAATTAAATTTTCCTTTTTCTCTTTTCAATATATCCAAAAATAATGCAATATGCTGCCTCCCTTATATCACCATCCACCCTTATACCGCTGACTGGAGCCAAGGCTAACACATAGTCCGATAGGAACTAATCCATTTTACTGAATTATTCCAAGCTCACCGATACTAGAGATATATCCGGCCAAAGATATAGAGCTCAAGCTCGGACTATGGCTCCCATCCTTTGTGAATAGGGAGGTGTCACATGTCCCACAGCTCCAATGAATTCCCGGCCAAAGGAAAACATAGAAGAAGGGGCCCTGACAAGTGCCATCACTGTGCACCGAGTGATGGCATACCACGTGGTAATTTTATATCCATTCAATCTCCTTCTATCCTTAGCCCAACAATGCATGTCAGATGCCAATAATATTACATCATAAATATGTCCACAAATATATTAAAAATAAGATAGCAATAAACTTATATACCATTTAATAACAACTCATACAATTCCATAGCCATCAATATATTTAATTATTCATCATAATTAATAGCAATAAATCTTAACAAAATCAAATAACATACCAAAACATTCATTTGAAAAATCACAATATTGTATTTCAATATATAAAAATATAGTAAATTCATAATACAATCATACACAATTCACATGTACAAGAAAGAATTTTCAGAGTTACTTGGTACTCTTTAGCTTACAAATATTCACACAAAGATTACTCCAAAATTCTCAAGTCTACAAAATTGCACATAAATATTTATTAATATAAACTCAGAACTACTCCAAAGCTACTCTAAAATTCTAAGACTACCCTCTAAACCAAAATTACATAAATATATTAACTCTCCCAAATCTAGGCATTTATAATAGATATTATTTTGAAAAATAATTTACATATAAGGCTATTTAAATTTAACAAAAGTGTATATATATATATATATATATTTTAATTATAAACAAACTGTAGCTTTATTTAATTTCACAAAATTCTCAATTTATAATTTTTTCAAGCCTTCAAAAATTATTTCAAAAATATATATTTAACTTATTCAATATTTAAACCGATTAAAACCTCAATAATATATTAAATAACTCAAATAAATTATTTAACTCAAATTTAATCGGTAAAAACATATTACAAGTCTAAATAACAAACTTTTCAACTAAAATCTTAGTTTAAAATTCTCAAAATAATCATTCAACAAAAATAAAATGATTAAAATTCCTTAATAATGTATCTTTAAATTTCTACAGTCATATATTGTCAAAACTCCATATTTACTCTATACCTAAACAGTCGAATTTTCTCTAAACATGATAATGAAACTAATAATATAAAGATATAAATATATAGGAAATATTCATAAAGAAAATATGATAACAAGAAGTAGTTTTGTGTACCTAAATGATCTCCAAAACCGTCAGGTACTCTGCAATTTAGCTTTCTCTCTTTTCCTCTCCGCTTCTCACTCTCTTCTCTTTTCTTTTGCTCTCTCTCTTTTTCTCCCGCACTCTCTTGCTCTTACTTGAAGGAGATAACTGGCGGATGATGATATATATAATACCTTCACGTTTCAAATTTTTCCACCGCCCCTTACCCAATTTTCTACGTCCATCTGCTACTTCCCCCTTTTTTTTCTTCGGCCATTAACACCTCCCGCCCCCCTTATTCTTTGTTTCATTAAATGATGCCCAGGCTTTCCACCGAATTCGGTGGAAAGCTGGGTATCTATTTTTTTTTAATAATAAAATAATAATATTATATTATTTTAATTGATTGATATCTTTTTTTTTTTAAACAGTATGTTACACAATTGGACCAATCCTAGTCACCGGTTACTTTTCTAATTAGGTTTTCTCTCACACCGGGCTTTGCTTGAACCAATACTCTGCTTATACCTTAGTCAGGACTTTTGCCTGAACTTCCCAACTGCTACCTATCATTAGGTTACTTTTGCCTAAGCACACTTAACTAAATAGTGTTGATAGGCTCAAACCCTAGTACCCTGCTATCTTAGGCCTTTCTTATTCTACCTTTAGTCAAGTCTGTTCAGCTTACATTCTTATCTCTCTCCTTATCTTAAGGATTTACCTGTCAATACTCAGTCTGTCTCTGGGTCACAAGGGTTCTTCCTGTATCTAGAGCTAGCCTGAATGTCTCTTTTTCCAGGTCTTATGGCTCCAACTCCTCTAACTTTGGCTTTCCTCTATTAATCGGAAGGAAATTGAATCCAGCTTAATTAATGATAAGGTTATCTGAAAGGAAATCATGGGTACTCTCTCAGTACTGGTTTACAACTGAAGGAGGTTTCCACATCCTCAACTTGTCCCTGGTCTTCATCTTCCCAAATAGGTACCAATCTCTAGGAGACTTAGACTATAGAACTAAGTGAAGTCATCTCCACTCAATTGGTCACCATACTAATAATTCCCCAAAACTGTTCCAAGAACCAATACCATTTTCTTAAGCCTCTTGTCAATTCCCTAGGCTACCTATTCATCTCTTTAGGTGCCTAAGCCAATCTGTCTTAGGAGTTCTCTTACTCCTCCAGCTGCTCTTACCGTCTCTTACTACTTTAGAACGGTACAGAGAGAGGACTTATGCAACTTCTCTTTCCTTTGCTTTATCTTTCAGTATGAGCATACTCTAACATGCATTTCTGACATTTTAATGCAAGGAGTGCAAGCTCTTACTGGTTGCTATGTCCATAGCATGCCAACCGAACATCTTATCCCTACAAGAGGGAGCCTCTTTCTCTGTTCGCAGCTGCTTCTAGAAGTCATAGGGAGAGGACTTTTGAGGTTCTTTTTCTTTCTGCTTACTCTAGTACTCTGCTAAGCTCAGGTACATCTAAGCCTAGCTTTATTCTTGGCTAGTCGTGCTTCCATTAGGTAAGGTCAACTCCACTTGCCTTGCCTCGGCTGCTTCCCTTTCCTTGATCGGATAGGGCATTTTGCTCCATCTAGAGCAGTGTCAATTCTAACTTGGAGGACCAATTCCCATTTTCTTTAGGAAGATTCCTGGCCAAGAACTTATCCTTTGGAAAGGGTGCCTCTCGACCTAAACCCCACTTGACTAAGTATCTCTTAACATCATCGGGAACATGCCAGTCTCATAATGTTATTCCCCGCATGGCTATCTATCTCATTCTTATCACTTTCTCTTCTTTTTAATCCCTAAGAATTCCACTAGGATTATCTACCTTGACTTCATTATCTCCATGTTCCTATTTATCTATTTAGGGACTTGAGATAGGTACTCTATCATAGTGCCCCATCTCTAACGAGGCTTTAAGAGCTTGCTCAGCTTAAGTGGCCACTACACCCTCTTAGCGGTGTACAGACTCAACCCCTAACTATCTTGTTCAACTCATCATTACTCTTCTTCTTGAGGGGGAATCTGATAGCTTTTAAATAGTGGCTACAACCCTCTCTCTGAGGTCTATCAGTCTTACTCTCAGGGACCTCATAGCCCATCAAGTCGTGCCAAGATACCACCTCAGCATCTGAGAGTCACTATCTCTATTCGTCATGACCAGAATTCTTATTCGCCACCACTTTCTTTGGTTTATCATGATGAAACATACTTTCTCTTACTTCTGCTAGTTTTACTTAGCTTTGTTCATCGTAACCTCAACTGCTGCCTGAAGGACTTCCATGTCCTAGCCTCACTGTAATCCCCAACTAAGTCAACTACTTCCTTTCAAGCAATGAAGGAAGGGTCTAGCTCACAACTCTAGGCCAATAGCACTTTTGCTTTCCCTTATCCTCAGGGATTACCGGCGGTAGAAAGTGATCTTTAGCTCTTCCTAGCTTTTATATCCATTTAGGAATCAAAGATAGCTACTTTGATTATGCTGCCTTAACCTCGTATCAAGGCTACAGTAACTGTATCTAATTTAGGTTGCCACTTAACCCTTTTTCTTCTAGGGTTTAGACGCATACCTCTATCTGACTTATAAGCCATTATCCCCTTTTCTTTAGAGGGAAGTCTCTTTATCTTTACACAGTGGCTACCTTCCTCTGCGTATAACTTCTTATCATCATTTTATCTGTACCTTTCTAACAGAGGACCCCAACTTCATTTAAAGATCCTTATTACTTATTTTCCCTAGAGCATTCACCTCCAATCCATAACCTTAGTTGGACCTTAGCTAGTATTCCACTACTAGCTCTAACCTGAACTGGGCTTTTCTAAATTCTTGCAGATAGTTCTCTTCTTCCTATGCCAGAACCTCTGCTCTGATACCAAAAAATATGACACCTTACTTATATAATACCTTAGCATTCATTTAGAACCATTCCAGACCACTTTGGATGGTCTTAAGCTTAAAAATTTCAATTTGGACATTAATTTTCGAAAAATTACTGTTCACTGTCCAGTTTTCAGATTACAGGTCCAACTTTGAAAAATCATAACTAATTCTAGAAATATCGTATGGAGGTGTTCCAAAATTATACGGAAAGCTCTTTCAATGCTCTTTAAGGGAAAAATATTCAACTGAACTCATCCTCACTGAAAACGTACAGTTTATTGGATTAAAATTACTACTCATTTGGTAAAATCTGGACTTTCCAGATTTTACGCCTTAACTTCGAAAATTCATATCTCATTGTATACACATTAAAATGATGTGATTTACCACTCATTTTGAAGCTTGGGATGTGCACTATAAGTCTGTCAAATCTCGTGATTTAACTCATTCATTTGATAGGTCAAACTGAAGCTCAAAACTAACTGCTTCAGGACCTACGTTTTATCCTTTAATATCTCCTTACTTTAATTCTTTTTATTTCTTTGGCATACCTAACATGGGCTTACTTTTTCCCATTCATGCTCATATACTTTTATTCATGCCATAAACATCCTAAGCACATACATTGAATTGATGGCATTCATAACATAACTTACAACATAGGAGAATTATACATTGAATAATAATATCAATCATTAGCATTAATAACTCTCCACTTCTTCTCCTTGCTTCTCATGCCATTAGTGCCCATCATTGATTTGACCTAAATGGTTGGTTAGGGAGGGGGTGAGATTCAGGGGAATCTCAGTAGCAAACATCACCACATACATGCACAAGATGGATGCTAGTGTATGGTATGTAGTTTTTCATAAATTTAAGTTAACTAGTGACATGCCATCATGCTTTATGCTTGGTATAAAAATGCATGGCCATGGGAACATATTAAAAACAGAATTTCCAGCAACAATCATCATGTCATAACATCATTCAAACAACAAATACAAACCAACACATAAGCATACCATGTCAAGCACATAAAGGGTAAGTTCACTACCTTGCACCTCAAGCCTTCCTCTTACTTTTCCTTTGACTCCCTTGACTTTCCAACCATGTTAGCTTTTGGTCAACATCATCAAACATCCTCTTGGATGTTCCAAAGGTCCTAAACATAACCATAATGATGACACAATCCATTAGGACCATTAGATTACATAAAGTTCAAGACTAGTTTTCTTGAACCTCAACCCCTTTCTCTTAGTCTTAGGGTTTTCTTTCTAACTTTTCTAATATAAATCTTATCATTTTACATCCTTATGATCTATTTCCTATCAATTAGGACCACTTTAGATGGCTTTAGATTCAACAATATCAAATCTGGAAATTTTGGTTCGCGGGTACTGTTCACGCAGAATCTCCAGAAATTTTGCTCAACTTTGAAAATTCATAATTAAATCTAGAAAACTCCAAATTGAGTGATTTCAAGTCTCACTGAAAGCTAATTAAGTTAAATTTAACGGAAAAATAGTTTCAGGAACCAATTCTACTCAGAACAGTACCAGAATTGTACGGAACTCGACAATCTCCCAAAAGTTCAACACTGTTTCCAGATTTCAAACCTTAACTTTGAAAAATCACCATAAATCGTACACATATCCAAATGAAGTGTTCTACCCATGGATTTAAAGCTCACAGAGTGTACTTTAAGCATACCAAATTTCAGAACCAGATATGAACAGTAACTAATTCGAAAAAGCCATCAAATCTGCACGTAATTCTTCCAATTTTCACATAGATCCACTTGGATCTACCATACTTTGAGGTGTTCTAGCAAGATCTAACAACCAAACTCCCTTCCCCACTCATCAACCATTTTGACCAGCCATCAAAAGGGAGAGAAGACATATTTTCAACCATAAAAAAGAAAGAAACCAAGGCAAGAACACATCTAGAGCCAAGAACTCACCTTGAACCTTGATTGTATGACCAAAGTTGATGCCTTTCTCTTGGTTTTCCCTCAAAACTCTCTCTTTTTCCCTCTCTTCATGCCTTGCACGAAATTCCCATCTGATTTAGGGGAGAGATGAGTTCATTAATGTGTACAAAATATCCCACCAACCATCATTAATGTTATGCCAAGTGTCATTAGCCTACTTAATCACAATCCTCTCTCTTAATTAACTTAAATCATAATGTAATTAAATTCCAAAGTCAAGATCCTCTCCATTGGTAGCTTGACACTTGGAAAACTTTAATTACCATCCATTAAAGGCTTGACAAGTGGCTACTTGTGGGCCAAGCAAAGTGCAAGACTCTGATTAACACTTTATCGGTGCACTTTTACTCCGGGTTTAACTTCTTTTCTATAATTACAGTGCTCTGGCCTCTGTAATTATTTTTTGTCAGATCCATAAATTCTCTTTAATTTTAGAGAGTATCTATGAATTTTCTTAACCCATAACACTTCCTTTAAGCCTTGCATAAAATTCATTTACTAAAATACCCTTTTATCGGCAAAATCGGCTCTTTAATTTCTTAAAGCCACTCTACTGGCCTTTTGGTTGCGGGACTAATTTTATAAATTAGTACAACCTTTCAACCCTTTAACCTCATTTTTGTATACACTTTTGAGATCTCTTGCTATTTCAAATAATTACCTCAAACGGTATACTTTTTACCGGTCACAACCTCATAAATTCCATTTAAGCTGCCTCAGGGGTATTTTCATCTTTTCTCTTCATAGAAGAGTCTTAGAATATTATTTCCCATTTTTTTGGGATTTTCTTGGAATTTTCTGTACACTCTTCCATTTTTGCCCTTGCTGGTCATAACTTTTTGAATTTACGGTTTTACCCCTGCTTAAGCCTAACCTCATAGAACCATCTCTTTGAGGTTTCTAACTTACCCATTGGCCTGTATCTAGCCTCTTTTCTCTTTTTGGTCCTTCGAGACTTTACTGGAGCCTCTAACCTTAATTACACTCGAGCCCCTGAAAACTTTTACTTTGCAGTTTAGTCCCTGAAACTGCTTTAACTTCCTTTCTCATCTTTGGGACTTCTGCTCACAGGGGTCTGGTAACCTATTTAATTTTGGCTATTTTTGGAACTTCTAGGCCTAAAACTTTGGATGTTACACAAGGTGACTGTGGAGGCATAAGGAGAAGGTGAAAGGGGGCTCAAAAGGGGTGACCAAGCTAGGAACATGTCTACAAGAGAGGGATATTAAGAAGTTAGCCAGGGGGAGATACTTTGGGGGGAGTGACATATCTCCCACTACAGTATGACATCGCCAAGGTATGGAGAGAGGTGCATCATCATGATCCTCCATAATTTAAAGGAAGCTTGGAACCGTCTGATACAAAGAAATAGACCGAGCAGATAAAGACCATTTTTACTGATGTCCCTTGTCTCTCCCTGCTCATGGTGCAAGTAGCAGTCACTTGTGGACCAAGCAAGGCACTAGTGGATTAGTGCAAGGCCTGCTAATATATCTCAATTGGATTAGGATACCTTCAAACAGATGATCTATGATTATTTCTTTCCAAAGGATTGCGGATAGAGAAACAATTCCTCTTTTATCTGTTGAAACAAGGAGAGATGCATGAGGATCAATTCATCATGAGATTTATTGATTTGGCAAAGTATGTGCCCAAGCAGGCAGAAGATCATTTTTTCTAGCTAGCTCAATAGTTAATGAACCGTGCAAGGCCGAAGTTGAAGCAGCAATTGGCCCTGTTGGAGGTCAATACCTTTGACGAGATGTGTGTAAAGCTAAGGGTGGCAGTTAGAAGGACCAGAGAGGTGGCAGAGGCAAGGAGGGCTGAGAACCAAGCTAAAGCATCCCGTTATCCTGGACCTACCAAAGGGGTAGGAAAAAGAAAACAATACAGCTTTGGAAGCTCGGGTAGCTCAGGGAGGAACAGGAATCAAGGGCAGAATTAGAGATCAAATGCTTAAAGGGGCTTTATGCAAAGACATCAGAATCCAATAGTCAGGCTAGCAAGGGATAGAGCTCCTGCCGGGATTCATCAATAACCACCCCAAGTGTTATTGGATCATGCCCTAGGTATGGGGCTAGGCATGCGAGCAGTGCTGGGAGTGCTTCTGGTACCACAGATGGGGACATATTGCTAGAAACTATCTAGAGAGCCAGCAAACACATCCAATTAGTTGTTCTACTGTTCCGGGATGTGTCTATGTCATGACAAATGAAGAGGCTTCTGCATCTCTAAACTTGATTCGAGGTAACATCTTACTCCAAGGACATGTTACTTCTGCTTTATTTGACTCAGGTGCTACGCATTCCTTTATTTTTGTGGATTGTGCTCAGAAGTTGAGTTTACTTGTGGTTGAGCTACCTTATGATTTAAGAGTATCTACTCTAGCAGGGGTTATTGTCATAACTGGAAGGGCATGTCTAAAGCTTACACTTTAGTTTGTGAATCGAGATTCTGCAATAGATTTGTTTTGTCTACCTCTGAATGGTATCGACATTATTATTGGCATGAATTGGTTGATGGCCAATGGTGCAATTCTTGATTATAAATGGACGTTAGTGACTATTCTGGTAGGTGCATTATGTACTGAGATGCTTAGTGGCTGATGATGCCTTGTCGTTATGGGCTCTCAAAAATACTAGAATTAAGCTTAGAAGTGCAGTGGCTCAACCCTAGGTCGATTCACAAGGAGGCTTGTCGTTCAAGAGTTTTGTTAATTAAATGCCTTCACAAATTATTAACAGTAGAAGTGATATGGTTATTTATATTGATTTTCTGGTTTTGCAAATGTAGAATGTAAATGTTTATATCTTTTGGTTTATCTAAGTGAGAAATTGTGAAGCGAATGAGTGATAGAATATCAGATATGAGTGAAGTGTTCTCCTAGAAATGTGCTCTACCTTCCTAGTCCACTTATGGATGCAGGAGTTCAACAACCAAATCAAGACTTGGCCAACAACTCGTTGGGCTTCCTCACTGTCAAGACTATAACTCGTATGAATCAACAACAAGGTTAGAATCATTCGGCTTAGGAAAAATAAAATGATAAATCAATCCTCCTGTGACAATCACAACCGTGCATTGTCTTAAAATATGTTGAATTGATTATGAGAACTGAAACAACTTGTCTAGAAACCACAATGTAATACAACTAAGGAATCAGAAGGAACAATCTCAACTTGATCTTGTAAATGAAATATCATTCTACCAATCCTAATCAAATTCAACAACTCCAGTGAAAAAGTAAATCAAAATCAAATCTTGAACTACAACTTGAATTGAACAAATCACTTAATCAATCTATAGATTCAGACTAGAGCTAAGAATCTAGAAGAAACTCCCTTCAATCGAATCAGGGACTCAGGCTTTGCTTCATTTCTAGGAAGAACACAGACGCTTAGCTGCTCATGGCTGTAAGGAGAACTACACCGAGACGCTCCCAAATCACCATGGCAGAAACTTCACGAAAGAAGAGGAGATGATGGTGAGATGAAGAAAAATGGATGAGACGGAGAGAGTATCCGATGGAGAAGTTCTCCTAAGCCCAGAAAAAGATCGATCCCCTCCATTCTCATCTCCCCTTGCAATTAACGCCCAAATTCTAGTTAGGATCCACGCCTTTCAGGATGGAGCTCCAAGATCCGGCTTATCCGCTTCCTCCTCCAGCTCTATTCGCGTGTTTCTGGTTCAAATTGCTGATATGCGTCATCCGCCGCGGCGCCTTTGCCCATCCACCACGGCGCCTGGCCTGTACGGTGTCGTTTTGATTAGTGATCCTGAGCTTCATGTAGATTCAGTCCGCCGTGGCGCCTCTGTCCATCCGCCGCGGCGCCTTTGACAGAGAGTAACTTTGGAAATCCGCCGCGGCTCTTTCCACAATCCGCCGTGGCGCCTCAGACAGAATGGCAAAACATGCTACTGAAACTCCCTGAAATTCATACCAAAGCAGGGATCAAAAGTACACACATATAAAATCATATAAAAACATGTAAAAACACCTACAAAACCTCATAACTCCTTTTACCAACTCTTATGCACAATGGAAGCTAATTATACCCAAAGTATGCAAATATAAATGGCAAAAGCATGAGTTTAGGGCTAGGAATGTATGCAAATAATGAGACTTATCAGTGGCCCAGTTCTTTTGTCTGCTGCCTAAGTAGATAAGGTAGTGAAGAAGGGGTATTAGGCCTTCGTTGTCTTCTTCTCGATTAATGGGAGTGAAGCAGGTGGAATCGAGCAGATAAATGTGGCAAGGGAGTACCCAGAGGTGTTTCCAAACGAGGTTGCAGGACTACCTCTAGAGCAGGAGGTGGAGTTCTCCATAGAATTGGTTCCGAGAACCACCCCAATTTTGAAGGCTCCGTATAGAATGTTTCCTTTAGAGTTGGTAGAATTGAAAAAGCAGCTAGAAGAATTATTGGAAAAGGGATTTATTCGACCAAGTGTGTCCCCGTGGGGATCTTCAATTTTGTTTGTAAGGAAAAAAGATGGTAGCTTGAGGCTATGTATTGACTGCCGACAATTAAACAAGGTCACAATCAAGAACAAGTATCCATTGCCTAGAATTGGTGATTTATTGGACCAACTAGTCGAAGCATCGATTTTCTCTAAGATTGATCTGAGGTCAGGATACCATCAGCTGAGGGTGCAAGCAGGAGACATTCCAAAAAGAGTCTTTTGCACTCGCTATGGACTCTGAGTTTTTGGTAATGCCTTTTGGACTAACAAATACTTCAGCCATCTTTATGGACTATATGAATCGGATCTTCTGACCCTATTTGGATAGATTTGTAGTAATTTTCATCGATGACATACTGATTTATTCTAAAAGCGAGGAAGAACATTGAGAGCATCTTCACATCACACTACGGATTTTGAGGGACCATCAATTGTATGCTAAACTGTCAAAGTGCGAGTTATGGCTAAAGGAAGTGAAGTTCTTGGGTCATATGGTGTCAGATTAGGGAGTAGCAGTGGATCCAAACAAAATAGATGCAGTACTTAAGTGGGGAGTCTCTAGATTAGTAACTGAGGTGCGAAGCTTCATGGGATTAGCTGGCCACTATCGGAGATTCATTCAAGGCTTTTCCTAGATTGCCATGCCATTGATTAAGTTAACCAGAAAGGAAAAATGTTTGTTTGGATGGAGAAATGTGAGGCAGCGTTCCAAGAGTTGAAGACCAAGTTAACTACAGCTCCGATGCTTACTCTTCCAACCCCCAGAGTACCATATGTTCTATACATCGATGCATCACTAAAGAGATTGGGTTGTGTACTAATGCAAAATAATAAGGTAGTGGCATACACTTCCAAGTAGTTGAGGCCACACAAAGAAAACTACCCGACCCATGACTTAGAGCTAGCAGTAGTAGTTTTTGCACTAAAGATCTAGAGGTATTATCTGTACGGTCCTAGTTTAAAGTCTTTAGCGACCATAAAAGTTTAAAATACTTAGTGGATCAGAAAGAGTTGAACAATCGGCAGTGTCATTGGATGGAGTTCCTGAAGGACGATAATTTTGAGATTAAATACCATCTTGGAAAGGCCAATGTGGTAGCTGATGCTTTGAGCAGAAAAGCAGTGCATGTGTTCTACATGAGTTTAAAAGATTAGTTCTTGCTCGAGGAATTATTGGAGATTCCAATTTTGCCATCGGGATAGGCAACTCTATGTGCAATACTCGAAGACTATGAATTCTATCAGGACTTAGGAGTAGCTTAGTGGGAGGACGATCAGTTGATAAGGATTCGAGTCGAATTGGAGAGTGGCCCAATATGAATTTGGAGATATGGGCATCCTGAAGTATAAAGTTGGATTTGTGTTCCCCATAATGATGAGATTAAGAGAACTATCATAGAGGAGGCTTACTAAAACCGTTATCCCATCCACCCAGATAAGATGTACCATGACCTGAAGCAGCAATACTGATGGCCTAACATGAAGAACAAAGTGACCGACTTTGTGCTTTGATGTTTGACTTGTCAGAAAGTCAAGATAGAGCATCAAAGGCCCAAAGGTTTGTTGCAAGGGTTAGAAATCCCTCAATGGAAGTGGGACAGCATTTCTATGGATTTCATAGTGGGTTTACCAAGGACACCCGAAGGCTATGACGCTATTTGGGTGATGGTCAACAGATTGATGAAATCTTCTCACTTTTTACCATCTAAGGTCAATTATACCTTGGAGATGATGGCCAAGTTGTACATGAATGAGATTATCAGGCTCCATAGGGTTCCGTCGAGTATAGTCTCAGACTGAGATCCGCGCTTTACTTCCAACTTTTGGAAAGTGGTGAAAGTGGCAGATATGCCACTTGTTGAAGTTACTTATGAATTGTGAACTTATTCATTGGTAAATACTTGAGCATGATTCATGTGTTGGGAAATGGTGAGAGACATAGTTGATACTACCACGTGATAAGGCCTCTATTAATGCATGATAGTTGGCTCTTTACGTCCCCCATAGTGAGGGATAAGCCTTTGGCTCCTTACGTCCCTCATAGTGAGAGATAGGCCAAGTTCGGCTCTTGAAAAATCCCCCCATAGTGAGGGATATAATTGATGGGATTGCATCATTGCACCTAATTGTTGTGGCTATCATTTATAATATTATTTGTTAACTGCCCCACTTGACACCTCACGAGTACCTATTAGTTTGTACCCTAAATTGGAAAGATTGGTTACTGAGACTTTAGTCTCACCCCCTGGTTTATATGTTTTCAGGTGAAGGTTCTAGGCGTGTGCCATCCGGAAGGGACGCGGAGGCTTGAGCTTAGTTAGCTGTAATGCCTGTAGCCTTTGTATATGTATGGCTGGTTGTATATTGCCACATATAGGATCTTTTGGAATTATTTCGATTATATGGTCTTATTGTAAACTGGAGGAAGTTTTATCTCCTTATTTGGTTAGCCGAAGGCCATTTCTTATGTTTTATGATAATTTGGTTTATGTTGTTGAAAAACAAGTGGAAAGGCTTATGTTTGATAGCTTTTGTTACCCGGGCCGAAGGTTCGGAGACCCAATAGATTTTTAATGAATGATTTCATTGGATGCAACAGTTTTATTTGGGTTTCGGTCCACAAGTTTGAATGTCCATTCCTAAAAGTTATGCAAATCCCTTTCTACTATGGTAGTTTGTTGTAACAGTTTTCCTTTCCTACTGGTAGTTTTATGACGAGTTTTATAATGTATAAGAGAAGGAATTTTACACTCTAGATCAAAGCACTGCTCTAGTAAGAGTGAGCTAACTTATGAAGGAATGAACAGCAATCATGATGGAGTGGACATCAGTGTGGAAAGCAATGCGTCCTCCCTGAGATGGTCAAGTTGATGTTGTGATTGTAAAAGCAATATGCTGTTTATCGAGGAAAGGTGAGAGCAATATGTCCTCCCACAAAAATAGTACCGTGTTAACCTTAAGGGCAGCACTCGAGCTGATGTGTTTTGGTGATGTGTAAAATATGATCTAATAAGAAAAAAGGGTGATGTAGTAAAATAATCATAGGGGGACATGGATTAAAGCTTATATATAGATGAGATTATTTATTGTTGCATGTGATTAAATAACGGCATTGTTTCGTGTTGCGCGAAGAAGGTAAACGTTAATGGCCCTGTATCACTTATAAGCACTTATAAGGACAGCAAAACCCCCTCACATTCGTATAAGCTATTCTTCCATGGATGCGATTCACACAAATACTAATTAACCAACTCAATAAAGTGTTATTATTCCCATATATTACAAAATACTACCTCACTCCTCTCGTGTATTATTTACAAGTCATAATTGATAATGACTAAAATAGCATCCAATCTGACAGTCTGACTTTGATTTTTGTCATTTTTGTAATTTTCTTCTTCAACTAATTCATAGACACTTAGCTCATTAAATTTGTCTTTAAGTTGAAAAATTTGTTCAGCTTAACCATGTTAAATGAGGCTTTAAAGGAAGGAGAAAATATACGAAGGCATATTTAAACATTAAATACTGGAACAAAATTGACGCATGCAATTGCTTTCCAAGTGGCTTATACGACTGTGTTGCACTTTTAGAAAAAAATTTTAATCATAAATATAAATCATAATTGATGATCATTTTTAATTTTATTAATTTATTGCATTTTTTTTAGAGAGAATGACAAATAAAGACTCCTCAGTATATGAAATTACAATTTGAGACTTTCAATTTGAAAAATGACAAATAAAAACTCGATCCTATATTACAAATATAAAATCTTGATAAAATGTCTGAAATTTCCCTTAATCAAATTGTATATTTTTACATAAATTAAAAAGTTGACAACCTGCCATAATTCATTCTCTTCCCTATTTTCTCTCATTACTCATTACTACTCTCCGTTATAAATAAAAGGAAAGTGACTTATAATAAGAAAAAAAAGTGGAGTGGGGTTGTGGACTGGAAAATTCTTTTAGAAGTGATTTAATATAGTATGGACGTGAGGGAGCATTTTTTATGCTTTGCAGGAAATATAAATGAGTATCAATACAATTCACTTTTAAAAAATAAAAAAGAAGAAGGAGGAGGCATTGACAGCTGGATCCTTTTTTAGTTCAAAGAATGACACCAGTTTTCCAAAATGACACGTATTAAAAAAAAAAAAAAAAAAAACCCTTGTCTTCAAAGGACGATGTCGTCGCGCCGGCGCCGCGGCGATCATGAAAAACTCATTACCCTCCAACCCAGTCCCTTCCTCCCATTCACTTCACCCACATCCCATTGCTCCCCCCTTCGGTGCCACGTGTTGTCTGCCTTTGAATCTGTTGGCTGTGTCTCGAGGCTTCTGACCCAGACCCACCCTCTCCGACACCGATGACCACCGCAACAAACCACACTTCGCCGCAATATCTGCTACTCTTCACTTGGTTAGCATTTGTGAGACGCCAAATTAGGAGCAGGGAGTTAAGAAGATCAAGCCAAAATCAAAGAAAAAGAAGAAACAGAGTAATACACTTTTCCCGCCCGCTCTTATCTCCATCTTATCCCTCTGTCATCCAAGTTACAGTAACTCTTTGATCTAGATGACTATATTCCATTCCATCGGTAATTCTTCCTATTTCATTTCACATTCTTTTTTCGGGGGGTGTGGGTTGTTGTGGGGTGTGGGAGATTATGGATGCTTCCTATTCCAGAACTTGAAATTATTATTTGAAACATTTGAGACAGAAGAGACTTAGACGATATTCAAGGAAAAAAAAAAGATGGAAGAGGGATCATGGCCGGCTCGGTGTTGTTTGAACTTATATATGGTCCTTAATATAGGACCCAATTCTTAAGTTGATTTTGATTCTAAATATAAGACCCATTTCTCATATTTATCAATTTTCTCTAAATTACCCTTATGAATACTCCCTCAACCATAATCAAGTAAATGAGGGCGATGGGGTATTAAGAAAGATGATTATGATGTTTTAGGAAAAATGTGTCAATTTTCTTATAATTAACTAACTTACCTAATTTTCTTAATCTAATCAAATTAGTTAAATGGGTCTTACATTAAGGACCGGAGGAGTAATTCGTTAACACTCCTTTAGTCTTATTTAATATATCAACGCAATCTCTCGATACCTGATAGGACCAAAAAATATATGGTCTCCGGTAGTAGTCTTTGTTGAACGTGCGCATTCCAGATTATTAGTAGTTTTATGAAAAATGAGAAAGGTACGTGAGGGAGATGGAGAAACTAGAGAAATTGGAGTCTCGTTCACTTTATTATCTCAAATATGTGTTCATCGTCTGCTATATCTCTTATATAGGATCCCAATATTAAATAAAGACTAGCCTAAAGTTACAAGTACAAAGGAAATTAAGCAACATAATTGCATAATTGGAGATTATAAAAAATAAATACCAGAGACTATTCACTTTGGGAGTTAAAAGGTATATCCCAAGGGGCTAAGCAATTATGAATGTGACAATTGTTCTTTTAAAAACCATTTAAATTAAATCAAATAATTTATTTAATAGAGAAACCTTAAAATTATAAAATCACTAATAGTTAAAAAGAATAAACTGGTAATATTATTAAAGCCTTCCCGTCAAATAGCAACAATCAAAAAGTATTAGTTTACACATCCAAATAGATGAGCCCTAGAGAGGCTATACAATCTATAGACCACCACCTAAAAGATAGTAAAAACTACAGGATAAAACAAAAATCTCAATAACTAGCTTTCCAACTCATCATACATACTAACATGTACTCGTGTCAGACAATTATTAATTTTCAAGAAATATAAATATATCAATAGAAGTATAAAACACATATAGTAATATAATCTCAATCATTCAAACTCTCGCTATGTGGGCAACACAAAAGCCACATAATTCTATCCGTACTGTGGGGAATTAATCAGACATATAGGCCTATTTTTTACTTTGAAAGATGAATAAAAAGCTACAAAGGCTTATCCCTCACTATGGGGAAGAAAGAAGCTAACCAATGATAGAATAAGACTTAACTCAAAATCCAAATAACAACTAATCATTCACAATATAACAAGAAATATCTCAATTTTTCTTAATATAATCTATAAAATATAAATTATATATTTTTCCAAATGACTTAGTTACAATTCTAAAAGTCCCAAGACAATTCTCAAATTCCAAATAGCATATCATTATTTTAAAATATCAAAAAATCAAAACAATATATTAACATATATAACAAGTGAAAAGTGATTTACCATAAAATCAATAAAAAAGATTACCATAAGGTCAATCTTTTACTCAACCAATAATTAATCTACACAATTAATATAACCATGTATTAATATAAACTAATTAATTAATTAAACTTATATATATTAGTTAAATTTCTAATTTAATTTAATTTTTATTTTAAATTTTCGCAACTCTCATAACCCAAAATTAATTATTTTAGAACCAACTAATAATTTTCTAACAAACCAAAATATTTATTTACATCTTCCAAATTAATTACTATATAAATAAACAATCTAATTAAAATTTTAATAGTATAAGGATATGATTTTTTCCCTCAAATAATAAAACTTTTAGCTAATTATTTTAAAACCTCCGTCACCCAATAAATAAAAATAAAAGTAAGTCAATTAAAATCTCAAGAATACGACCAAAGAAATTATTTAACATAATTTTAATTGATATAAATATGATAAATATTATATGTAACATATTTTTCAATTAAATAAATTAATTTAAATACTAAGATAAATCCAAACAGTTTAAAATTAACCACTAGATTTTTATGTCATCTATTATCAAATATACTATAGTATTAGAGTATAAATTAACAATTTTCTTTAATTACTATAGTATTAGTATGAGGAATTTTAAAATATATAGAACTTTTGATGTGAAAAAAAATAATTTTATGTAGTTAAATTTCGGATGTGCTCGTTGCTCTCTCCCTCTCTCTCTTTCTACGCCTGAGGAAAAGACGGCTATATTACCCTCGCACAATTATTAGGGGGAGTTCCCCCTAATAAATTTTCTTCCACCGCAGTTAACTTTTTCTTAATAATAAAAAAATATTATTATTTTATAATAATATAATATTTATTATTTTATTTTTTTTGTATTTTTTGTATTTTTTATTTTTTTTTTGCATAAATTCTAAAATAAAATTTAGGATATATTGTGCTTTATTAAAACCTAAGAAAAAGCTTTTGTATTGAAAATGGCTCAAATATAGAATATAGATTGTGATTAGCTATGATGGCTGTAAGTTGTAAGTTGTTCTATGCATGTTTTCGATACTTGGATGCTCAGGTTCTGGCGACTTAGGAACCACTTGGGATTTCCAGGGACCACCTTTTCAAGATATTGTCTTCTGGACCTGTGTGTAATTTTTCTTTAAAGATTTAGCATTTTCCAAACAGAGCATTTAGCATTTTTCAAAGATAACACCTACTTCTTTTGGTGCAGGGATTGCAACAATGTTCGGAAGCTTTAAAAAAGGCAGAGATAACCCGATGATTATAACAATACAAAGGGTGGCCATGCAACTTTAAAAGGTGCATGAGGTGTTTCTTTCTAACCTCTTGGATTGATTGGACGGACATGATTTAGGGCTTCTGAGGGACGTTGAGAAAGCTTTCTGAGAGAACCCAAGCCCGGCCTTTTCTTCTGCTATTTCTCTTTCTCCTCTTGAGATATTTGAGGAATTTGAGGAATTGTTTTCTGCTGTAATTCTTGAGGAATTTAAGGACGTTTTGTTTGCGTCTAATCAATATGAAAAACTTACGAAAATCTTTATTGTAGATTATGAATCTTGCTGCATCACTTTCCAACTTGGAAGGCAGCTTGAGTTTGATCAGTTTTTTGAATGCAATCCCAAGAGAACCCATTGAATCCGTGACCTTGTACTTGGGAATCACTCCGCCACTCTGGTGGGATGACCTAGAACTTATCTGGGAAAAAATGGAAATTAAAGGTCAAAACAATGTCATGAATCATTAAAAAAAAAAAAAATCAAATAGGAACTTAAAAGTGACCTCGCAAGCAATGTTGGAGCGTTCGTGTTCTTCTTGGTCAACAGGAAGAAGAGGACAACTGCGAGACATCTTTAGGTATGACATCGAACTAAGATTTGATAGAGGATTAAAAACTGGAACAGAGAAAACAACGATCAATGACATAATCAGACCTGAAATTTAAAACATCATTCGATTAAATACATTAACAATGCAGCAAAACCTCCAAAAGTCTTCATTTCAGCTCCTTTCCATAGCACATTCAATATTGTAGCCGTCATACATACATTCAAAATAAACAACAAAATGAAAGCCTGATATACTGTTATTTTCCTACAAAATGAAAGCCACCAAATGAAAAGCAAAATGAAAGACACAAAACAGAATTTTATCTCGGGTCCATTCCATTGGCCTGTCAGCTCCTTTTCAAGTGAGTGAACGTTATGCATCTTGAAATGATATTACATACACATACATACAAAATGAAAGCCACAAACCGATATACTGCTGCATGAGTATGACTACCAACGAAAAACAACTTTTGAGCTTTCTGCCTTTTAAAATTTTTATGTTCAGATTAATAAGATCTATACAAATTTATTTCAAGGTTAACACAGTCAATCACTTTTTTAGATTAAAAGTATCCCATTTCTATCCAAAAACATACCACATGAGATTTTAGGTCATCCCATTTCATTCCATTCTGGTTTCAATCGCCCTCCTGACCTTCCCAAATATCGTATCAACAAGTAATGATTGATAAACTCAAAGTGCTAATGATTCATAATTTTTCCAGTAACCAAGCCAAAAAGGTTGGATTAGCGATTCCCCAGGCCCAGGCTCCATGGCGATATGCAACATATCCCACTCAGTACTCATTTTCAATCACTGACCTCAGCAAATACCACGCAAACAAAGCAAAAGGTCCATATTATATGGATAAATTGAAGATTGGAGTCGAAGCATTCCATTTGCCATTTCCCCAATAGAGGAAAGGAACACAAAGCTTACCTATTGACGACGCAGGAGCTAGATGAGGACTACTAAGGAGGAGGAGAGATTAGATCTGGGAGACTGAGATGGTGCGCGACCGTGCGAGCTCGGAGCTAGAGAGTGAACGACAGGAGCAAAAAGCTTACCTATTGACGACGCAGGAGCCAGATGAGGACTACTAAGGAGGAGGAGAGATTTGATCTGGGAGACTGGGATTAGATCTGGGAGACTGGGATGGTGCGCGACGGTGCGAGCTCGGAGCTAGAGAGCGAACGACAGCGATGCTATGGCTCGTGAGGTCCAACCATGCCAGCTCGGAGTGGGACAGTGAACGGCACCAGGGAGCACGGACTAAGAAGTGGGAATGGAGGTAGGAGGGTGAGAGCAGAGCAAGATGGAGAGTTGGCGTCTTCTAGAACAGAAAGGGGACTGGAGAGCTTCAGCGGCTAGCCCAATTAAACCAAGGAATTTTTTTTTAGTTACCCGCTCCCCATTACGTCTAATTCGAAACTTTAAACAGTACGGCTTACAACTTGGATACTTGGACACAGGTCCCGTTGGTAATTAAACCACGGAATTAAAAGAGATGGGAAAAAACCAAAAGTATTCATTGTTTTGGGTTTAGTAATGCAGGTTCTTACCTGCAAGTGTTGGGTTCGATACCTACGCTTTACTCAGATCATAAACAGGTTGAGCATCATAAAGTTACAGGCTTTTATTTTAAAAAGCCTACCCAGGCCTTAAAAGCAAAATAGGCCTAAAGAAAAATTCTTAAGAGGCTCAGCATCATAAACAGGCTGAGGCTGAGAATTATAAATTGAAAAAATTATAATTAGATCTCATTTAAAAAATTAAATACAAAAAAGTCTCTTAAAATTATAAAATTATTTTAAAGTCTCAAGACACTTTTTTACAATAAATTTTATTTATTTAATTACCAAATTACTCTTTTTATAAGTTTGCATTGACAAAAGCAGTGGTTGACAACTTAGGATGCAAAGGTTGACAATTATCGCGGTTGGTTTGACAACTTAGAGTGTGATATGCTGAAAAAATGTGTTGTCAGACAAGTCGTGATAGTTGTCAACCCTTGCATCCTAAGTTCTCTTTCACTACTCTTTCAGTTGCCAATACAAACTTGATAATTAAACAAATAAAATTTATTACAAAAAGATTATTGAGACTTCAGAATAATTTTATGATTTTAAGAGATTTTTTGTATTTAATTTCTTTAAGTGGGATGCAATTGTAATTCTTTCTTGTAAATTCTCAACAGCCTGACAGGCAGGCCGCTTTGTAGGGAAAATTTTGAGACTGAAATGAAAGAGAGAGATAGGGTAGGGACGGGGAATTTCAAATTTGAAATTCAAATCTATTCGGAAAACCTACGCCACACACATACGCCATACATTTTTCTTAAAACACATCATTGCATCACTGTCCAAGTCACACCTTACTATTATATTAACTTAGATTCCTTTCAAAATCATTTTAGACCACATTGGATGGTTTTGGGCTCACTTTTTTCTATAAAAACGCTAATTTTCGGATTTTTACTGTTCATCAGGTAAAAATCCAGTTTTTCTGGCCCAACTTCAAAAATTCATAACTTATTCTACAAAAATCCAATTGGGGTGATTCAAAATTCTACTTAAAGCTCTTTAAGTCCTCTTTCAAGCAAAAGTAATCTCATTGTCCAATTCCTTATGAGAAAGCATCAGGTTTTTGAGAAAAGCAACACTGTCCATTTGCCAAAAACCCTGATTCCCAGATTCTGACCATTAACTTTGAAAAATCATTATAAATCGTATACTAGGTCATTTTTAACGTATTAGCTATCAAATTGAAGCTCATGACGTTATCTTTCATCATACAAAATTTCATAATTAAACGTGTTCGGGAGCATAGCCAAAAAGTCATATGAACCAGTCAGGGTCAGTGTGCTTCTAGCACTGTTAGTTTAATATTTACATAACCAAAATGAGCTCACGAATTTTTGTGGCTAAACCCCACAAATTAGCCTTCAATCTACAGCTTTCCCTTGGAGGATTCAGGCCTTAAAATGTTACATTATTTTTAGGGGATGAGATTTTTGAAAATCCCAATAGCAAATTAACCAACTATAACACCAAGCAAGCATCATTATTATACATGATCATATTAGCTACTATTGGTGAACTAACATGCTTATCATTTGGCAAACTCAAACATGCAAAGGCCAAAGCAAGATACTATAAAGAGCAGCCACATAACAATCAAGAAAGTTCAACCACAATAATAGTAATTAACCATACAATAATCAATAATGCTAGTTAGTGGTAGTAGCTAGGTTTAACTTACTACCTTGCTCCAAAAGTCTTAGCTTTTCTTCCTTCTCCTCTTTCCCTTGACAAATATCAAACTCTAACCATATAATCCATCAATAAAGGCAGCCATAATCATTATCCAACCATGAAAAAAAGCAAGAACATACATCAAAATAATTTTTGAACCATAAAGCTCCCTCCTTTGTTCATTACTTTTAGACTTGGTTCTCTTTAACCCTAAAAATCACACCTTGACCTAACCCTACATGGTTTTTCATGTAGATTCCAAAAATAGGCTTAGATTTATGAAAATAAAACTGCTTCTTCTAGCAACAAACTGACCGAACCACTAGAGGTTTTGACCCAGAATTTTCAGCTTTGCTTTTAAGCTTTCGACACTTGTTTCTTTTAGTCTACCCTACACCATTTCTCATTTTAAGCATCATGGAAACCTTAAAATAATGAAAAGCTCATCCTAGGGTCCAGTTCACCTCTTGGCTGAAAAGAACTCTCACAACAACAACCATGAAAAAATGCTTTAAAACCACTTAAACTCACTTGCACACACTAGAATCTAGCTTGTATAGTTGTGTCTTAGCAAGTGTAAAAACCAAAAATCCTTTCCCCTTTTTTAACAACCAGTTTAGTCCACATTAAGAGAGGGAAGAGACAGATTTTAAACCATAAAAATGAAAGAAAACAAAGTAAGAACACCTCTAGAACCAAGATCTAACCTTGAAACCTTGCTTGGATGATCAAAAGTGCTTGCTTTCTTCTTGTTTCCTCTCAAACTCTCTCTTTTTCTCTATTTTTCTCCCTTGGACGAAATGTGGGTCTAAAAATGGGGAGAGAAGAGCTGATTAATGGCTCAAAATATCTCAACCACCCTCTTTAATGATAATCCAAGCGTCATTACCCTACTAAGTCTTGATTCTTCTTTCCTAATTAACATAATTCCAAATGAAATTAATTATTAAATTCAAAATCCTCTCCATTTATGGAATGACACTTGGCTAATTCAAATCTTCTTCTTCAAGAGCTTGACACATGGCTCAATAGGATCCCTTGGATTTGCAAGACACCAATCTTGCTTTATCGGTATACTTTAGGCTCTGAGTTCAACTTCTTTTCTATAATTACAGTAGCTTAGCCTCTGTAATTATTTTTTGTCAGATCCTTAATTTAATCTCCTCATTTTTATCTTTCTAAATTGCCTTCTTTGTCTCAAAATTAAGTTCCTAATAATTAAATATAAAGGAAAATTAATTTCCTTCCCTTTAGGGATTTTTCCACTTTTCACATTTATTTGGAAAAATCTTGGGCACTTGAGGGTCTTCATTTAATTCTATAATTTCTTATAATTCCTTGGGATCCCATAGGAATTTTCTTGGAATTTTATTTCCCCTAAAAATATTTATTTGGAATTTTCCAAATAAAATCCCTTAATTAGCCTAAATCACCCTTAAATTCTCTCATAATTTCTCTAAGGGTAATTTGGTCATAAAACCAACTTTATAATTTCATATAACTCTCAAAAGATATTATCCTCATTTTCCCTTAATTTTCCAAGGCTCGAAATATTTTTCCTTATTTACATTTGACCAATTGTCCTTAATTAGTCAATTTTCTATAATTGGCTTGGAAAATTACTGTAATTATTTTCCACCAAAATCTTTTGACTTTTCCTTATCATTTTTAATCCTCAATAATTTGAGAATATTTCTTATCTTTAATTAACATAATACTGGATGTGACAGTCCACATCTAAATCAAGCATGGATCACAATATTTTATGCGCACGCAGCCCAACAAGCAGTCAGCACTGTTCATAGAACAGTGAAAATAGAGGGGAGCTAACAGCTTCATCAACCGTGAAACAATTTTTGACTTAATATATAGATAGAAGAATTATATCTATTTTTCCATTTTTTGAGTACCTAACTATTTCGCCAGATTTTAACTTTATTTGCTTTTTGAGTATTAACCATTTTGCAAGATTTAAGAGATTAAATTTTAAATTCATGTGCTTTCACAAGATTTTAACTTTATTTGCTTTGGTTTTTAAGAGATTAAATTTTAAATTTGTTAAGAGGTGTGTGGGTTGCGTAAGTGTTGTAGGCCTAAGTTAGCTCCGTTGGGCCCTGTGGTCTATAAATAGGAGTGATAGAGTCCGTTACAAGTAGTCTTTTGTAATCAATGGCCGAGTGGCCCCTTTGATCAATAATATTGTGCAGTATTCAGGTTATCTGGTCCTTTACATGGTACCAGAGCAGGTTCGTATGGGCTTAGAAGTGAGAAGCCCAGTTCCTGGAGACATTCTGGTTGGTCCACACAACACCAGTGTTCACGACGACGTCATCGTATGATTTCAGTCTCTCAACTCATTCGCTGCATCAGTCGTAGCCCTAGTCGCGACTTGTTAGAGTAGTCATCGTCGTGTTAAGTGATCGTCAGCCATCATTCTCGCAATTTCTGCCTCAAGATTGTTGTCTTCATCAACACCTGTACCGCCACAGAGTTTTTGATCGATAAAAGAATCCTTCTTGTGCTCCTGATTTCTTCTTTTTCATCTTTCTTCATCTCGAACAACCACCCGCTGTCGGCCATTATTTTTGGTAAATCATTATGGGTTTAAAGAAGATGATACAACGGAAAACACACAGATGCTTGTTGACTTTACTCATCCCCTATATCTTCACCCTTCGGACACTCAATCGGTGACCTTAGTATCTCAAGTGTTACGGGGAGCCGATAATTATGAAGTTTGGAGCTATTTGATTACACTTACTCTCCTTGCCAAGAATAAGATGGGTTTCATCGACGGAACGTGCACCCGAGATAATCAAAATACAAATCTAAGGGATCTCTGGGACCCATGCAATGCTATTATGTTATCTTGGCTCATCAATTCAGTGGACAAGCAGATAGCCACCAGTATAGTCTTCTCCAACAGTGCACAATTGGTGTAGTTGGACTTGAAGGAACGCTTCCATAAGGCCGACAGTATGCGTATTTTTGCCTTACACAAGAAGATCAATTCCATGGTCTAAGGTGCTGCAAGTGTGTCTGAATATTATACCCAACTTAAGGATCTTTGGGATGAGTATGATGCCATTATGCCTCTGCCTACATGTAACTGCAATACCACCCAAGACTACTCCAAGACAGTCCAGCAACAATGATTGTTTCAATTTCTGACTGGACTGAATGATAACTTCCATCAGGCTCAAACTCAGCTCCTTCTTCGATCACCACTTCCCACAGTTAACCAAGCCTATTCCTTGATATGTCAGGATGAGTCCCAACAATATATTTCCACCCA
This sequence comes from Neltuma alba, assembly GCF_004799145.2. Classification (NCBI taxonomy): domain Eukaryota; kingdom Viridiplantae; phylum Streptophyta; class Magnoliopsida; order Fabales; family Fabaceae; genus Neltuma; species Neltuma alba. The sequence continues at coordinate 1,301,975 of NW_021635044.1, forward strand.
TACCAGTAACTCCTCCCTTGACAACGACACAATGGCAGCTCGTGGTAGAAGACAAGGCAGGGGCAAAGGATGAGGAAGAGGCAGGTCCTCTGAAGAGTGCTCCTACTGTCATCGAAAAGGCCACAAACAGGAAAATTGCTATGAATTGATCGGTTTTCCCACAAACCTTCACACTAGACGGCCTCAGAATCCTACTGCTAATCATCTTACCACCACCTCATCTCTACCTTCTCCTCCGTCAAGTCAGATGCCCATCACTCAAGACCAATATGATCAGATATTGAAGCTTTTGTGAAATGAGCCAGATGACATAGCTGTCAGAGCAACTGACTATTTTGAGGAGACGGTTTCAGGTATTGTTCTTGCTGTCCCCAGGTCATTCTGTGAATCTAATTGGATCCTTGACTCTGGGGTGACGTGTCATGTTGTGAATATTCTGAGCATGTTTCATACGGTTGATAGGTATTCAGGTCCTGTTAGAGTAATTAAGATCCCTAATGGTGATAGGATGTTGATCACTCATGTAGGCACTGTCAAAATACTTGATTCTGTAGTCCTAAAGGATGTTTATTATGTTGTTGGCTGCTGTTATAACCTCATTTCTATTTCTAAATTGATAGCCAATAAGGAGTTTATAGCTTCCTTTTACTCTGATTATTGTACACTACAGGACATATCAACTGGGAAAACAAGGAGGATTGGTAGCCTTTATGGTTGTCTCTATATCATTGAGAAAGTTAACAAGATAAATAGTGTGATGTATGTCTCTACTAAACAAGTCATTTGGCATAATAGATTAGGTCATGTTCCTATCAATAAACTTAGATATCTAGATGCAATTCAAAACAGATATTCCTATTGTCACTGATGAGAAATGTATTGTTTGCTCTCGTGCTAAACAAACCAAGTTACCTTTCCCTTCTAGTACTTCTAAGACCCACAGCAGTTTTGAATTAATTCATGTAGATGTTTGGGGACCTTATAAGGTTCCCAGTTATAGAGGCCATAGATATTTTCTCACTGTTGTTGATGACTTCTCTCGTTGTACTTGGACTTTCCTTATGATAAATAAAAATGAAGTAGTTTACCATTTGAAGAATTTCTTGATTTATTTTGCTACTCAATTTTCCTCTGTTGTTAAGAAGGTTAGAACTGACAATGGTTTGGAGTTTGTTAATGCTGAATTGAAATCTCATCTCACTAGCAAAGGGATAGTACATGAGACTTCATGTCCTTATACACCACAACAAAATGGGGTAGTTGAAAGAAAACATCGTCATCTCTTAGAGGTTGCTAGGAGTCTTATTTTTCAGTCTCATGTTCCACTAAAATTCTGGGGGGAAGCTATACGGACGGCCACTTTCTTGATTAATAAGACTCCTTCCTCAGTTTTAGCCAACAAAACACCCTATGAAATTCTGTACCACCATCAACCTGATTTATTTGCCTTAAGAGTCTTCGATTGTCTTGCATTTGCCAGAATTTTGAATAATCATGATAAATTTCAGCATCGTTCTGAACCTTGTGTCTTTATTGGCTACCCACCTAGTCAAAAGGGTTGCTTATTATATAACCTTTAGTCCAAAACTGTCCAGGTTAGTAGAGATTTTCTCTTTGAAGAATCTAGGTTTCCTTTTCGAGATGCAATGGGTCTCAATCAAGGGGGAGACAATGACACTCAAGTGATTGATCCCTTTAGTAACACACATCACAGTTTTGATGCTGAACCAATATCTCCACTATTAGTTAGGTCTAGTAATCCTAATGACCATCCAGAATCATTCAATGATACTACAGACCCAATAGTTATAGAAGCCCATCCATCACTAAATAGACCAACCTGTGAGAAAAGGAAACCTAGTTGGATGAGAGACTATGTGTGTCATGTAGACACAACTTTTAAATCAGTGGTGGGCTATGCTTGTGTTATGGATACAGACCATATGTTGATGACAAAGGTAAAACCAGTAAAGTATCCAATGCAATCATACTTATCTCATTCAAATATATGAAAAGAATATAAGTATGTTTTATCTAGTCTTGACAGTGTTACAGAACCATATAGCTATGAGCAAGCCGCCAAGGATCCTAGGTGGATTGATGCAATGAAAGCTGAAATAAAGGCCTTGGAAGACAACGGTACATGGGAAATTGTGGATCTACCCAGAGGAAAGAGACCCATTGGGTGCAAATGGGTCTATAAGGTAAAATACAATTCCAATAGTGAGATAGATAGGTTTAAGGTGTAACATCCAAACTTTTGGGCCTAAAAGTACCAAAAATAGCCTGAATTGGATAGGTTACTAGACTCTTTTTATGCAGAAGTCCCAAAGATGAGAAAGGAAGGCAAAGCAGTTTCAGGGACTAAACTGCAAAGTGACAGCACACAACCCAAATCCTTTAGTGACGCATCGGTGTAAAGAACATACGGTACTCCAGGGATCGGAAGTGTAAGCACTGGAGCTGTAGTCAACTTAGTCTTCAGCTCTTAGAACGCTGATTCACATTTCTCCGTCCAAACAAACAGTTGATCCTTCTTGGTTAACTTAATCAATGGCATTGCAATCTGAGAAAAGCCTTGGATGAATCTCCGATAGTAGCCAGCTAATCCCACAAAACTCCGCACCTCAGTTACCGATCTAGGGACTTCCCACTTAAGTACTACGTCCACCTTGTTGGGATCCACTGCTACTCCCTGAGCTGACACCACATGACCCAAGAACTTCACTTCTTTTAGCCAAAACTCACACTTTGACAGCTTAGCATACAACTGGTGATCCCTCAAAATCCTTAGTGCGATGTGAAGATGCTCTCGATGTTCTTCCTCACTTCTAGAATAAATTAGAATGTCATCGATGAACACTACCACAAATCTGTCCAAATAAGGTTGGAAGATCCGATTCATATAGTTCATAAAGACCGTTGGAGCATTTGTTAGTCCAAAAGGCATCACCAAAAACTCATAGTGTCCATAACGAGTTCGAAAGGCCGTTTTTGAAATGTCCTCTACTCGTACCACTACTACAAAATGAAAAATACTCGACGGTTATTTTGGATCATATTTGACGGTTAAAAACCGTCAACTATACTGGCGTCATATATTTCCACAGCAAATATTTGACGGTTATTAACCGTCAAATATTTAAATCATACTTGACGGTTACTAGAGAAAAACCGCCAATTATTTTGATTATACTTGACGGTTCCAAAAACCGTCAAGTATTCTGTAATACTTGACGGTTCCATAGAGTGACCGTCAAGTATTATAAACATACTTGACGGTTATTTTTGAAAAACCGTCAAGTATTATTTAATACTTGACGGTTTTAAAAGTAACCGTCAAGTATGTTATAATACTTGACGGTTTTAACTAATAACCGTCAAGTATTATTTGTTTTTATTTTTAAAATTTGTTCTCCTTTGCCAGCAACCCCCTGCAATTTTGAAACCGATAACAAACGCTCATTCAACAGAATCATGCAGGCCAGCATTCAAACTAATTCAGCCATATACATATATGTTAATGAACCGAAAATAATTTACATTATCATATATATACATGAACCAATGAAAACCAACTGTGATTTATTAAAATTCTGGCAAGTACAAAAAGGTGAACCAATTCCAAAATTAGCCAATTGCCAAAGTTGTGCAATGCCTAAAACTAACCAACAGCCAAAAATAAACCAAAACCAAAATTATATTGAAACCAAAGCTAGCTGTACGTACATACACTATCTTAATGTACACTTCCCTATCTATGTTGTGCCCACTGACAGAATAAGGCCATCGCCAACTCCTCAATGATTTCTTCCATCTAAGCAGATGAATACACTGTGCAATATGTGTCAGCAAAGTACTGTATGCAACCACAAATTATGACTTAAGTTAGATAGAAATGTAAAGCTACAGTAAGTACAATAATTCTTAAATATATAAATTGAACCTTAACAAATGCATATTACCTGCGTGGGAATTGAGTCAGCATTGTGCAGAATTATCTCCTTCATAAATTTCATCACGCAATATCCACAATGGGAGCTCTTGTTGGGCTGACGTGGGCACTGTAAAGAATGGAAAAGGAAATAATATTAGTCAATCATATAAATAAACCATATTTAGTAGAATAGTAAATCATGGTAGTGAATACCTTCACTTTCTTCCACGGGAAGGTATCGTCAAATTGGCCGTTTTTTACCGGGGGGCAGGGTAAGGCCTGATTTGTGCGGTATAGCCACAAAGCCCTGAGAAGACAATAAAATTGAATATTAATGATTGTCAAAAATTTGATTGAAGTAAGAAATTAAATTAAATTTAAATAATAGAGATAAATATTACTTGTTGAACAATGAAACCATAAATGGTCGATTGGTTGGATCCCCATGAAGAGAATCAAGATACCAAATCCCCGGCTTTGTGGGATTGACCACAATCAGCATCCAGTGTCCCCTAAGTATAAGAAAGACAATTAGAACTATTACAAATTATTTTGAAAATGAAAGAATTTAGGAAAGTTTACCCTTGACAATAAGGCGCCAAAAACAAAGTCTGAGCCCCCGGTGTTGCCCTAGAAATGAAGATATCTAACAAGTCTCTGGATAAGTCTTTCTTCATATTAGGTCCGTGGCCAGCAAAAGTGTGGGGGCTGATAATCTTGAACTTGTCATCAAGGCCACCAGGGGCTATGAAGTTCTTGAAAAGATATCTAAATCAACAAACGAAGATATCAATAGAATAAATGTTCAAGTACTTAAGTATTTAGTTAAGGTTTTAACAAATACCTGATATAAAAGTTACAGGCATTTGTGCTGGCCATTCCATGCGTCAGAATCTCTTTCAATACTTCATTTGTGACATAATCTGACGAGGGTCGACCGTATACCTCTGGCTCAAACTCTAGGGGAATCATGAAATCCTCGCCATGTTCTAATCTGGCCCCAATTGCATATTCCTCAAGACATATTCGGAATCTTGATGATACCACTTGAACGGGCTCAGAGGGCTGCTTCTGTGGTGATGATAATGAGTGATCACCCAATAGGCTCTTCTTCCCCTTAGACTGACAAACAGACTGTTAGTAATTAAAATAGAGTTTATTTTAAATCAGCTGAATTTGTAGACCTATACATATATACCTTTGAAGGATGTCCTAATGTAAGAAGACGGCCAGGCCAAGCGACAAAGCTACCCACTGCTTGAGCCACTGTCTCTGCATCTGGGGTGGGAATCGGGAGGGCATAATTCGCATCAATAGCAGTGTTCAACTGCACCCTCACATGATCAGCAGGGAGAGGAACATTATGAATTATACTCTCCCCCGGTAAATTGAACATGCGGCCCGTTGCAACAGTGTGATGTTTAGGGCTATCCGCCATACACTGAACGTCCGCTTCACCCTGATTTGTTTAACATAGAGACAAGTTAGCTAGATATATAAATTATTGAATGTAATTATATAAACACAAGTATTATACCTCAGGTAGCAAGGGGAATGTGCAGCTGTCTTTGCCACTTGGGCTGAGATTCGGAGCCGGCTGTGGTGCTTGATTCTTGATCAACTGCTCGATTAGGAGCGCTTGCACTTTAACCTGCTCCTTTAACCAGCGTGTTTCTTCCTTCAGCTCCATGAACTCAGCAGAGGAAGGCGTGCACGATGAAGAGGGCTTTTGTCGGTACCCAAAGTAATCTCTCTTGGTGACTCCATAACCGACACCCCTAAGAAGACCAGGATGGTCAGGAGTCCCCAATGCCCTCCTCAATATATCCTGGTCATTTGCAGAATATGCCCCCTGCGAAACTTCCTGGGACAAACTCTCCTGTGCAACAAACATTGATATAGTTATTCATACTTAAAGATATTTGACAATAACGTGAAGATTATTTAATTTAGAATAATACTCACCATCCTATCCACGACCTCCTTAACGCGAGGATTATCAATTTGGCCATCTTTATTTTGCCTGGCCAGTGCCCACAGCATCTGACGTGATACAGTGACATCTGATCCCTCCTGCTGAGTCACCTCTTGCTCAAGGCCCGCATAACCCAAGCGGCCCTTTTGGTAGGAATACTCATTCTTCTTTACTCTTTCCTTATTTTGGGAACTTAATTCCTGTAAAAACAAAGTAGATTCACAATCAAACAATATATAGATTAAACAAAATGGACTATTTAATATCAAAAAGAGCGAGGATTATTACTTGAAATTGCCTATCACGACGTGACGTCACAAAAGCAGCCCAATCCTCTGGTTTGACCAAGTCCCGTATCAAGCTAGGAACCTGGGACTCGTCGGCTGTGGAAGGATCCTTCAAGTACTTGTGTGTGACAAAATATCGGAAAGAGCGTAGTGCCCTCCCAGCCTTCCCCTCCACAAACCTCTTCCTGCTCTCATCTATATCAAATGCAGACTGCAAAACATATAAAACAACACATTAGTGTCACGCAGCTTGTAAGAAAACGAAATTTGAGTTATAATATATTACCGATACATCTGTCCAAATAGTGTCTCGCACTGAACGATCAACCCTCCTCCAATGCTGCGCTGTAATGGGCACGGTGCTTCGTGCCACTGCCCCAATATAGCTGATAAATTTATTTGACCGTACAGCTTGTCCTTTCTTATTCCACTGTACGGCAAATTTCTTTCCTTCTGTTTGAGCTTTCACGACCTCTTGCATGACACAAAGGCCCCTCTGTATGCGTGCTGCCTCCTCTTGCAACTATCTCTCCTGCTCAGAGGCATCTCTCGGCTGAGATGGGTTATCAGTGCTAGATCCGCTATCGTCTGCCATCTGCAATGAAATTGAAGTAAACAAAATGAATCAGAATCCATTAAATGAAAATAAAGTCATTAATGACGAAATTTATTTGAACAAAATTAAAACAAATAAAAGAATCAAAGAAAATAATGAGAGAATTTACATGCATGTTTAAGAAGATCTTTTTCTTTTTCTACTCTTATGTTTTTGCATGTTCTTCTTGGTTTGAATTGTTTTGATCTTCTTACGAAACACTTTCCCCCTCTTTGAAATCCATATTCCGTCGTTGTGATCATGCCTGACATACATGGATTGATCTTCATTTAAATGAGAATCAAGTGAGGCCCCTTGAAATGGATCATCTTCAATTGCATTGTCTTCATACCCTGTCTCTTCAATATCCATTTTATTAGTCAACAAAACAATAGACCATCCTTTGGCAGCCGGGTCAGGGACATAAAACACTTGCGTAGCCTGAGAAGCCAAAATGAATGGCTCTTCCTTGTATCCTTCTTTATTCAAATTCAATTGTATAAACCCTAAGTCATCAATCCTCAATGCATTATTATTATCCACCCATTTGCAACCAAATACCGGAACTCTGAATTCAATGTAATCCAACTCCCAAATATCCTCAATCACTCCAAAGTATGACATACGTGCATAGATAGGATTTTTATCTTTGGCACTCAATATATGCATGGTACTAGCTACAAGAGTTACGCCACTATTTTGCTGTTTACTCCGATCATCTTGTTGTTTAGTATAGAAAGTGAACCCATTCATAAGGTAGCTTGTGAAAGAAATCACATGTTTGCTCGGTCCATCTGCCAACAACTTTAATTTCTTCGAAACAGAATTAGGATCATTATTATACTTGCCATGCACATGCTCTCTCAACCATGCTGTAAATTGTTTATTGTGTGTTTTGGTGTACCAACTTTCAAGTTTATTGGGATTATCCCTCTTTAGCTCATCAATATGCTCATGCACATAGTCCTCAATCTCTTCGGAGTTGTGCAATACATATAGATGTGCCTGCTCCCACTGTTGGTTTGAAATAGTTACGACTTTCTTTCCCATAATCCCTTCTCCATCTGTCCTTCCCTCATGACGAGACATTGGAACCCCAATATCACTTGCATTTTTTAAGTAATGGGTACAAAATTCAGTAGCCTCTTCACAAATATATCGTTCTACAATACAACCTTCTGGCCGACTTCGATTTTTCACATACCCTTTCAATATTTTCATGTAACGCTCAACTGGGTACATCTATCTTAAATACACTGGGCCACACAATTGGACCTCTCTAACTAAGTGGATGGTTACATGGACCATGATGTCAAAAAAATCCAGAGGAAAATACATTTCAAGTTCACATAACGTAACTATGATTCGGGTTTGCAATCTTGGCAATTTACTAGGATTAATCACTTTGCTGCAAAGAGACTTAAAGAAGAAACATAACTTTGTGATCGTAACTCGTACCTTATCAGGTAAAATAGCCCGTATTGCCACTGGAATAAAGTTTTCCATTAAGACATGACAGTCATGAGATTTTAAACCTTTTAACTTCATATCCTTCATTGACACAAGGTTACTAATGTTAGAAGAGTAACCTTCCGGCACTTTTACTGAAGCAAGAAACTCACAAAAACTACTTTTCTCTTTTCTAGAAAGGGTGTGAGCTGCCGGACGAAGAAATGTACGAGTTCCCTTATCCTCTGGTGCCAATTCCTCCCTTATCCCCATTTCAACCATGTCTAGCCTGGCATTTATGCCATCTTTAGTCTTCCCGGGAATATGGAGTAATGTGCCAAACAGACTTTCACATACGTTTTTCTCAATATGCATAGCATCAAGAAAATGTCTCACATTCAGGGTTATCCAATACGGCAGTATAAAGAAAATAGACCTCTTCTTCCACCCACTTGTCCAACATGCTTCGCAAAGGTTTTCCAAATTCACAATCTATATCTTTCACCTTTTGAAATACATCCTCCCCAATCAACGTTGTTGGTGCCTTACCTTCTTCTGAATTCCCATTAAAATATTTTTTGAATCGCCGGTAAGGATGATCACGATGCAACCATCTACGATGTCCCATGTATGAATTTTTCATTCCATGCTTCAACCTTATGGAATCTGTGCTCTCTTCACAAATGGGACAACCAAGTTGTCCTTTAATGCTATACCCTGAGAGATTACCATACGCAGGAAAGTCGTTAATTGTGCCAAATAACATAGCTCTCAACTTGAATTTTTCTTCCTTATATGCATCATATACATCAACTCTATTCTCCCACAATACTTTCAAGTCTTCAATTAATGGAGCTAGATATATATCTATGTCATTTCCCGGTTGCTTTGGCCCAGATATTATCATAGACATCATTGAATACTTGCGTTTCATGCATAGCCATGGAGGAAGGTTATATATAAACAAAATCACTGGCCATGTGCTATGGGTGCTGCTTTGCATCCCATAAGGGTTCATCCCGTCGGTGGCTAATGCAAGGCGTAGATTTCTATCTTCTTCCCCGAATTCAGGATACTCAATATCAAACTTCTTCCATTCTGGAGAATCAGCAGGATGGCGAAGCATGCCATCTTTAACCCTTTCATCTGCATGCCACCTTAAATTTTTCGCATCTTCTACATTACTATACAAGCATCTGAATCTTGGCACTATGGGAAAATACCATAATGCCTTCTTCGGGCTCTTCCCATTCTCTTGGTAGCGTGATGCATTACACTTAGGACACTCAGTTAGTGACTTATACTCCTTCCTAAACAAAATGCAATCATTGGGGCAAGCATGTATCTTCTCATAGCTGAGGCCGACAGAGCGCAACACTTGCTTTGCATCATACGTTTTACTTGGAAGCTCATTTTCTTTCGATAGCATTTGTTTAACAAGCAACAGCAGTTCTGTGAAGCCTGTGTCGCTCCACCCATTTCTTGCTTTCAAATTATACAGTTTCAACACTGCAGACAATTTTGTGAAATCAGTACAACCTTCATATAGAGGTGTCTCAGCATCACACTTCAATCTATCAAACATTTCAGGACAATCGTCAAGTTCCCGTTCAATCGCATCTGTCATCTCCTCAAGACGATCAGCTTCACATGTACTCATGTCAAGATTAGATGATCCACAGCTTTCACTATGCCCTCGACTACTATTACTCACATCTCTTGTCTCTCCGTGCTTTGTCCAACACTTGTAACTTTGATCAATTCCATTGATAATTAAGTGGCTCTCACAATCGGATAGCGAAACCCACTTCAAAAGGCAACATTTAAGACAGGGGCAAATAATCCTGTTGCGATCATCGGCGTGCTCAATCGCAAACTTAATAAAATCTTCCACCCCATCCCAATATTCTTTTGATAGACGATTGGCGGACATCCATTCTTTGCCCATGGTCCCCGACTAAGATGAATCATTTAGAGGAAAATGTGATCAGTGACTCAAAGATATTATGAGAATTAAACAAAAATAGAAAGTCAACACATGAGTCACTATTGATCACATTTATCCCTCTTTAATTCTACTTGCTAACAACTAGTAGTTGTTAACAACTAGTAATTCAACAAAAATTTACTTTCATTTCAGTTTGAAAAATATTCTACTACTACTAATGTGCTATTCCATTTGAAAAAAAATCGACAGCATAACGGCTTATAACTTAGAATTCCCCAGGCTTTACGGCAGAAAACCAAACCAGCACATAGTCAATTTCAATTACAAAAACAAAAATTGAAACATTAGCATTGCATTCCCCAGACTTTATCGCGAAAACAAAAAACTAAAACACCCTAAACCCAAACTGATCAAAATGCGAAACACCCATTTAGAATCAAGAACAGAAAAGAAAACCCATTCGGCCAAATAGCAAACCCATTTTCCGTGTGTGCATGGTGAACGGTCCTAGCATTATCCTATCATTCCCTTTCCACTACAATCATTTCTCAAAGGAAGAACTAAAGGAAATAAGGGGCGCGAGTGAAGCATTACCAACCTGGAGCCGAAATGACAATCTGGAGAATGCACGACAACGACAAAGCAGGAGGATGCCGCAACGATAATGGAGGACACCGAGAGGGACGATGATGGAGACGAGCAAGGACGGGCAAAAAGAGCAAAAGGGAACGGCCGAAACAGAGGTGGGTATGGCAGCTTGGAGAGTCCGAAGTGGAAGGGGGCGCAATCGGGACAATGCACGCACAATGACAAAGCAGGAGGATGCCGCACCGATAATGGAGGACACCGAGAGGGACGATGATGGAGGACGAGCAAGGACGGGCAAAAAAACCAAAAGGGAATGACCGAAACAGAGGTGGGTACGGCGGCTTGGAGAGTCCGAAGCGGAGGGGGCGCTAGAAATTTTGAACTGAAGAGACTGAACAGGGGAAAGGGATGGGTTTTTAAGCATAATACTTGACGGTTTCTATTAATAACCGTCAAGTATTTTCAAATAATATTTGACGGTTTTAAATCAAAACCGTCAAGTATTACTAAACTTGACGGTTTTGATTTAAAACCGTCAAGTTTACCTTTAATATACTTGACGGTTATTTTATAACCGTCAAGTAAAGAAACTGTCAAATATTTTTCTACTAAAATTGATGGTTTCTAAAGAAACCGTCAAGTTTTCTTTCGGGGGGATTATATTTGACGGTTTTTATGATAACCGTCAAATATTTAGCGTCAAGTATTCTCCAATTTGTAGTAGTGTACCCTCAACTGATAGTATCTTGACCTCAGATCAATCTTAGAGAAAACTGATGCTCCGACTAATTGGTCCAATAAGTCATCAATTCTAGGCAACGGGTACTTGTTCTTGATTGTGACCTTGTTTAATTGTTGATAGTCGATACACATCCTCAAGCTACCATCTTTCTTCCTCACAAACAAAACCGGCAATCCCCACGGTGACACACTTGGTCGGATAAGTCCCTTTTCTAACAATTCTTCTAGCTGCTTTTTCAACTCGACCAATTCTGAAGGAGACATTCTATAGGGAGCCTTTGAGATTGGGGTGGTTCCCGAAACTAATTCTATGGAGAAATCCACTTCCCGCTCTGGAGGTAGTCCTGTAACCTCGTCTGCCAACACTTCTGGATAGTCCCTCACCACAGCTATCTGTTCAATTCTGCTTGCCTCATCCTCACTAATTGAGAAGAAGACAATGAAGGCTTGGCACCCCTTTCTCACCGCCTTCTCTACTTGAGCAGCTGACAACAAAACTGGACCACCTAACATTTTAGCACATAAGGCACCTACCAGAATCGTCACCAACCTCCTTTTACAATCAAGAATTGCTCCACTGGCCATCAACCAATTCATGCCAATAATCACGTCGATACCTTTCAGAGGTAGACAAAACAAATCTATTGTAGAATCTCAATTCTCAAACTGAAGTGCAAGCTCTAGACACGCTCTTCCAGTTACGACAGTGACTCCAGAAGGAGTAGACACTCTTAAATCATAAGGTAGCTCAACCACAGGCAAGCTCAACTTCTGAGCACAGTCCACAGAAATAAAGGAGTGCATAGCACCCGAGTCAAATAAAGCAGAAATAACATGCCCCTCAAGTAGAATGTTACCTCGAATCAAGTTTGGAGATGCAGAAGCCTCCTCATTTGTCATCGCATAGACACATCCCGGAACAGTAGAACGACCAGCTTGAGGTGTCGGCTGACTCTCTGGACAGTTTCTGGCAATATGTCCCCACCGGTGGCATCGAAAGCACTCCCAGCATTGCCCCGCATGCCTCCCCCGCATCTGGGGCACGGTCCAGTAACACTCAGGGTGGTCACTGACGAATCTCGACGGGAGCCCTGTCCCTCGCCAGTTTGATTGTTTGGATTCTGGTGCCTTTGCATAAAGCCCCTCTGAGCATTCGACCTCTGATTATGCCCTTGATTCCTGTTTCTCCTTGAGCTACTCGAGCTCCCAGAGCTGTATTGATTTCTTTTCCCCATTCCTCTTATAGGACCAGGATAACGGGTTGCTCTAGCTTGGTTCTCAGCCCTCCTTGCCTCCACCACCTCTCTTGTCCTTCTAGCCGTGACCCGCAGCTTCACACACATCTCCTCAAAGGTATTGACCTCTAACAGGGCCAATTGCTGTTTCAACTCTGGCCTTGCACGGTTCATCAACTATTGAGCTAGCCAGAACGAATGATCTTCTGTCTGTCTGGGCACATACTTTGCCAGATCAATAAACCTCGTGATAAACTGATCCTCATGCATCTCTCCCTGCTTCAAGGAGTAGAACAGGAATTGCTTTTCCATTCACAACTCCTTCGAAAAGAAATGATCATAGAACATTCGCTTGAAGGTATCCCAATCCAGCTGAGATATATCAGAAGGTCTTGCACTATCTCACCAATGCCTTGCTTGCTCCACAAGATAAGTGACCGTCACTTGTACCTTGAGCGGGGAAAGACAAGGAATGGCAGTAAAGATTGTCTCTATCCGCTCAATCCACTTCTCTGCATCTGACGGTTCCAAGCTTCCCTTGAACTGTGGAGGATCATGACGATGCACCTCTCTCCACACCTTAGTGATGTCATTCAGTAGCGGAGGGTAAATCACTCCCTCTGAAGTATCTCCTCCCTAGCTAACTGCTCGATACTCCTCCCTCTGAGGTAAGTCTCTAGCTTGAACACCACCTCTAAACCCCCTTTCTCCTTCTCCTTGTGCCTCCATAGTCATCTCGTTCTCTCGGTCCTCTTGATTGACCGACTCTTGATGCTTCCTCGTGAAGTCTTCTTCAAACTTTCTCAACCTTTCACCTACCACCGCCGTCATCATCTCCCTCATTTGTCTCAGAAAGGCCTCATTCTCTTGAGGCGGTCCATTACCAACTGGATCTGTCTGACGTGTCTGTACCATCCTTCCTCTCCCCAACTAAGGATGGAAACCCTCATTAGTAAAGAAAAGAAAGGAAACACAAAACAAACAGGGAAGGTATGTATGAAGTATGTATATTGCCACTAGGAAAAGAAACAATTTCAAAGAAACGAACTGGCTCTGAGTACCAATTTGTAAAACTCTTAACCTCAAAACATTATAAACTCGTCATAAAATTACTACTATGGTAGAAAAGGAAAGCTGTTAAAATGAACTACCATAGTAGAAAGAAATTTCATAACTTTAGAAATTAACATTCAAACTCAGGTCAAACCCAAACTCCGTTGCATGCAACTAAAATCATTCATTCACATCCACTAGGCCTCGGAGTCTCCGGCCCGGGTAACAAAAGACATCTACATCAGCTCATTTAAGACGTTTCCAATGAAATAAATCAAAGTTTTATAAGACACTAGGAATGGCCTCCGGCCAACCAAAATAAGGAGATAACAATTCCTCCAAGTTACAATAAGACCAACAATTGAAATATTTCAAACGGGCTCCAAACGTGGCAATATACTACTAGCCATACATAAACAAAAGCTAGAAGCCTAAAGCTAACCAAGCTCAAGCCTTTGCGTCTCTTCCCGAAGGCACACGCCTAGAACCCTCACCTGAAAACATTGTAAACCATGGGGTGAGACAAAGTCCCAGTAACCAACCTTTCCAATTCAAGGTACTACTAAATAGGTGCTCGTGAGGTGTCAAGTGGGGCAGTTCACAAGTAATATTATAAATGATAGCCACAACAAGTAATGCAAGCGCAATGATGCAATCCCATCAACTATATTCCTTACTTTGGGAGATTTTCAAGAGCCGAAGCCGGCCTATCTCTCGCTATGGGGGACGTAAGGAGCTATAAAAGGCCTGTCCCTCATTCCGGGGGAACGTAGGGAGCCAAAAGGCCTATCCCTCACTTTGGGGGACGTAAAGAGCCAACCATCATGCATTAATGGAGGCCTTACCACGTGGTAGTAACAATCAAAACTCTCACCAATTCCCAATTCATACATCATGTTCAAACCATAATCAAAGAGTAAATAATCCTTTCACAATTAACTTCTTTCAGTGGCCTATCTTTCACAAGTTACAAATTCAATCAATATCAATTTAAAGCCCACAAGACGGTTTTCTTTTTCAATATACGACATACACTTTGAACACATTTGTTATCCGGAGCACAAAACATAAATTCACCCACAATACAACAAAAGCATGTACAAAGGATTGGAAAGTGGTTACCTCTCACCTGAGCAAGGAATAACAAACCAATAAGACGGCCCCATGCACCAACAAGGCTCACAACCGGTCTACACAAGCACACAAACACACAACCACCATGTATTAGCTTTCAACTAATAATGTGGCCAAAACAACACTTGGGGACACAAAATTCCTAACTCCAACTAAAACTCTACCCAACTAACGAGGGTATAACCATCAAAGCACACTCCAAAGTTATAAAAAATCCATTAAAACCTTAATTCCTCTCCGAGTATCAATTTAGGATTCAAACCTCAAGGACCCACTATAGGAATTCAACACCCAAACATCCCATTTGAACAATTGAAGTCCTAACAACATTCTAAACCGATTAAACATCCAATTTAACCCTCCTTAACATAACCCAATTCACAAAACTCAAAATCAACCTCCACATTATCATCCTCAATCACAAACCTCCTATTTCCATAACCCTAATTTCAAAAACTCAAAGTTCTTCAAATCCAAGAGAACTACACCGATTAAATACTTAGACTAACCCAAAGCAATCAATTAAACTCAAAACAATCAGTCAAAAACCTCAATTTCATATCAACCTAGAAAACTCTAGGGTTTCACCATGAATCCTCAGAAATTCCAAGAAAGAAAGTAGATTAGAAGTTAAAATCACTTACTTGAGGTAATGGATCATTAGAAATGTCTTTCCCAAGCCACAAAACCGAAACCCTAGCAGAGCTTCTCTCTCCTCCTTCAGATTTTCTAATTTTCGCACATCTGACCCCTCCAGCGACTATATAGATTCGACACCTTTCGCCGCGGCGAACCCAGAACTTCGACGTGGCGAACTAATCCCGAGAGGGATTACTCGCTTGAAAACTTGACTTCGCCACGATGAACTCCAATCTTCACCACGGCAAAAGCTTCCCGAGAGGAAACTCTCGCTCACCCAGAAAACATTCGCCGCGGCGAGGCCTTCCCGAGAGGGAAACCTCGCTCACCTGAACAGCTTCGCTGCAGCGTCCCCATGACTTCGCCGTGGCCAAACCTTCCTAAAAGACAAACACCCTCGGAACTCCCGGTTGGCCGGGGCGAAATAAAACTTCGCCGCGGCGAACATACCCTGAGAGGGGTTTGTTCACCTATTCCTCCAACATGCCTCAAATCCAATCCAAACACTAAGATCAACATTAATTCACTAATCTATCCTCAAAATCAATCAAAAAGAGGCTATTAAAACCCGATAAAACTCAGGATGTTACAGAAGAGGCCCAGACTGAGGAAAGAGCAGGAAAAAAATGAACCAAAAGCCCAGAACTTTTTAGCCCAAAACACAGAATCAAACAAAACCATCTTTTTTAAAAAAAAAAGCCCAAATCTTGGACCAAAGTCGTTCGGCCCATTACCTGAATAAGTGAAACGGTGCATTTCAGTCTAGGCCGAAACGACGCCGTTTCGAACCAGCAACAGAGACTCATCCTGTGTGGATGAAACGACGTCGTTTTGGCACAAGCCAAAACGCACCGTTTCAGCCTTCTTCCTAGCGAGGCGGGTTGACCTACCCGACCCGCCTCACGCCACGACTTGGTTCGACGGTCCTTCACAACTGCCAGAAACTACCATTTTTTTCGGCTGCTCTGGTCTATTTCCAACAGCAAAGGGGCTATTTTCTGACTTTTTGGGCACGATTTTCACACAATAATGCCCAGAAAATAATATGGCAACCATTCAAACATATTTCAGATGAAACAGGGATCCTAAATGCAAATAAAAATTCGAATTTTGAAGCAAAAATCGACGTTTTCGACCACGTAATGCTTAAAAACAACACCAAACATACATTCAAATAGTAACAATAGGTAAAAGAACCAAAATTGAATCAAAATTTATGCTTTCAGGCAAGAAAATCAGTGTTCGGTTTGGCCTGTTCAAGTTTCAAAAGATGTGTTTTTGAAAACAACAAACGGGAAGAGATAGTCATCGGAGAGCTTAAATAAAATTCTCCTCTCATTATTCTAATCCAAAATATGCATGTATCAAAAGCAAGAACCAATACAGTATGAAGATAAATGATGGTGCAGATAAGTATCTCTAATCATCCCATATGGAATCGATAAAAAATATGATAAATTCTTTTATTCCATATGGAGTCAGATCATCCCAGATAAAAACAAACCACATTAAATTGAACAAAGTAGGCATAGTAGAACCTAACCTGGCTTTGATACCATATGTAAGACAGATTCAAAATAACATATATAAAATATATTCAATCCAAATAATACAAAATGAATCCTCTTATAAAACATACAGCGGAGGACTTTAAGATTATAGTTACCTCTCACCATAGTTATTGCTTAATTAATCTGAGAGCTGCAAGATAGATAAGAGTCAGAAGGAAATTGATTCAGGTCTCTTTTGACTAACAGATAGGCACAGTGATGGTAACCGGGTTCAGCCGTCACCAGTCAAGGAACCTCAAGGAGAAGATAGGGTTAACTGTTTCTGAATGTATCGCTCTGTTTTTTTCTTTCAGCCATCAAAACCTAATAATTAAATTCTCACCATCAGAGAAATATAATCCTGACTAAAAATAAAAACCCTACTAGGCTTGGGCCCTTTTTCTGACCACAGACCACACTCAGGATATTTTATTAATTCCTAATTAAATACCTAAATAATTTATAATAATACTAAAATATCTCACAGTACTTTATTATCTTAGAGAACTTAGATCAATAGTTACAACGCTAAAATATTGGGAAAATGGCAATTAGGTCCCACTCAAGGGAATTAAATGCAAAAAGGTCCATTGAAATCATAAAATTATTTTAAAGTCCCAAGGGACCTTTTTACAATGAATTTTATTTGTTTAATTACCAAATTACCCTTCTTTTTTTTTTAAAAAAACTTTGTATTGACAACTGAAAGAACAGTGGTTGACAACTCAGGGTGCAAGGATTGACAGCTATCGCGGCTGGTTTGACAACACACTTTCTCAGCATATCACACCATAAGTTGTCAAACCAGCCGCGATAGCTGTCAATCCTTGCACCCTGAGTTGTCAACCACTGCTCTTTCAGTTGTCAATACAAAGTTTAAAAAAAAAAGAAGGGTAATTTGGTAATTAAACAAATAAAATTTATTGCAAAAGGGTCCCTTGAGACTTCAGAATAATTTCATGATTTCAAGGGACCTTTTTGCATTTAATTCCCTTGAGTGGGACCTAATTGCAATTTTCCCTAAAATATTTCCTCTGACCTTTTCGCTTTTTTTGTTGTTGTTTTTGTCCCCTTTTTTTTTTTTTTTTTTGCGTACCTTGTGCGGAATGTGAACCACTTGACTTTTTATCCGGTGACAGTATCCATTTTTCTTATTAAAAAATATGTTTGTAAATTTAATAAAAATCTGTAAACTTGTTTTCCAATTAATAAAAAAAATATATTTTTTCATATATTTTGGACTATACAAACTAGCTCCTTAATCCTCTTTCCCTTCTTATTTAAATCAAACGCAAAAGGCAAAGCAAAATCTTCATATTCAGTACAAAATGAAGCAAAATTAAAAAAAGTTGTGTCGGTGACTCCGTGTTACTGTTAATAATTTGCCTTCTGTACATAAAAAAAGAAAAAAGAAAAAATGAATGGGAAGGAAAAGACAAAATGGTGAAAGAGGGGGAAAAAAATTCAATTCAACTAATCTGAATCAGAACCAGAGTTAAAGCGAGAAATTGTTGGTTTTGGTTGAGCTAAACAGGCATCCAACGCTATTTCCAACTTATTTACAACGTCTGTCATTGTGGGCCTTTCCCGTCCTTCAAATCTCACACAATCCGCAGCCAAATATCCCACAAACGCCACTGCCTCGATCTCATACGGTGTTGGTGGAGGCAACCTCCGATCCAAAACCCTATGAATCTCATCCTGCTCAATATACGGCACCACAAAATCCACCACATTCCTAGGCGTGCCATTCTCGTTCCTGTGTATAGCTTTATACCCACAAAGCAATTCTAGCAAAACCACACCAAAACTGTACACATCGCTCTTTGTGGTTAAGTGTTGCAGCCTGTAGTACTCTGGATCCATGTACCCTACTGTGCCTGCGGCTAGAAGAGAAAGGTGTGACTCTTCGTCTTCTGGGCCCATTAGGGAGAGTCCAAAATCTGATACTTTGGCTGTCCATTTGGAGTCTAATAGTATGTTTGCTGATTTGATATCACGATGAATGATTGGTGGAATTGCATATTTGTGTAGGTATTCTATTCCTCTGGCTGCGTCTAGAGCTACTTTGATGCGTCCTGACCATGACATGAGAGGAGAATTTGGATTTGAAGTTGAAGTGTGGAGTTTGTGAAGATGGTCGGTTAGGCTGCCATTAGTCATAAAATCGTAGACTAGGATTCTCTCATTGTTGTCCTCGAAGAAACCTAGTAATCTCACCAGGTTCTTATGGTTAAGTCTTGATAAAGATTCGAGTTCGTTGACAAAAGCATCGTCTTTGTCTTCTTGACGCCTGGAGCCTCCTATGATTTTGTCTGACGGGGAGGTGGGTGAGATCTCAGCTCTTTTGATGGCCACTTCTTTACCATCTTTGAGTGTGGCATGGTAGACTGAACCAAAACTGCCCGTTCCTATTTTTTGATCTTCTGAGAAATTGTTGGTTGCTTCTAATAGTATTTGCCAGGAAAATTCCTCCAAATGGCCTCCATTTCCCATGCTAATCATGTGGCTCAATCTCTTCTCTAAAGTTGGTTGGATTGCTGGTTGATCTTCTGGCTCATCCAACCGGCCAGAGTCGTGCACACGCCTGCATCCTCGGCCTTTGCAATACCTGTAGACAAAGAATGCCAACACTAGCATCAAAGAAACGGAGCCAACACAGCCAACCACTAGAAATGCCACCATTTTGCTGCTCCAATTACTTTGTCTTGACTGTGAAGAAGCACTCGGCGGCAGCGGCGGCTGGGATTCCAGTAGTTGGTTGTCACAAAAACTGCAAATAGATCGACCAAGATCACAAAACTGTGCAGAACCTGGCAATGGTCCACATGAACAGTCAGTTCTACAAGGACCAGGTAGGACTTCATCAAACACCTTATGAGCAGTCCCGTTCATGCCCAAATTATCATTTCCCCAACAATGCAAAGAATAATCATTAGACATAACACCACAGAAAACACTTCCTTTAGCTGTGATTGCTTCAAAAGATGTGTTTCTGAAGCTCTCTGGCGTGCTGAAACCATCCGTCCCCCAACAATCAACTGTTCTGTTCACAGCCCTCAAAGCGCAACTCCGATTATCTCCCAAAGCCAAAGAGATGAATCTCCCTTGAGGCGTCATTGCGGCTTTTGGTACGTCACCCCAACAGTGCAAACTTCCATTATTGGACGAGATAGCACAGGCATATCTCGTCCCTGCAGCAATCACAGAGTAATTCCCTTTGGGTTCATCTCCAATTATGCTCTTATTTCCCCGGCAATTAATATTCCCAGATGTTTCCGATAACCCACAGACGAAATTCTCTCCCACAGATATACTCGAGAAGCCTTTCACATTACGTGTGTTGAACCCAGGCCATTGCCAGCAGTTAAGGCCATTGTTGGAGCTTGAAAGGCCACAGATTTGGGAGTTTCCTGCTTCCAAATTTTGAATCATAGGTCCATGGTAAATGCGCTTGGGGGCAACATTTGTCTCATTGGTAGAGAATCTCCAGCAAAACATGACAGAAGAAGAAGAAGAAGAAGAACCCATCTGAGGCCTCAATGCACAGACAAACCCATTCCCTCCTGCAATCTCAGAGAAGGAAATGTTGGGGTTCACTTGAATTTTAATGCCAGTGGGAAAACTGGTACAGTTGAGGAATGATTTTTGTCCTTGGAGCCGATTGGTACTCTGCAAGGCACAGATTAATGTGTGGCTGGAATTTCCAGAAATGGAAACACTACTTGAAAGTGAATTGATGGCGAGAAAAGAAGAAACGAAGTACAAGAGAATTAATAACAGGCGGCGGCAGAAACTGGGGTTAAGAATCGAAGCCATTGAAATGACCACCTGATAACACTTTCACCATGATGAAGAAGAAGAAGAAACTGGTATTTGGGTGAAGAGCAAATGCCAAGAGATTCATATGAAAAAGCCAAGGAAAGAAAACGCGGTTTGTTAGAATAGTAGTGACGACCATAGACTAATTCCATTTGAAGGGTTCCACATGTTCTAAAAAGTTAGTGAGAGCGTGTTGAGTCAGACAAAAGTCCTGGTCCACGTTCTCGCTAAAAATCCTCAAATAGGATGCTTCCTGGGCTCTGTTTTTTTTTTTTAATGGGGACAAGTACAACAGCAAACCATGGTCTTTAAAAATATTGGCACAGTAGTCGCAAGGAGTATAAAGAATTAGTGTTTTCAACCAACATTTTCGTTTAATAATCAACATGGCCCCTGAGAATTTATATAATATTATTGCCCTTTTTTTTATGAATAATGTTGTAGAAGTGCAGAATCATATGTTTTAATTTTAAGAATCCACAGTTTATTTCGATTTTAATTTTATTGGTATATCTCTTAGAGAAAGATATAATATAACAAATATGTCTTAGTTGAAAAATATTTATTGGCTTAATGAAGGATACTGAGATAACAAACACACACATGTATATATAAACAAGTTAAACAAATAATATTTAATTAATAAAATGTTCACATAAATTTTTTATATATATATAAATTAAGCAATCTGGCCTAAAATTTTTTCCTTATTTTATTCATAAAAATTTTGTCAAAATTTATAATATTTCTTGTTTCTTTTAACTTATTTTTTTATATTTTGAAAAACTCATATTTGTAGTATTGCATACTATTGGATAAGTTGAAAGAGTGTTTTTGGACAATACTAGATCAAATGACAATAATAACAACAGAAATAACTAACGATTTTGGGAGTTAAAAACATAACAATATTATTATTTATTTGTTTGGTAGGAATAATAAGGTTATTAGGTTATCATAAAAAGTTAATTTTAATACAAAGTGTTTTGAGTTAAACAAGTTAATACTAGTATCTAAAAAAGAGAAGAAATATTATAAAAGCATATAATGAATAGAAAAGAAACTTAATAAAATGAAAATATCAAATTGAGATTTAACGTAAAAAGCAAATAACTAAACAATAAATTTGTTGTCTAACCTATGAGATCGTAATTTTGAATTCTGCAGTTGATGTGAAAACCTTAATAATAGGTGATTTGCAAATATTTTTATAATTGCTCTCTCAGTTTGGAGTTATGTTTTGGCTTAGGTGAGCCCCCGAAACTTAACCCATACTATCAAAAAAAAAAAAAAAAGACTTTAAGTGATGACTTTTAATGGCGACAATAAAAAGTCATCGCTAAAAGTAAGACTTTCAGTGGTGACGAAAAAAGACTTTCAGCAGCAACACTAAAAGGTTGCCGCTGAAAGTCCACTTTCTATGGCGACTTTTTTTGTTGCCGCTGAAAGTATTCAGCGGAAACTTTTTAGTGTCCCCGCTGAATGTCCAACTTTCAGCGGCGACTTTATAACGTCACTACTGAAAATATAATCTAATAATATATATTTTGTTTTATAATAATAAAAAAAAACAATCCAGCTCAGCGGCAAGAAGATTGGACACGAAAGGAGGTGGTCATGAGTTCGAATCTTGAATAAGACACATTTAAGGGGAAAATATTTGGGCGATAACATGGCAAGGAGGGCTGACATGGCATGAGAGTGGTGATATGGCAACGACATGGAGGTGCCTGACAATGACGTGGCATTCGGTAGGTGATGACGTGGCAACCGGTAGCGATGAGGTGGAGGTGGCCAGTCATTGGCAGTGATGATATGGCATCATTAAAGCCAATTTTTCTTAAGCATTACTTTCAGCAGCAACAAAAAAGCCACTGCTAAAAGTCACTTTTGGCAGCGACAATAAGGTCGCTGCTGAAAGTGTCTTTCAGTGGCAATCTTTGTTATCACCGTTGAAAGTTTTCAACCACAGTCGCTACGGCAATGACTTTTCAGCGGCGACAAGTTGCCATTGAAAACTTTCAGCGATGACTTTTATACAAAAAAATTCCACTTTTTTGTAGTGCCATCTAATTTTTTTAAAAAACATTTTGTTATTCATAAATTTATGAAATATTTGTGACAATTTCTCAATTGAAATGGTATAATAAACTAGGCTGGAGAGTGGGAGTTAACAAGAGCATTAGAAACGAGTCATACATACGTCATCAAGACTGAGTTATATTGTTTGAAAGAATATTCAAAATTGAATTAATTTTTGTGTGGTTCAAATGTTAAACAAATGCGAGTTTGTTTGGTACTTGGGATCCTCCTTGATATTGATGTTGACCTGTAAAGTTTTCCATCAAGCACACCAATAATGTAGATTTTCACTTCATCTTACCCATCATTATTAGGGCATGCCTTTAGACTCAAAGAGCACTTACAGAAGTATTTATAAATCTCCCATTAATAAGGTTCTTATAATAGCAACAAGGATTCGAACTCATAACCGTGTGGGTTATGAGTCGACTCTTTACCAATTAGACCAACTCTTGTTGGTAACACTACTATCTATATAACTTAAATATGTGTATGCTATGTTACTATTTATGTGAACAGTAATATTTTAATTTATGATTTGAGATTAGCATGTTGGGTTCCGTGTTAAAATCCTCTCACAAAAATAGGAGAGAGGGCAAATCCACTTCCATAACCTAAAAGTGAACCTATTAATTTTAATCTTTTTTCTATTCAAATTCAAAATTCAAATTCTATATACTCTTTCTCTAACATTTTCTTCTCTCTGCTAAACACAAAAACAGAGGGGAAGAGTAAATTTTCAGGAATAGCTTTCCTCCTTTGCTTTTACCATCCACTTACTGTCCATTACCTGGAACGACGTCGTTTGGTGAGAAAGCAAGATCTAAATCAAATTAATTGGATGACAACATTTAATATGAAATCATGTTTCCTTCTTCTATTCAGCAACACGCCCATGAAACTTGTTCGTTCTTCAACAACACCGCCCCTTCTTCAACAACACAACCCCTACAACCTAAATTGGCATGTGGATGAGAGCAAAGCGAACGACTTAACTGCACATCTTCCCCTCTCACCAATTCAAGAGCTTGAATTAGGTTTTTTGATTCAATTTAAGAATCCCCAAAGTTCCTTAATAGCTCAACCCATTTTTAAGTCATCGATCCTTCGACTAGATCTCACTAATAAGCAAAAGTGGAGAAACTCTAAATTAGGTATCTTGCTCTCTTGCCCATTCAAGAGCTTCAATTAGATTTCATTACTTTGTTTCATATATTAAATATATATAACTAAGTACATATATTTTGTAGTCTTTTGCAGGGGGATGTTTGAAATTCTTCTTGATGATTGTGGAGAATGTATGTAGAGTTAATTGGTAGTGCTTGAACGTAAAATAATAAGCCTAGTATCTTTTGGAAAATTTGCATATAAAATTATGCAATTTTTAGACTAAGCCTGCTGATTTCTAATGTTATATATATTGATTTTAAATGAGCAACTCATCTCTCATACAAAATTGGGTGTTGCATCTCGTTATTTTTCAAGCTATATTATTGTGAGGACGATAATAGGTTCAAGTTTTATGCAAGGATGATAAATGTAATGGGAACAATTCAACAACCAAAGAGGAGTGTTCATGTTGGATAGTAATCTCATGGGGATTTTTTTCTCCGTAGTTGAATAAGTTGGAATATGAGATTGACTATAATTTGTGTAGTGCTCACATGAAAAGAAACTATATCAAAGGAAGCAAAGGTAGACATGTGAGGAATTTAGTGATTACTGTTTGTAAATGATTAAAGGCTTATATTTGTTTTGCTTCTCTTTATCCATATGGCCTGTTCTGTTGCCTGCTTGCATCTAATTGTGGGAGGGTATAATAGACCACTATTTAGCACAATATAAATTGAACACTTTACAATTTTAATGGACTTAAAGTAGAAAGAGCTCAATTAATTAGCTTTATTATAATGTCTCAGTTCAATGTTTAATATGTATTGAATCTTTTTACATCCCCTTGTTCTATTATGATAATGAGAACAATAAACAATTATTTTTTACCTAAAAAATTATCATTGGATAGGGCAACTATAGTTGCATTTAAATAATGCAAAATCAAGGTCATGGCATGCTTAATATTGTAATGCTTACAATACACAATTATCATAAAGGAAGAAATTTGGTCATGTTGATAAATCTTAAGCAAGCTCATGTACTGATAAAATAATATGTTTCGCATTCCATTATTTCAGGTTGTGTTCACATCATTCACTCAAAACCAATACCTAATTTGCTGCATGGATGTACATCAAGATGTTTGAATTGCAACAAGGAAGGAAATGTTTTAGCACAACAAAATTTGATGCTGCATAACAGGTTATAAGAATAATGGGCAAACTTCACCAAAAAACAGAGCTAGCTCAAATAAATAAAATGATAAACTTGATTGATCAAAATAGAGGGCACTACATAAGAACAAAATGATGAGTTAGCTTGACCAAAAAAGAAAGCAGCCTGTAAGATGTTGTAAACTGTACAAAAGAACTGAACAAAATAAGCTGAAATGGATATTTCATATAGGAGGATCATCATCAATCATTGAACCTGTATTAGCAATAAAGTGTAATTTTGTATTTGCAAATTGTCTTGAAATAAGACAATGCTATGTAAAAACATTCAAATTTCAATAAAAGTGACTAAATTGTTTTCTTCTATCATCATGATCTTTTATGGTTACCTGTGTTATATATTTGGCTAAAATTCAATGCTTCAAGAGATAAGATGTTGCATTCAAGCGGTGCCTACAATCAACAAATAAGAAGAATGCCTCACTATGTATAGTTGTTTATAAATAGACCAGTGGATTGTGTTGTTAAATATTAAATGACATACCATCAATAAATTAGTAAAAGTCATTTGACTCAGTTATGAGTGGTCTAACATTTGTGAAGCTTGGCTTAGCATTCTCATTGATTGTGAAGGATCATGTTGTACTTGAATTGATGAAGTGGAATTTTCAAATTCATTTTGTTGCCCCATTAATAGATTTGGAAAGAAATAAGCATCTAATAACATAATCAATAAAAAATTAAATTGATCAAAAATTAAATAAATCATAAATATACCTTTGAAGTTTTAAGTGACAGTGAGGCTTGTAGAGCTTCTAGTTTTTTGTCTTTTTGGACCAATTTCAATATTGCTCTTTGTTCGTCCACTTATTTTTCTATCATATCTCTTTTTAAGCCCAACAACTTTGCTACCACCAGTACCACTATCATGATTTCCCACACCATCCTCATCTGACAAGTATTTTATATGAAGCTTGGTTACTTTCTTACTAAGTTCTGACACAACTTCATAGACGAGAGATAATGCTTCTTGACTTTTTGATGCATCACTTGCTAATTTAACAAGCAAGGGGCATAATAGTCTATATTGGTTTGATCTTTCTACTTTGGGATCAACTTCAATCTGCTTCCCCTTAATATCATACACTACATCACATCATACTTCTTTTATCCACCTCTTTTCAGTATATTTTTGGGGGAGTAATTTGAAATCACATTCATTTAATATTCTTAATGCATGAAAACATAATATGCCCACTCTTTCAAACTTTTTGCAACCACAAGTGACTGTCTCCATTAAAGGATCAAATGTCAAATTATACTCCCCTTTCTTATTATCTATGGTGATAACATAATCAAATACAATGGCACTATCCTCCTCATCTTCATTTCTTTCCTCTCTTTTATGCATGTAGCATCATGTAGATCGCACTCATATTGAAACAAATCAAAAATAGGTCAAGTATAGACATTAGAAAGTTGAGGAAGCATATAGGAACTTTGCAATATCAATCTTGCCAACTTGTCACATGCATCACAATCACTTTCAATTCATTATAGCATTTATCCTCCAAAAATTGTTCAAATAGTTGTAGGAATTGATTGATATCCAAGGTAACATTGGTGCACTTCTTGACAGATGCATAAACACTTTCACTAATTTGTGTGCTTCTCATACCAAATGTCTTTGAGTTCTTCAAGAAACATGCTACCCATTTTTCTTTTATTTCATACATGGACATCAACCATGAATTTTTTGCCATATCTTGTTTTGATAGTAATGCCTGCCAAACTTCTTTAAACTTTGTTTCATCCCAACACTGATACATGCAATGGTTGAAAACCTTGACTATTGAATTTTGGAAGGTGCTTCATTGCATTCTTTAAAATATGCCATGTACACAAGGCATGTTTTACATCTGGTATAACTTCTTGTAGTGCTCGTGCTATAACAACATCTTGGTCAATAAAAACGGTGCCTTACATTCTTGTTTGCAAGAAAAAAAAGTCTCAAAGAGCCATTTGAAAGTCTCAATAGTCTCATCATATAACAATGCCACTCCAAAAATCACCCCTCTTTTGTAATGATTGAATCTAGAGAAAATTGCAAGAGGTCTATGGTTATTATTTGTGCAATAAGTTGTATCAAGTGAAATGACTTCTCCAAAGCAAGCATAGTCAACCAACATGCATGCATCAGCCCAAAATACATTTGTCACTTTCTCCTCTAAATCTATTTGGTGAGCATGAAAAAAAGATAGATTTTCTGCTAATTGTTATTCAAAATAACAAAATATATATCTAGTATCACTATATTACATGGCAAGATGCCTTCTTGAGTTAAGATAATTTTTCACATCACCTCTTGTATATACCAAATTGTCTCAACCTCCTGCAATTTGACTTTGCAAATTGAATGTTGATTTTTGATTAATCCCAACTTTTTCAGTATTTTCTAATTCATAAAATTGAGCTGGTGTTAATCCTCGATACGATGCAAGTAGGTGAATAGCCTCAAGAGGTTGAAGAAGATGATTATGATATAGAAAAATTTCACTTATTCTATATTTTTCATTTACTAGCTTAACTTCCATTCTAGCTTCACAACTTGTTCTTGTCTCATCTCTAGGCTTCCTAATTTGCACTTCTCATTTAGCTGGTGTTTTCACCCTTTCTTTGTTACAAACATATAAATAAGATAAATATGTTGACTTATCTTTTTTTACTCTAGTTAAACCTCTGCTTTCAAACACCAAAACCAATTTTTTTTACCATATGCTCTCCAAAATTTCCAGGATGCTTCTATATCATCAAGTTCAAGATTAAGTGTAGGAATCAAATTTATTGCCATGGTTTAAGCCTCTTGCAAAATTAAAAAGTATATAATGTTAATTAATAAAATAGTTACAAATTGTATACGCAAACAAATAAATATATTAAATGAGGCAAAATATATACATATATATACCCACAAAAACAAATCTATTAACTAAAACAGAGCATATACAATCCTAAAACTCCATTGAATTCAATTATTTTAATCTATCTTTCATTAAAATATATACACCCACGTTTGCACAGTATGTCGCTAATTCAGGTGGTTTTTTTTTTTTTGACTTTTTAATTCAAATACTCACACACACGTGAAAAGAACAAGTAAGAAAGAGATGAAAATGGTGGTTTCCATTGCCATATTTTGCTTCTCCTACATTCTCAAAACTGATTCTTTTTTGGATTGACTCAAAAAATTGATTTATTTTATGGAAAAATTTAAACAGATGAGAAAAAAGAAGAAACTTATTTCCTTACCAGTCTTTAATATTCAGAACCCATATATCTCTCTTATTGAAATTCTTCAAGTCTTCTAAGAAACTTCTTCACTCTAGTACCTTCAACTTTCTCGTGCTAGTGGAACAAGAAGAATGGAATGGGGGAAACTAGAACAGGACGTGCTGCTGAATAGAAGAAGGAAACATGATTTCATATTAAACGCTATCGTCCAATTAATTTGATTCAGATCCCCCTTTTTCACCAAACAACGTTGTTCTAGGCAGCGGACGGTGAGTGGATGGTAAAAGCAAAGGAGGAAAGCCGCTCCCTAAATTTTCTGGCAGCTTCATTTCCTCCTCAGCCAAGTCATTGCTCTTCCCCTTGTCGTCGTCGGTGTGCATGCAAGCTCCGTCTGTTGCTATGGTTGTTGGATTCGCTCCTCTCTCCCTATTTGGATCAACGTCGTGTGGATTTTGGAGGAGTCCATCATAACTCCTCCCACCCTCTTTGTTCTTCGATGTAGCATTAGTGGGTATTGGGATTAACTCTTCTGTGCCATAATCGTTGAGATCTTCTTCCTCAATTCTGTACATCACTTTTGTACTGTGGGTTTTGTTCTTCTTTTTAGCGGCATATGTGTGCATTTTCCTCCCTTTGATTTCTTCTCCTTGGGTCCCCTGATGAGCACCCGATGCTCATCACCTGATGAGCAATCTGGACCGTCCAGGTCTAATCTGGACGATCCAGATTTAATACTATTAAATAATTATTTTAAAATATAAAAAATTATATTTTTAAAGAATAATAGTTGAGAGATTATCTTTATTTTTTATCCTATATCTATTAAAATAATTATTTTTAAAAAATAAAAATAAATCTGGGCCGTCCAAATCAGATCTGGACGGTCTAGATCTGATGAGGATTGGGTGCTCATCAAAATTGATGAGCACCTAATGTAAATCCCTATTTTAATGGTCTTAAATTTTTCAAAAATCTGACTTGGGTTTCCATTCTCATTTCCCCCCTATATTCATTTTCACAATCTCTCCCTCTCATGATTTTTCTTATTTCCTTTCCTCCTCTCCTCAGAGGCTGCCTCCTAAGTCTACCAGGTAGATGTTTGTTAAAATGCTTATGAAAAATTTGTGTGTGGATAGTGCTGTTTTTTCTTTTCGTATGGGTGTTTGTTTAACCACGATATCTTATGAAATAACTAAAGGATTTTAACATAGGAAAATTTAAAATACTGGTGTTTGTCTATAATGTTTTCTTGTCGTATGGGCAGTGTCACTTTCTTTAGTTTTACATTGTTTTGAAATTCAATATCCTCTTGTGGCATTCCGCTCAAGTATTACTATGTTTCTGGAATTCTGCCCTGGGCTAATGCCGGCTTCCCTGCAGCACATCATCAATGGGTAGCTTGCTTCTTTACGGACCATTGCCGCTTTCTAACTTGAACGTCATTGCATCAACTGAAGAATGATGGCATACTCATTTTAAAATTTTGTTCCTGATATTTTATATATTTTTCTATGATTGTAAATTGAGGGTTTTTCTTTTGTTTTTTTCCCCAAGCATTAAAATACAGTAAAGAGCTTGCAGAATTCGATCACAGGAATGCAGGGCACCTAATCAATTAACATTAGAAGAAATTGGTTCAAAATAACTACCATTTCCAAGTCCCCTGTGCCGAAGTAAGGCCAAAAAGAGATGGAGAATTGAAGACACAATTGATGTAGGATATGTCGGGTCATTATCTTTTCTCTTATCTTGGTATCAACTTCTTTGTACTTATCTTTCCTGGTTTTCTTGCCTTACCGTTCTGGTAACCAACTACTTGTCCTCACTTCAGGAAAACACGAAATTTTTTCTTTCCCATATATTATGAGAATAAGATATCTAACCCAGATGGTAGCTTGGCTGATGACTTTGGTAATCCAGAATAGATATGCCACTTCATTCTGATCCCTTTCTACTGCAAACATGTTAATTCTCTTAGTGACATTATCTCCTTTTGCGTTTCTTTTTTAAGTAGGGAAAAAACTGAACTGTTGGCTTAAAAGTCAGCTGCATTATGTTGGAAGATTGTATATGTTGACTTTATTTTTCTTCCTTTCCTCTTTCTCTTTTGAGAGGAGGGTTGCAGGAAGAGATAGATTTTCAAGTTATTCATCACTGCCTATCATCATCTGTCAAGTGCCTTACAGTATCAATGCCGCATTAATGCATTTGACATATAAATATATCTCAGGTAAATGACAAATTATCTTCCTATTCCCTTGGTAGTAATTGCAGATCCACATATGACTGAAAGATTGGGCCTTACGTTTTGAAAATGGACTCGGTTCCATGTGGCTCATTAGAGGATCAGTATTTGGTCTTTTTTTGTCCCCAAGACTTTCTTATTGAATAGTGCTTATGGTCATCTCTGAATCTAATATTTGCGGTTGATGATTTAATGACTTCAACGGAGAAAGTCAACTTGATAAAGTCATGCACCCAAAGAAGGCATTGCTTTCTATCTGCCACTTTTTCTTGCTGCATATATGAGAAGTCCATTCCTTACCTTTTGGTCCCATTTAATATTACAGTTTGATAGAACGTGTTGATACATTTTAAGCCGACGCTCTTTTATTTCATATATTATATTTGATTCTTTTTCCTTTATCCCTGACTGTCTTGCCCCTCCCTCATGTGTTAAGTGTTTTGCTTTGAGATGCATTCATCTTCACGTTGCAAGGTTATTGGTCAACCCCCCCTCCCACATTTTATGAGCTATTTGTTTGTCACCTTTTTTCTTTGGCTATATTGCAGGTTCTGTATCTTCAGACAAAGGAATATGCGGTTATTTGGTTTTGACAAATAGAAACAGGGTTGTTGGGATTTCTTTGACTTATCAATTATGTATCATATCTGTGAATTTGGTGCTCAAAATTGTGTTGTGCCTCCCAATGTAACAATGCATTAGCACTTGAAAGAGACCCACTTAATAATCTTTCACTTGATACCCACTAGAATTTTTTAGGGTGAACTTAGAATAAGTATCTACTCCATATATTGTTGTAAGATTATTTTTCCTTCTATTGGCCATCCTGCTTTATACATTGTATTCCTTGCTTATAATGCGTATTTTATTTTGTGCTACAGGATTTGGATTATTATTATTTTTTTGAATAGAACTGTATTCAATAAAGAAAGACAATACAACAAAACAGAATCCTAAACCCCATCATCAACCTTCAGGGAAATTGTAATCAACAATTGCATTATAATTTTGTTAATAATGTTCCTCATCGTTGCAATTTACTTTGAATGATTTCTTTCATTAATAGTTAGCAATATTGTAAGTTTCTGTGAGAAGTGGATATAAATTGTTCCACTTTTACCACAGATAATAAATACAGAATGATTTGCAGAAATATGGAGTATTCGTGCCTTATAATTTAATTTTTGATAAAAAAATTTCCATCAAAATTTGATAAAATTTATTATAGACATGATAAATTTTATAAACGTTGAAATTGATATACATTAAAAAACAAGCTATAGAGTCGAATTCATTAAATATTTCACACAAATGACACGTGGTACAGAAAAAGATGAACATTGTGACTTACCCCATGTTTTTCTTTTGTCCAACAAATACATAGAAAGATCAAAGCTACATGCATCAATAATATCCTACTAACAATTGGCATGCTTTGTATTGCCATCATCACTTAGATGAAGGCACAATGTAGTGAGTAGATTATGTGGAATGCTAAAAATGGCGAAGAAGTTACAAAGCATAACAAGCAAAAGGTTTAATGGTTTCAGTTGTAGACGCTTGCTTTCTTCGGATGCTTGAATTGTTTTTAGTGCATTAACCATGATGTTGATCAGATAATTGCGGGCACTTTTTTTCTTCCAACTGTACCAAAGCATAGAAATGGTAACAATTTCATTTTCTTCTCTTTACTAATTTGCTTTTGTATTTTGGATTGGGGGATGTCCTATGGTTTACATTTTGCTATAAAACTAAAGTGAATGATAGGATTTTATAGTTTTAGCAGTTAATAAGGTTTTAGTTGTGTTTGCAAATAAGACAACTTTTTTCCAACTATAGATAAAACTGCGCTGGAAAGAAAAAAAAACTGATATTGATATTCAACTTGGGTTTGCTAAGTTTTCAATCAAATATTTCATGTCATTTTATTTCATATTGATATGTAACATTAAATGGTTCGTTCCAAAAGTAGGTTGCACATCCATATAAATAGTATTGAATTGATTTGTTATAATTGCTATACTAAAAAGAAACTATTGATTTCACTTAAGTAAATCATCACAATGTTATTATTTGTTTATGAATTGTAATATTGCTATGCTTACATTGTGGAGCGATAAAGATTTCATAATAAAGTAAACCCTATCCGCGCATCTCACGGGAAAGTCAATGCTGGTTATTCTACAAAAAGCCAATTTTGTTCAGTAAAAGATTTGAGGAAAAAAAAGGAAATAAGTGAGGAGCTTCATCAACTTAGAACCTACGCCATAGAACCCAAAAAGCCCAAAGAGCAGCAAAGCATAATTAAGAAAAAAGAAAACAGAATATTGACCCAAAAGAAAAACCAAACAACCAAATAGAAACACAAGGCCCAAACATTAAACCATAACACTAATACAAGTTTGATATATCAACAACGTATGCAAAACTAAATCGAAACTAACAGGTTTAGATCTAGTGAAAATAGCTAATACCTCACAAGATAGTGAATTAAAGTTCAAATTTCTGTTGAGAGAAGTACCCACATTTAGTACTCGATAGTGCTTCGAATAGAATTTTCTCTAATAAAAAGATACTTATACATAGTTAAAAAAAAAAAGGTCGGACTGGTCAATTCAGTTTAGTAGAAATTCCAAGAACACCATGAAAAGATAGAAGATTTCTAACTTCACAAATTAAAAATCTTTAGAGGGCTAAGGTATAAATATTTTTAGAGATGTTGTGAGATGAAAGAGAATTGGGATTTAAATATAAGGGGAAAAAATAAATACAAGGAAATTACCGGAGAAAGATTCACGTTGTAATTATTGAAGGTTAAGAGTACCAAGTTTAAATAAATACAAAGAAATAGTAGAAGAGTACCCAAAAATAAAAAATAAGCTAGAGAGTATTTTAAGTTTGAAATGGATTATAAAATATTTTAAGACTATTGAAGAGGACTGCACGAATCGCAAGATATGTTAGTGCCAAAAGTGTAATTTATGAAACTTTTGAGTCATTAAGAATAACTACGAGATATTTATCCAAAAATTCAAGAAAAATAGAAAGAGATTCCTAAGTAGTATTTAGGGAAAAATACAGAAAAATACCCTTAAATATGTGAAACCCCAGATAAGTACATGTGAAAAGCAAAATACCATATCAGACCTGGGGTACTGATATGGCATTTGCAAATGTTGTCTAAAGACATAATTGCCCCTGAGGAAAATTTGAAAAAAAAAGACGGAACGCGGGAGAGGTTATTTGCACTGTGCCGTTGTGAAACTTCCCGTACCCCTATCTTTGAGCCACAATCGCCAGTTGTCGTGAGGGGAAAAAACATCGTGCCTGTGAGGAACTGCCGTCGGCCGTTGTGAGGGTGAGAGGAAGCGGCATCGCCTTCAGGGGAACATCGTAGTTGTGAGTGGAGCAGTCGCTATCGGAGGAGCACTGTCGGTGTGAGGGGAAGATCGTCACCATTACTGGGGTCTGGTAAGTTGATTATTTATTTTATTTGCACGGTGGTTGTCGTTGGGGAATCAATTACATTAGAGATTAGAGATTTTGGAGAGTAATAAGGTTATTAGGTTGAAGTAATGGGTCAATCATGCAAAGGTAAGTTGATTTCAAATGATTTTTGAATGATTTGTTTGTTAATGAAAGAAAGATTAAGCCTGACAATACTGAATGAGGAGAGGGAACGATTTATTTTGCTAATAATTTTTGCATGATCATTTTGGGTAATTGGTGTTTGATGGTGAGAACATTTGTTAGTAGAATTTATTACATAGGTATAGCGATTGACAACGAATAAATAGTGAATGACAACATTTTAGCGTGAGTGACTGCTTAAGATGATTTTTTGAATGATGTTATTGTTAATTAAAGATTAAGCCTCAGTGTACCGAATGAGGCTAGGCACCGATTTATTTTGTCAATAGTTTTTGCATGATCATTTTTGGGTAATTGGTGTTTGATGGTGACAACACCTGTTAGTGGAATTTGTTACATAGGTGTAGGAATTGACAACGATTTCATAGTGAATGACAAAATTTGAGTACTACTGAGTGGTAAAGATGAATTTATGAATGTTTTTATTGCGAGTGACAATGAATGCGTAGTGAATGACAACATTTGAGTACGAGTGACCGCTGAAGATGATTTTTTGAATGTTGTTACTGTGATTGACAACAAATTCATAGTGAATGATAACATTTGAGTAGTAGTGTCTCCTGATGATGAATTTTTGAATGTATTTATTGCGAGTGACAACGAATGCATAGTGAGTGACAACATTTGACTAGTAGTGACAGCTTAAGATGAATTTTTGAATGGTTTATTGCGAGTGACAACGAATGCGTAGTGAATGACAACATATGAGTAGAAGTGACTGTTTTAAATGAATTTTTGAATGATTTTATTGTTAATTAAAGATTAAGCCTCACTGTACTGAATGAGGTGAGGAAACATTATATTTTGGTGATTACTTTTTGCATGATCATTTTTGGCTAATTTGTGTGTGAGGGTGACAGCATCTGTAAGTGGAAGTTACTACATAGTTGTAGCAATTGACAACTATTGCATAGTGAGTGACAATATTTGAGTACTAGTGACTATTGAAGATGATATTTTGAATGTTTCTATTGTGATTGACAACGACTGTATAGTGAATGACAACGGTTGAGCATCAGTGACTGTTTATATGTAAAAGAGTGAAGATGGTCTTGGAAGGAGATTCATCGAAATCAGTATAGAATGGATTCATGTTGTTTAGGAAGGAGTTTTATGAAAAATTAGGGGGAAAGAGGTCAAAGCGTTTTAAGGAATAGAATAAGGAAGTGTTGTTAGGATTATAGTTTTGATGATAACAAAGTTAGATTAATTGGGTTAAGTATGTTGATCGATCATCTGATCGATCAATCATTTATTGCTAAGTTTTCAGATAACTGTTCAGGTATAAATCAGTTTTATAGTAGGTATTTTGATCGAAGAGCTATCCGATAAGTTGTTGATCGATAAAATGATCGATTATCGCTAACATGGAAATTACATAAGGTTACAGTTAATTATCGATCACTTGATCGATAACATCAGATAAACAAACAAGTAACAGATAAAGAGAACCAAATCTGAAGTGCATTTATCGATCACATGATCGATAAATCAGTTATCAATAACGACTTCGATAAGAGGTAACACACTCTACTCGTTCTGCACATTAATTCTGTTATCATTTATCGATCATATTTTCGATCATTTGTTTATCGATCACATGATCGAACATTATGCTCTAACTCTCTGAATGCAGGTAGTCATCTTAACTGCTGGATCGATAACCTTATCGATCAGAAAATTATCGATCACATGATCGATAATCAATGTTTTTATCTGCTCATATTTAGTTTTTCTGCAACCAAATTATCGATAACATTATCGATAATTTAACTTGTTTGCATAATATCTTTTCACATAACATGATCGATAAAGAGTCTAAGGATTGCTATATTCGCATTAACTTATGTTGAACCATTTTTTCGATCACCTAATCGATCATTGACTTTTCGATAATATGATCGATCATCCGATTTCCTGAAACTCATGTTTTCACAAAACGTGATCGATAATCAGTTTCTTTACCTTACAGGATTAAATTTCTTTCTTCACTTTATCGATCACTTGCTCGAATATTCATTGATCGATCACCTGTTCGATCATTCCAGATAGTCTGTGTTTTTCACTGAATATATTCTTACTCATGGTTTATCGATAACCTTATCCATCATCCATTTATCGATAAGTTGTTTGATCATCAATGACTAAAGTTTCATTTCAATAACATTTGAATTATCAATAATCTGTTCGATCAACAAGTGTTCGATCACTTGTTCGATCATGGAACGATTTCCGTTTACTATGATAACTCTTAAAATCAATGATCCAACACTTGATCGATAAATTGTTGAACTGATTCAAAAAGCTTTCACTCTGTTTATCGATAACCTGATCGATCAACAAGTAATCGATCACCACTTCGATTAAGCATGTCCAGGATCTCTTTCTGATCTTTTTACAGATAAATCATCTCATCTAGAATCCTTGTATAATCGATTCATTCTTCTTCTTAGTTCATGACTAAAGCATACACCGCAAGACTCTTACTTGTTCAAAGTTTAAAATATGCAGATCACTAAGAAAGACTGCAACGGCTCTTCAACGGGATTACGTAAACTGCAACCTACAGTGTCAGAAGCTCAGACGCATTAATGGCGGAACCGTTGAAACCGGCAAACACGCAAACGGAGTCACAACGGCTAGAAGCTCTTCCGTCTAACAGCTACTTAACGATCTCAACTATAAAAGGCGCGAAGAAGCATTAATGAAAGGATTGAATAGCGGAACTACCACCTGTGATTATTAAGCCTAGCATTCAATACTCTGTTTTCCTCAATACTACTGAGCGTCAGTGTTCATCATTAAATTCACTCTGTAAGAGAGTCGATAACTACTCTTCATTAATTACTATTGAGTGATACTCAAGAGTGTGGACTCTTGAGAGGGCTTGTATCCTTACGGGAGTAAGGGGGAGTGATTGAGCGATTCAATTACTGTACCGAGGCACCAAGAGCCCTGTCGATCTTGGAAGATAGTGAAATACTCAGAGGTGTTCTGAGGACTGGACGTAGGTCAAGTGGTTAAGACCGAACCAGTATAAATCTTGTGTCTTCCCTCTGTGGTGAAATCTCTCCTGACTCTGACTCTCTGTTTTCAATACTGTCTCGTTTTAATTTTAAAATTTTTATAACTCACCCAATTCACCCCCCTCTTGGGTGAGATTGATTCTAACATTTGGTATCAGAGCAGGTCTCTTCACTAAGGATTTAACAGTCCGAAGAGAGATCTAATGGCAGGATTCGGAGATAGCGTGCTACTGGAAGGATGTTCAACATCTAAACCGCCAGGCTTCAGTGGAGAAAATTATACCTTCTGGAAAATGAGGATGAAAATCTTCATCAAGGCCACAGAGTATGGTTTGTGGGACGTAATAGAACACGACAACTATGTCCCAATGAAAACAATAGATGGCCAGCAAGTACGCAAGAGTCCCAGGGAGTTCGATGAGGAAGACAAGAAGCTGGTGACCCTAAATGACAAAGCTATCAACATACTCACGTGTGCACTTAGCCAGAGGGAATATTTCAGAGTCTCAAGTCTGGAAACTGCAAAGGAAATGTGGGAGGCTCTGGAGATAGCTCACGAAGGAACCACCGGTGTAAAACAGAGCAGAATCAACACTCTCACCACCGAATTCGAATTATTCAGAATGAAGGAAGGAGAGAGTATCCGAGACATAGAAGTCAGATTCTCACATCTCATAAACCACCTCACTGCACTTGGGAAGAAATATAGTCAAGAAGATCAAGTGAGGAAAATACTGAGCGGTCTCACAAAAGAATGGGAACCGAAAGTAACAGCTATTGAAGAAACCAAAGGAGAATCCATTGGTTCTGTTGCAGCGCTGTTCGGGAGCCTTGCTGAATATGAGAGCAAGCAAAAATACAAAAAGGAGATGAATGAGAAGAACCGAAAAGCATCGCTCTTAA
The DNA here is from genome assembly GCF_004799145.2 of Neltuma alba. NCBI lineage: Eukaryota > Viridiplantae > Streptophyta > Magnoliopsida > Fabales > Fabaceae > Neltuma > Neltuma alba. Next base: position 1,340,414 of record NW_021635044.1, read on the forward strand.
AACTCAAGAGAGCGAAGATGATCTTGAGGATGATGAAATGGGCCTTATAGTCAGAAGGTTCAAGAAATTCTACAAGAACAGAACTGGAAAGAAGTTCCAGCCGAAACGCAGAATTTCATCATATCCGAACGAATCAAAGGATCCAATCATTTGCTTCGAATGTAAGAAGCCAGGACATATCAAGGCGGAATGTCCCCAACTTTCCAGAACGAAGGACAAAGAAAAGAAGAAAGAAAGATTTAGAAAGAAGAAAGCCTTCGTCACATCAATCTGGGGAGACAGTTCTTCGGATGAAGAAGAAGAAAGTGATGATGAAGAAACCGCTAACATCTGTCTAGTGGCCCAAGAAAATGAGGAATCAGAGACAGACGAGGTAATAATTTCTGAACCATCTTATGATGAATTACAGTCCGAATACAATGCATTACATTTAGAATTGGTAAGAATTGCAAAGGAGTTAGTAAGTTCTAAGAAAAGGATAAAGTTTTTAGAAGAACAACAATCGAAGGTTGAAGTCAATGTAGATTCGATTTCAACTTGCAAAGATTGTGAAATGAACGAAAGGAAGATTAAAGATCTTACCAGAACCTTAGAAAAATTCACTAAAGGTAGCGAAATGCTTAAAGTGATCCTAGGAGCTCAACGGTGTTCTATGGACAAAACTGGTATAGGATACGATCCAACTCAGGATAAGTCAAAAGGAAAGAAAAAGAGTAGTGGTAGATCATATCTTACATATTTTAGAAATTCTGTGCATTCTTCAAATCCATTTGCACTTTGCTCTCACTGCAACCGTAAAGGCCATTCAACTTCTTCTTGTTACTATAAGAAGAAAGGAGCCTACGGAACATTAAAATGGGTGCCCAAAGGTACTTATGTGCCAAAGATAACTCATACTAACCAAAAAGGACCCAAGAAGGTATGGGTACCTAAAACATGATTGTGATTTTGCAGGTATGTCTCAAGGCATCCAGAACAAATAAATGGTATATAGACAGCGGATGCTCCAGACACATGACGGGTGACACTGAGAAGTTTACATCACTCAAACCAAAAGAAGGAGGAAAAGTAAGCTTCGGAGGAAACCAATCGGGAAAAATTGCTGGAATTGGAGAAATCGGAAGTAGCATAGGCATGAAGGTCGAAGACGTGTACTATGTCAAAGGTCTATGTCATAATCTCCTCAGTGTCAGTCAAAGTGCGGACAAAAACAACTGGGTGATCTTTGACTCTGAAGAATGCTTAATCATAAGCAAAGATGACCTACCCTTGAAGAAAGAAGAATTGAATACAAAGCTGAGAGCTCCAGGGACGGTAACTGTTATACACTTCAAATTGATTCTAAAACCTCTGAAAACTGTTTTATTAGTAAAAAGGAGGAAAGTTGGATTTGGCACAAACGACTTGCACATGTTAACATGAATCAACTTTCAAAATTAATAAAAAGGGATTTAGTTGTTGGTTTACCAAAAATTCAGTATGAACGTAATGTTATCTGTGATGCATGTCAAAAAGGTAAACAAACAAAGTCTTCGTTTAAATCAAAGAAGACAGTTTCAACTGAAAGACCACTCCAAATGATTCACATGGACTTGGTCGGCCCATCAAGAGTAAAAAGCTTTGGTGGAAATCTGTATACTCTTGTAATAGTTGATGACTATTCGAGATTTACCTGGACTCTGTTTCTTTCCTCTAAAGATGAAACATTTAATGCATTCATTGTTTTTGCCAAAAAGGTTCAAAATGAGAAAGGTATATCTATTGTGTCAATCAGGTCTGATCACGGAGGAGAATTTGAAAACAACGAATTTGCAGACTATTGTGAGGAGCATGGAATTGACCACAACTTCTCTGCACCAAGGACTCCTCAACAGAACGGAATAGTTGAACGAAAGAATAGAGTACTCACGGAAATGGCTAGAGCAATGCTAAATGAGAAAGGGATCTCACAAGTATTCTGGGCAGAAGCAATGAGCACAGCTTGCTATATATCTAATAGAGCCTACATCAGAACACTGCTCGGAAAGATGCCATATGAATTGTACAAGGGGAGAAAACCCAATCTGACACATCTAAGGATCTTTGGGAGCAGATGCTATATCCACAACAACAACAAAGAAAACTTGGGTAAATTCGATCCTAAAGCTGATGAGGGTTTGTTTCTTGGCTACTCTAATCGTAGTAAAGCATACAGAATTTTCAATAAACGAACTTTTATAATAGAAGAATCAATTCATGTAGTGTTTGCTGAAACTGAAGCAATTTCGAAACCTGTAGATGATGATGCTGAGATCATTCAAAATTTTCAAAAAATGGATTTGAACAAAAATTCAAACAAATTATTTTCAGAAACCGTTTCAGAAAACAGGGATGATTTAAACGATCCCTCTTTACGAGAAAATCTAGAACAGCCAAAGGCATGGAGATATAACCGAGATCATCCACTGGAACAAGTCATTGGTAAAGTCAATGAAGGGGTCAAAACCCGGAGACAAGTAGTCAATGAAGTTCTTTTTTCGGCATTCATATCTCACATTGAACCCTCCAGTATTGACGAAGCACTATCAGATGAATTCTGGATAGTTGCAATGCAGGAAGAGCTTAACCAATTTGAGAGAAATCAAGTTTGGGAATTGGTACCCAGACCAGATGACCATCCGGTCATTGGCACCAAATGGGTATTCAAAAACAAGCTCGATGAATCCGCACAGATCGTCAGGAACAAAGCCAGATTGGTAGCCAAAGGCTATAATCAAGAAGAGGGAATCGATTATGAAGAAACGTATGCTCTTGTAGCCAGATTAGAAGCCATACGAGTTCTTTTGGCATTTGCTTGCATCAAAGATTTCAAACTATTTCAAATGGATGTTAAAAGTGCATTTCTGAATGGTTACATATCAGAAGAAGTGTTTATCGAACAACCTCCCGGTTTTGAAAATTCAAATTTTCCTAATCATGTTTACAAACTTAAAAAGGCTTTGTACGGTTTGAAGCAAGCTCCTAGAGCTTGGTATGAATGACTTAGCAACTTCCTGATAGAAAAAGGTTTTGAAAGAGGTAAAGTGGATGCCACACTTTTCATTAAAAGAAGTAAGAAAGATCTTTTGATTGTTCAAATATATGTAGATGATATTATTTTCGGTGCTACTAACGAAGATCTCTGTCAAGAATTTGCTAAGCTTATGCAGGGAGAATTCGAGATGTCCATGATGGGAGAACTAAATTTCTTTCTGGGATTACAAATCAAACAAAAAAAACGGTATATTTATATCCCAGACAAAATACGTGAAGGAGTTACTGAAGAAATTTGGAATGGAGAATGCCAAAAGTGTAAAGACTCCTATGAGCTCAACCTGTTCGCTTGATGTGGACGAAGACGGCAAAAACATAAATCTAACAAGATATAGAGGAATGATCGGCTCTTTACTATACCTCACTGCAAGTAGACCAGATATTCAATTCAGTGTGGGAATGTGTGCAAGATATCAGTCAGCTCCAAAAGAGTCACATGAAGAAGCTGTCAAGAGGATACTCAGATATCTTGTAGGAACTCAAAATTTAGGAATCTGGTATCCAAAAAGAGGAACCGAATATCTAATGGGATACTCAGACACAGATCACGGTGGATATAAAATGGACAGAAAAAGCACCAGTGGACAATGTCAATTCTTCGGAGGATGTCTTGTCTCATGGTCAAGTAAAAAGCAAAACACTGTGGCAATCTCCTCAACGGAATCAGAATATGTAGCCACTGCCTGCTGTTGTGCTCAGATCTTATGGTTAAAGCAACAAATACAGGATTTGGGAATCAACTTACGTGAGATTCCAATCTTATGTGATAATACGAGCACGATAAGTCTATCCAAGAATCCAGTTCATCATGCCCGGACGAAACACATCGATGTCAGACATCACTTCATTCAGGACCATGTTCAAAAGAAAGATGTAAAGGTTGAGTTCATCCCCACTGAATATCAGATAGCCGACATCTTCACGAAACCTCTAGATCAACAGAAGTTTAACTTCTTCAGAAGAGAATTGGGAATGGTAAATCCCAATGAACTGTAAGAAATCTCACGTTATCTCAAGATTAATTGTTTAAATTTATTGTTTTGATGATAAAATAACTAACTTAAGCATCGAAGTATGTAGAAATTTGTTTTGCAGGAAGCTCTGTTTTGATGAAGGAAAACAGAGGTAAACAGAGTATAAGATTATCGATCAAATGATCGATAATCCTGAAGGCAAGAAGAAGGTAATTTATCGATCACCTGATCGATAAATCCACTTTGTAAAGAAAGGGAACCGCTCCAACACAACAATTATCGATAATGTGATCGATAAACGCCTTATCGTTCAGAACATCGATCAGGAGCTTCAAGGTTTCGAGACCCCTCCTTCAAAATTGGTAAGCATTAATCGATAAGCTAACCGATAAGCTTAATTATCGAATAGATGATCGATAAACTAGACCAGGTACGCATCTCTTTTACTGACTTTATCGATAATATGTCCGATAAATGCATGATCGATAATGTAATCGATAATTCTGTTCTATGTTCAAGCGTGTTCTTCATAATTATCGAACACGTGATCGATCAAGAGTTGATCGATAACTTGATCGATAATTCTGAAGACTATAACGGTACTGTTTTGAAACCCCATTGTCAGTTTTCGAACCCTAACTTGAAAAATACCGGTCCCCTGTTTCACGCAACGGTCAGGAATCACTATTCCATTAAATCTTTCAACCTCTCTTCCACTCGAATCCATCTCTGCTACATTTCTAACCTTCACCAAGCTCAAAATCGCCTTTTCAGCCGATTAATCAGTCAGAAATCGCTCAGTACTTTTGAAATGGCTCGAGTAAAATAGCCAAGTGTGGAAAGGGAAGAAGGGCCGGAGAAACAATCTCAAGCAAGCGACACCACTCCTTCTGGCACTCGGAAAAGATATCGACCGAAGGTACGGGAAGAACCATCGAAAAAGAAGGGGGTTCTGAAAATCTGTGAGAGTCAGGCTGAAGAGCCAGCGATCCCTCCGAGAAAATCCCCTCGGTCCAAATCAAAATTACCGATTGTTAGTGAAGAAAATGAAACCGAGTCAGATGATGAAGTATCAGTTAAGAAAGCTGTGGAGACCGCACTGAATATTTCTATTCCCAAGCAACCGAGGAAGAAAAAGCAAAGGGCCAGTGAAGGAATTGCACGGCAAATTCCTCCTGAAGGTATTTCTACTGAATTCTCAGAGCTACTGACTGGTAATCTGGACAGTGATATTAATCTAACCAAGTATAAAGCTGAGTTTGGCAATAGAAAATTTTGTCCTGTGGTATCTGTGGACATAGAGGGTCTGAAGAAAAATACACACATTAATCTCGATTGAAGTGAACCCTTACAGCATTATTCAAATTGGTTAGCTATTGGAGGTGAATACTATCCTGAGGTAGTTAAAAGATTCTACTATAACATGGAATCAGTAGAAGAGTATGATGATAAAGACAATCTTATAGAAAATTGCCTGAAGGTTACACTGAGAGGCAGATCCTTTAAACTCACAAGTGCCAAAATAAATGAGCTACTAGGGACTCAAGATTTTGTGAGAGGTGGCGACATGAATGAAGTAAAGGCTTACAGAATTTTAATGCAGAGTAGTGATTACCCCGGTGAGCTGAATTTTCCTCCTAAGCAGATGTGTGATTTCTATAGGATCATCCATTACATCTATTCTAGGAGCATGGTAAACAAATCCGGCAGTTTCTCACATCTCACTCAGGATGATTATCTTCTTCTAGCCCGGATTATTAGTGGCGAGAAGATCAATATTGGGGATCTTATCTATTCTGAGATGAAGGACTTTGTTCTTAACAAGTCCAAATCAACCCTAATTCCCTATCCTCAGCTGGCCACCTACCTCCTTCAGGCACATAACATTGCTCCATTTGAGCCTGGGGAACTCAAGACCAAGGTTCCTGGTTTTGGCCTCACTCAGCTTCACAAGATGAGGATCTCTGTTCCCTTTACACCATCACAGAAGGTATCTCAAAAGGATAAGGGAAAGCAACTTGCTGCTAGTACATCTCGAACCCAGGATGAAGCTGAATCCACTATCGCTCCATCTCATGCCCCTGGTCCATCTTTTATGGAGAGATCCCTCAGGGAAATGTTTCAGGCTGAGCTTCACGCATTTGAGACCAGAATATACTCCACTGCCAGAGACTATGGGGAAATCTCTGATTGAAAGTTTGATGGCATTTCTAAGATTCTGGATCTTCACCAACAAGCTATGGTGGTTTTGGAAAAAGAAGTTATAGAGAGATTTGATTCAGTGGACAAGGAACTTCGAGAGCTCAAAGGATTGGTTACTTCTCTCTGCCACCAGTTCACTGCCCCTAGCACAAGCTTCAGCTATGAGGATCTCCTCTTTCATCCACCCTCTCCACCTCACCCTGAGCCTGCACCTCCTTCCTCTCCCTTACCCACTTCTCCTATTTCCACCACTTCTCCTTCTGTCCCATCTACCTCTGTTCCAGTCCGTACCACTCTTGCTCTTATCACAGTACCCCAACCTGTTCCCTCCTTTCATTTTCCATCTTTTTCTCCACTTCCTCACCTTCCTCCTCTTCCTATTCCCCTGACCATTCCTTCGGTTCATACCTCTTCCCCCTCATCTGATGCTGACAAAAAGGGGGAGAAGAAAACTGATAATGTTTCGTAGTTGTTTTATGGTTTTTATGATATTTTTTTTATGGCTTTATGATATTAATTGTCTCTTTTTTCTGTCACTTTTGTGTACCTGGATAATGGTTTTATCGATAACATTTTTTTTCTTTTTCTCTGATATTTATTTGCATTCTCACTTATTATATGGCTGTGAATCTGTTTGTGTTGATTTATCACTTATGTTTTGTCATCATCAAAAAGGGGGAGAATGTTAGGATTATAGTTTTGATGATAACAAAGTTAGATTAATTGGGTTAAGTATGTTGATCGATCATCTGATCGATCAATCATTTATCGCTAAGTTTTCAAATAACTGTTCAGGTATAAATCAGTTTTATAGTAGGTATTTTGATCGAAGAGCTATCCGATAAGTTGTTGATCGATAAAATGATCGATTATCGCTAACATGGAAATTACATAAGGTTACAGTTAATTATCGATCACTTGATCGATAACATCAGATAAACAAACAAGTAACAGATAAAGAGAACCAAATCTGAAGTGCATTTATCGATCACATGATCGATAAATCAGTTATCAATAACGACTTCGATAAGAGGTAACACACTCTACTCGTTCTGCACATTAATTCTGTTATCATTTATCGATCATATTTTCGATCATTTGTTTATCGATCACATGATCGAACATTATGCTCTAACTCTCTGAATGCAGGTAGTCATCTTAACTGCTGGATCGATAACCTTATCGATCAGAAAATTATCGATCACATGATCGATAATCAATGTTTTTATCTGCTCATATTTAGTTTTTCTGCAACCAAATTATCGATAACATTATCGATAATTTAACTTGTTTGCATAATATCTTTTCACATAACATGATCGATAAAGAGTCTAAGGATTGCTATATTCGCATTAACTTATGTTGAACCATTTTTTCGATCACCTAATCGATCATTGACTTTTCGATAATATGATCTATCATCCGATTTCCTGAAACTCATGTTTTCACAAAACGTGATCGATAATCAGTTTCTTTACCTTACAGGATTAAATTTCTTTCTTCACTTTATTGATCACTTGCTCGAATATTCATTGATCGATCACCTGTTCAATCATTCCAGATAGTCTGTGTTTTTCACTGAATATATTCTTACTCATGGTTTATCGATAACCTTATCTATCATCCATTTATCGATAAGTTGTTCGATCATCAATGACTAAAGTTTCATTTCAATAACATTTGAATTATCAATAATCTGTTCGATCAACAAGTGTTCGATCACTTGTTCGATCATGGAATGATTTCCGTTTACTATGATAACTCTTAAAATCAATGATCCAACACTTGATCGATAAAATTGTTGAACTGATTCAAAAAGCTTTCACTCTGTTTATCGATAACCTGATCGATCAACAAGTAATCGATCACCACTTTGATTAAGCATGTCCAGGATCTCTTTCTGATCTTTTTACAGATAAATCATCTCATCTAGAATCCTTGTATAATCGATTCATTCTTCTTCTTAGTTCATGACTAAAGCATACACCGCAAGACTCTTACTTGTTCAAAGTTTAAAATATGCAGATCACTAAGAAAGACTGCAACGGCTCTTCAATGGGATTACGTAAACTACAACCTACAGTGTCAGAAGCTCAGACGCATTAATGGCGGAACCGTTGAAACCGGCGAAACACGCAAACGGAGTCACAACGGCTAGAAGCTCTTCCGTCTAACGGCTACTTAACGATCTCAACTATAAAAGGCGCGAAGAAGCATTAATGAAAGGATTGAATAGCGGAACTACCACCTGTGATTATTAAGCCTAGCATTCAATACTCTGTTTTCCTTAATACTACTGAGCGTCAGTGTTCATCATTAAATTCACTCTGTAAGAGAGTCGATAACTACTCTTCATTAATTACTATTGAGTGATACTCAAGAGTGTGGACTCTTGAGAGGGCTTGTATCCTTACAGGAGTAAGGGGGAGTGATTGAGCGATTCAATTACTGTACCGAGGCACCAAGAGCCCTGTCGATCTTGGAAGATAGTGAAATACTCAGAGGTGTTCTGAGGACTGGACGTAGGTCAAGTGGTTAAGACTGAACCAGTATAAATCTTGTGTCTTCCCTCTGTGGTGAAATCTCTCCTGACTCTGACTCTCTGTTTTCAATACTGTCTCGTTTTAATTTTAAAATTTTTATAACTCACCCAATTCACCCCCCTCTTGGGTGAGATTGATTCTAACAAGTGTCAAAGGCATGGAAAGAGCTGTGTGAGGAGGAAAAAAAGAGGTACAATGACAAGGCTAGGGAATCAAGGCCTAAGAGGAAGAAAACAAGGAAGAACAAAATTCCATTCCAAACCCGGTGCTCTCTGCCCCAATTCAGGTCATTGGCGGACTTTGTAAATGATAATGCAAGTTTGAGGGAGAGAGTAGAGAAGATAGGGTTCTCAAAGTTGCTACATATAGCATGTGAGAGACTCCCACATGACTTACTAGTGGCTTTTCTTCGTTCATATGATCCAGCAACACATGAATTCAGAATTAGGGGTATTTCAAAGGAATTCAAGCAAGAAGATGTTAAAATATTGCTTGGTGTACCTGACACTGGGGAAGTAGTGAAGGCCAAAGTAGATGAAAATAGTCCAACATATCAAAAATTGAAGAGGGGGTTCTATAAAGTGTCATTTACCAAGATATTAAATGACATTAAATATGGAGAGCATGATGATAAATTTGAGTTTTTGTTTATGTTGTACATCCTTGGAACCTTTCTATGTCCAAATTCAAGGGATAAAGTAAGTGACCGGTTATTGAAGCTGATGGCTTGCACTATGAATGGGTTTGAGCATTATGATTGGGCTACATATATTATGAAGGACTTAGTGAAAGAGTTGAAGGCTTATGTTAAAGCATTCAAAAGTGGTGGGAGCTCTAATGTGAGCGGCTGTGTGTACTTGCTGTTGGTATGGTATGTAATGTAATGTAATTTGTCAATGTTTGATTTAATTAATATTTGTATAATTTTATTTATTTCATGTTGCATATATATTTTTGCGAGCACTTCAGGCTGAAAAAAATGATGTGCATGATGCTGTAAATGCTATTGAGTACTGGAATGAAGAGAGAGTTAAAGAAGTTGTTAAGACAAAGAGGGAGAGCAATGTAAGGTTGTTATTTGGAGGGACACAAAGAGATGTGAAAGTGGGGCAAGAGGATAGAGTAGGAGTTCCTTATCTAGACCCGGTATGTGTTACTCTGTCTAGTGTTTTTAGTTGTTTAGTATGTAGATTATGTTGAATTTGATGGTATTTGTTGCAGGAGCTGAACAATCTTTATGGGTGATTGGTGACTATTATTGATGAGAGCAATAAAAGACTACTCACTGTAATTACGGAAGAGTTGCTGAAGGTTCAGCTGACAAAAGAGGCACATAAAAAAGGCGTCCAAGAGGGAAGTAAGAAGCCAATTGACGTGGAAGAAGAAGGAGTTGGAAGAGTTGATGACAGTTTTCACATTGATGAAAATTTTGAGGACAATGCAAGTGGGAATAATGATGAGTCTCCCATACAAGGAGGAGAAGAGAGTAAATCTGTACAAGAAGAAGAAGGAGGAGAAGAGGGAGACAATGATAAATGTAGCAGTGAAGAAGATGGAGTAGAAGAAGTTGAGGATGATAAATCTGCCAGTGAAGAAGAAAGAAGAGGAGAAGGTGACAAGGATAAATCTACCGGTGAAGAAGAAGGAGAAGGAGAAGGTGATGATGATGAGGCTACCAATGAAGGACAAGCAATCTGTGATATGCGTGGGGAAGGAGTGGAGGAGGGACAACAACTCTGAAGATCAAAGAGGGTGATTAAACCAGCAATTAGATCTCCATGGATCTAGATGAAGGAAACGCAAAAGAGAAAGAGGACTTTGGAGGATAAGATAAATTTTTTAAAATCATATCCAAGATGCCTCCATGGGATCAGGATGACCAGTAAGTTATTATAAAATGACAACTTTTCATTATGTTTTCACTCGTCAGCTATATGAGTTGACAACAAAATCATATTCAAGACTGAATTATTTTTTGTTACTTTTTCAGGCCAATAGTTGATATGCATGATGAAGTACTCACTCGGGAAGAACTACTTTCACTAGGTGGGATCTAGAAAATAAACACGCAGCTGATATCACTTGTATGTAAGACCTTGATGACTGATATGAAAGAGGAAGGAAATGTGAAAAGACACTTGTTTGATGCCTACTTCATGGTTAGATGAATAACTTATTTCATTGCCTTGGTGTTATTTGTCTGTTTCTAACACAAGCTTAAATTGCAGCTGAAAATGGTGTCACGTCCTGTTAGTTGAAGGGCTTCTGAGCACAAAAAGCAAATATTACCCGAGCATGTTGGGTACAACATAGGAGATTGTGATCTGATTTTTGGGCCTGCTCTTGTGGCTGACCACTGGTTCTATTATGTCCTCCAGCCGAAGACATTGAATTTTTATGTGCTTGATTTGATAAAGGTCGATGTTACTAAGCAGAAGAAAGGCAAGGGAAAGGGATTTCTAGAGGATCCTAAAGGAGCCACTAACAATGCATGCGTAAGAACTGAATAAGAGAACCTTAATAGTGATGTTCTTATTATATTAACTTGTTACTTATATTAACTATGGTCATGTGTTTATGTTTAGAGGGATCGCTTTTATGATATAATTGAATTGGTCAAACCAGAGCTCAATGGGAAGAAGCCAAAGGCAGATATAATAATGCCCCCCATTCCACAACAAACCAACTTGTGAGTGCTATTGACTCTGACCAATCATTATTGAACATAAATTGTTTTCAGTTGACTAACAATTTATGAATGACTTTTCCTGCCTAGGAGAGACTGCGGTGTACATGTTTTGATATGGTTAAGCAAATGGTCCCCGGATGTGGCTTTGGATTACACAGATGAACAAGTCACTATATTTAGATGTGACCTATTGTGGTGGCTGGTTAACCATGAGAGAAACGATAAGAGGATTGAAGCTTTGAAACTGCTTCAAGAAGAAAAGAAGACCACAAAGCAGCAGCATTTATCCAAGTAGTATACATGGTTGGTTGCGGTTGGTGTTAGGCTTTATATTACATATGAACCACTTGTTTTATACAGAAACAAACCGTTTGCCAAGTGGTGATCTTATGTCTGGTGTGTGTGTGTGCTTTGGAAACACCACTTATGTTGTAAGAAATTCAAGTTCTGACAATGTATGAACTACGTTGACAACTATTATAAATGGTTTAACACTATTTCCGTATTTATTGACACCATGCTATTAGGTAACTTCATTACAGGTTCTAGTTGCTTTGAAATGTAGACCCTTGATAGGGACATTGACATCACTTTCATTAAGAACAACAACTCCTTCATATATTTTGACTACACGTGAACTAGTAATTTGTGTTTCAGCCAATCAAAACAGAAATCTGGGCTAAAGACTTGCATAAAAATAGGAGTTGGGCATTTACAACACTTACAAAGATAATGACAACACTTTCATATATAATGACAACACGGAAAGTAGAAAGTTTGCTTCTAGGAATACCCTATGTAGGAAAATGGGGTAATCAGATGTCCTCCTTATTTTGCACGTTGACAACATTTTCATATATAATGACAACACCATCATAAAATTAAACATCACTTGCATATGAAGTGATGACACCATCATTTGAGTTAACACCGAAAGTGAAGTTTGAATCAGGAGAGTAATGGAGAAACCCAGGTAGCTGAAGTGACAATAATTTTAAATATAGTGACAACACTATCATAGCAGTTAATGACACGTAAAGTTGCAAGTCGCATTCAGGGGCAACAGATAGGGAAGTCGGGCAAATCAGATGTTTTCCATAGTTATACAAGATGACAACACTTCTATATATAATGACAACATGATCAAATTAATTAACAACATGGAAACTGGATGTTGCAGACAGGGGAAACTGATCCGGACACGAGGATGTTATTCTCGCGGCATGCACGTGCACAATACTTTAAACCGTAATGACAATGTCGTCATAGGAATTGATGACACAAACACTGGAACTTCCGTTCAGGGGAATGAAGGGAACCGGCCACTGATCAGGGAACCAAGCAACATTGGAAGCATGTTGACAACACAATTATATAGAATCACAACACATTTGTATATGATGACTAAACCTAAGCTGTATAGTTGAGTTCCAGAGAACCAGTCATTGATATTAGACGTAACCAAGTTCAGTGAAAATGGCATAAAGGTCAAGATAATAAAACATCTTCATTCATTACAGGGCAATAATGTGAAGGAGTTCAGAAGATTGGTTACACAATATCATTCACTATTTAATATTGACATTGACAACAAAATGATAGTTATTAACAACGCTACTCTAACCATTGACAACAAACCAGATTTCCACTGATAGTAACGATATTTTCTGTATTAAATGACAAGTCAACATTAAGGTCATACTTGCACTTAATGTTTGCTTGTCACCCAAAAAAGCTTGCAACCCATGCATGCAGTACATATTACTTACACCCTCTGTATGTTGTGCATCATTTACATTAAACCCTTTGCCCAAAAAATTACAAAGGGGTCAAAATAGCTAAAAATGTCTCCTGTTCTAACATTTACAGCCACTTTCATTCTAGGTTTGGGTTTTGCAGTTCCTTTGCGTATGACCAGCTTCACCACAATTTGCACAGTGGTATATCTTCTTATTCTGGAATTGTGATTCGCATCTGTTAGCTCTCGACCTTCCAGCAGGTCGACTAGTCTGAGGTGGGAATTGAAAAATTTGCTCTAAAATATTTTCTGTCAAAATGGTATTTGGGTCAGGCCTGTCGGTGGTGACCACTGGTATCATGCAGCGAGAGTAAATCTTTTCTTGGGATGTGATCTTGTAGCAATTTTCAACAAAGTCATAGACATTTTCGTGCATGGACTTTATGGCTATACAAGCATGTGGACACGGGATCCCCAACATTTGCCAAGCTGCTCAACTACATGTATATACACCGAGATCAACACGCAAGGCTCCATGGGATGTGTGGACAACAACCCTGCCCCCACCATATGGTTTAGGCAACATAGGTTTAGCAAGGGCAACATTTTTCTTTACTTGTTCATCAATATTTGGTCCTATTCCATTTCTCCATCTACCCATTGTCATACTAGTTGCATGCATTTTTTTGGCTACCTTTTCACGGTGCTCATGGATAAGCTGTGCAACGTTGTGCCTCCTCTCCTTTACCAACCAAGCGTTAAATGATTTGGCAAGGTTTGTAGTTATATTGTCCCATCATCGATATGGAAACTTACTCAATGCCTATTTTTCCACATCTCCATGAGTATTAAGCCACTAGAATAACTGTGGAGAGAAACGATGCATGTGGTCCATTGCCTTATCGAACTCACCATCAAGCCTTGCATATGCGATATTATCAAGCAATTGCAACCCATCTTCCTTCATGGACTTACTTGTCTTCCTCTTGCCTCTGTTTGCTTTAACTAGTTCTGCACTGAAGTTCTCCTTCACATGCCTATAGCAATATGCATGCCTCTCACTTCCAAATATTGTTCGGACAGCTGCTATGATTGAATTGTGACGGTCTGAAACTATTGTTAACTGGTTAGAGCCAATGATATTTTTAATCATATGCAGAAACCATGACCAATCCTCATATATTTCCCCCTTCACAATGGCAATTGCAAATGGTAATAATTCATTTTTCGCATCATAAGCCGATGCTGACAGCAATGTTCCCTTATACAGTCCACTTAGGTGAGTTCCATCTATATACAGTATGTGCCTACCACCAGTTAAGAAACCCTCTATACAACACCTATAAGCTATGAAAACTCGCTCAAATATGTTATTCCCAGTAGCAACCTATTCAGCAACAGTTTTTTCATCACTTTCTTTTAGTCTTTGACAAATCCAAGGTATTAGCATATAAGATTGCTCAGGTCTGCCTTGTATTTCCTCCATTACTTTTTCCTTAGCTCTATATGCTTGCTTGTATGTTAGATTCACCCCACAGTCTCTTTTCAATATTGTCATTATTTCAGTAGGCCGTTTGTCTATGTGATTCCTTACCTCATCAATTATAATTGCTGATGTCAAACTAGCTCTTCCACCATGGCTGACTTGGAGATTGTCTTGCACACTATGCACATGTTCATTTACAAATGTTGTCACGCATAGGAAAGGAGTCTTCTTCCCCACTGCATTTGCACATATCTTCCATGGGCAACCTTCAACCTTGCATCTCACCGACATCTTGTCCTTACTATTCTTCACATACTTGAACTCAAAATTATGTTCTATGCTATATTTGTGTATTGCCTTTTTAAACTCTTCTGCATGTGCAAAATTTTACAGCTGTCTTGAAATCAATTCCCTCCATTTTGAACAATTCATCTCAGGATATGGTGTTAGTGCATACTGTACTCCACATGTTATATTGCTAGAACCGCCTCTAACTTCATACATTAAGGCCCCACCCATATCTTCATGCCCCACTGGTTCATACTCAATTTCCATACTGCTGAATGAGCCAGACCTTTCTTGTGACAGGCCCAACAATCTGTCAACTCTGCATGCACAGTGACAACTTCAGTAACAAAATTAACAATAATAATATAACAAATGACAACTTCTATAGCCTATTAAATATCACTTACATTTCCAGATCTTCTATTATATCAGCACCACTTTCTTTCTCTTTACATGCTACGTATAGATGGCCATGCCTCTCATTATACTGAAAAAAGTTCCCAATCTCACCTTCATCAACTAAATCTATTAGTGTCTTCTCATCAAAACTTACTCTATATTTCATCTCACAATTATTACCATCAATTCCAAACCATAATGATATCTTCCCTCTTAAATCTTCAACTGTAATAGCTTCTTTTATGCTCCTTAGCCTCACATTACCCCCTTTATATTGAACTCTACCTTCCTCGTTAACTACAAATGTCCCTCCAACATGAAAATAACACAAAAGTTCCTTTAAAGAGGTTGGGCCACCCAAGCTAATGCCTTCTGCCATGCTCAAATCTGCAAAAACACAATAAACAATATACATTATTCACTTTCGTCACTGTCTGTAACAGAACCCCACTTCCTCTCTTACCAACAACACATTAGATTTTCACAACTTTGCCTTATATGTTAACTACATACTTCATCGTCTCCTCACTATTCATGCTCATGCTTGCCACCCACGCTAATGCCTTTTGCCATACTCAAACAGTAGACAATCGAACCCTATATCGGACACCAACGAAGTAATTTGCTTAACACTTTCTATCGATGCAGACCCACAAAATGAAAGACCAAAACCTGTGAATGAAGTTCTTTGCAACACCAAAAAATAATAACCCAACACCTTCACCTCTTAACCTACCTAAAACCCACTCACCCATATACACAGCCCGCTGAAATAACAACCATCAGGAGAGGAGGAAGAAGAAGCTGAACTTCAGACAGTATTAATGACTTTAAAATTAAACTTACCTGGCCTTTCTTCAACAGCTTCCACTGATTTTCATTCCCTCCTTTGCCTTCCCAGAAGCTCCTCTGGTCACAAGCTTCGTTCTGTGTTGTCTTTCTTTTTTTGCATTATCGGGGCCAATTATGTCTTTGGACAACATTTGCAAATGCCAGATCAGTACCCCAGGTCTGATATGGTATTTTGTTTTTCACATACACTTATCTGGGTTTTCACATATTTAAGGGTATTTTTCTGTCTTTTTCCCTAGTATTTAAGCCTAAAGGCCAAAACAGACATTAAAGTAAAAGGTACCGTTAGAAAAATATTTAAAATTTATTGGGTCGAAGTTTAATCAAGCATGAAAATTCATATAGTTTCACCAAGAATGTTAATACTTAAAGCCCAATTAAATTGAGAGCATAATACTAGGCCCAATAAGCCCCAAAATGATACTGACAAATCCCTATATGTTTTTATATTTGTTTTGTTTGAGTTTCTTTTTTTGGGTCAAAATCTTTTGTTTGAGTTTAGACTTTCGACACTTTTAATTGTTTAATTGGGCACAATTTGGGATAAATGCGCATGATTGGTAATAAATGTATTTTGAGAGTTTTATGTGTTAATTTGTGAGTTTCTCATTTTGCGATTAGAATTTATTGTTCTTGGATAAAGAAAGAGAAAGAGATTACTTGATCAATTTTCATTTCACTTATCATATATACAATATCCCGAACACCTATTCCAAATACATCCCATTTTAGCACAATAGTGTTATGAAAAATCTACGAGCTAGCAATTGGCCGTACTATATGTGCCAATCACCATTGTATCTTAGCTTCTAAATAATTCCCAATTGGGAATAGTTGATCCTATTTTGTTTCACTTAATTAGGCTTTTGGGAAATCCATTTCAAGGGAGTTGAATTTTCATGGAATCATATTTCCTTTCCTTTCATTAAAGGAAAGCGGTTTCCATTTTGGAGAGGAAAGGTGAGTCAAAGACCATTTTGCCCTTAATTGCAAATCAGACTTGGGGTTCATTCTTTGATCACTTCATCTCCAGATTTCTTCACTCTTTGCGGCACTCTCTTTCTTGATCTCTCTCATTCAGCCTCTCATACCCCAGAAATCATTTCCACCTCCTCCCTTCCTAGTCTCTTCCTCTCTGTGACGTTATGGATGAGGAACATGATTGAATTCGTGGATCGATCTCTATTTTCTCCATGCCTGGTTGAGCTCATTGTTCCTCGGTGATGGAGACATTAGTCCTAGTCCTATGGGCTTTAAGGGAGTTCTATTTCTCTTATTCACTTCCTTACATTCGACTGTAATGGATTTTGGCTGCTGATGGGTTTTGCCTATTCTATGCATTTGATTGTATTGTATTCACTTTAGATTACATAGAGATAGTGATTTGCTTCAGATTTGTGATTGCTACGTCCTAATTACGCTTGATTCATATGCATTTTGATATGCCAGTTACTGTGTGCTGATGTGTGTGAGTTTTCCTAATTATGCTTGATTCATATGCATTTTGATATGCAAGTTACAGTGTGTTGATGTGTGAGTTTATGCTCATCTCCTTCTGTTAGCAACTAGATTGGACGGCTGACTTGAATGAGTACAGTAGGACGGTACACTTATTTTATGCATATTAGGCATCCTTTAATTTTATTAATGAATGGAGCATAGCCCATGTATTTGATAATGTTTGGGGATATGATAGCTTATGCTTAGATGGTCATCTAAGCACTTAATCACCTATTAAAGAGGAGAATCGAATTAATAGGGACAAGGAAGGCTAGTGAATTCATCTACCAAGGAATGTCATAATCACTTTTTAACTAAATTTTATTCACTCATGCTCATTATGAAGAAAACTCATAAACAAATATTTAGTGGTTTGGGAAATATAAAATGAATAGTCTTTGCTTAACTTGAGTCTTATTGTCTAAATCGGCTATTAAGCATAATCAATCATTAATCCCCTCAGAGGAATACGATCTAAGTTGTCCCTATGCTATAAGCTTAGTCTAGAATACGATTTTGGGTGCATTCGCGGCAAATCCTTGTCATATGCCGTTCACAAGGAAGAAAGAGGAAGAGAAATTATCATAATTAAATATGAAAAATAAATATGGCTCCAAAATTTATTATGGTAATAAAAAAAATCAACTAGGGTAAAAGGAGATTAACAGGGGTATGGTAATTAATGTTGATTTAACCAAGATTAAGGGCAACTGAGGTTAATGAAATTAAACATGATTGGAGTGAAATAACCATATTTAGTTTAAAAATAAGAGAAAATGACCAAAAAGTACGTTGAAGATACTAAATTTCAAGTGAGGCACCTAACAACGACAAATGATATAAAAGAAGAAAAAGCCCGAATTGCCATTATGAAAATGTGGGAAAATGACAAAAATCTCTAAATGTCAGAAAATGCATATTTCCTATAATTGAGTGAAAATAATAACATTACAACACATTTTAATAACTTTTGAATTGAGATTAACAAGTTACTTTTCTCTAACATCAAGACTTAGTAAATTGTGAAAAACCCCGTCTTCATGAAATGCCTCCAATTGAGCTAGAAAGAACAATATTGCAACTTATTTTAACATCTTTCAAATTGAGATTAACAAGTTGTTTTTTTTGCCCACATCAAGACCTAGCAAGTTGGGAAAAGCTACCATCTCCGTGAAATGCCTACAATTGAGTTGGAAATAATAACATCGCAACGTATTTTAAAAACTTTTGAATTTAACAAGTTTTCCCCCCCTAACATCCAGACTTAACAAATTGGGAAAAAATTATCATCTTAATGAAATGCCTACAATTGAGCTAGAAATAATAACATCGCAATGTATTTGAACAATTTTCCTACTGAGATTAACAAATTGATTTTTTCTAACATCAATACTTGGCAAATTTGGAAAAAATACTGTCTTGATGAAATGCTTGCAATTGAGTTAGCAATAACAACATCATAACACATCAGTACGACAAAATTTTAAATACTTGATGGTTATTTTTGGCCATACTTGACAATTATAAACCGTTAAATATGAAGGCGTCAAACATTTGTGTAGGTAATATTTGATGATTAATAACCGTCAAATATTTGAGACAATACTTAATAGTTTTAATAAAAAACCGTCAAGTATTGTGGGCAAATTAATGGTCTCTAGTAACATTTACTCGACAGTTATTTGTCACACCTTCCTTTTAAATCTTATTGTACGTTAGTTGGAACCATTACATGGTATTTTTGAAGCTGTAGAGTGAGAAAACTCAAGATCAAAACTATTCATTTTCGTACTGTCCGTACACTATTCATAGAAATTTTAGGCCAACTTTAAAAATTCATAACTAATTCTAAAAAAATTGAAACGGGGTGGTTCTAATTTTTACACGAAGGTTGTCATGAGTGCTTTAGGAGGAAAATACTCATTGGACCCATTTCCATTCAAAACAGTACTAGAAAATTCGACAAAGTGTACTGTTCATATGGTCAATTTTTGAATTTCTAGTATTTTAGCTCAACTTTGGAAGGGTTTAACTCTTCGCACAAAACTCCAATTTTAACATTCTACCACTTGATTTAGCGCTAAAAATATAATATATATATATATATAAGTCTGTCAAATCTTAGGCCTAGACTCAAAGAAATGCTTATTATTTTATGTGTCCCAAGTTTGGCTGTTTTTAGGAAAATTTTATCCCTTAATTAGGTCCAACTTTGCCTTTTCTTTTATCTTTTCTCATTCTTAACCTTTTGGGACCCATAACATGCTTGCATATACATTCTATGATGCTTAGACATTTTCATACGTGTACATACATATTCAACTCCATAAGGGAGCTATTATCCAACAAATACAAAACATCCAAAACATTACATAACATAACATAATATCCATTAGCAATGTCACCAAGCATTTACACGCCTTCAATCACCACTTCCTTACTCTTACCCTTGCTTGATCCTCCTCCTAGGGTTATTTTACACATAAGGGGAATGAGATTTCAAAAAAATCCTAGTAGTAAAGAATCATAATTATTATGCAATCATGCAAACATAATGTGACAAGCTTTTGTGCACATAACTTTATTGTTCATGGATAGTAAAATGCCATGGAAAGTAAGCAGATTCATATGCATTCACATAACATAATGCCAAGGCAACCTCAACATAAACATTGCAATCATAATTCAGTAGCATAGCTTAGTTACATCATGGCATTCATAGCACATACACATATACACATAAATGTAAGCAAGAACGCACTTTAATCATAATTCAATGCTACCTCTTGTGTACTTAGTGACTTGTCCCCTTCAAGTTTAGGGTATCTCCTTTATGATTTGGCAAAATACCTAGCAAACCAACATCAATGCCAATCATTTATCAATCATTCAAACACATTACATAATACTTGAACATTAAATCCCTTTTTTCTTGGATTTTTGACCTAATCATTTCTCCTTTGTTTCAATCAATCTCTTAGGTCATTCCTGCATGATTTTTCATGTAGAATCTAAATATCTAATTAGATTTTACAAAATCACATGTCTTCCCTTTCATTTAAGCTTGGCCGAATAGGGGTCTATATTTTTCAAAAATTTTATTTTTGATTCCAATGATTTCAAACACTTCCCTTTAGTATATTCATACACAAAAACATCTTTTGAACTCATTGGAATCATCAAAACACATTGAAACAATTCCTAACCCTAAGAACAAGACTTGGCCGAATTGAGTATCATGAATTCTAGCTTGATTTTCTTCCATAAATCATTCCAAACAACATCCAAACATACCAATCCAAGTTCATAATTAAACTTTCTATCCTTCCCTAACATTCTCTTATGTTGGCTGAAATTTCAACATAGTTTCCCCTTAGGATTAGACATGATTTTAACCTTCCAATTGTATAATAATCAAGCTTATATATACCTTGATTAATCCTTGGTGGAAACTTGATAGCTTGGCATTTGCTTGAAGTGGTTTGAAGGTGATTTGAGGTGGGTAGGAATTTTGACAGCACTTCCCCAAGGTTTCCCTAACTTGACCGAAATATGAAGGAATAGAGGGGGTACTTATAGACCTCCATAAGCTACTGAAAGCTGCCTTGGTCAGCTATTTTTATGCCCAAAATGCCCTCTAATTTTTGTCCAAAAAGCAGAAAAAATATGGGTCACAAGATTATTACTTGCCCACCAAGTAACTTTAATCCAATAGTAAAAAATATGCCAATAAATTGACATGTGATCTTTGGGCCTTTGGTAGCACGTCCCTCCTGACCAAAATGGGCTAACTAAATATACAAATCAGGTTGGGAAGTAATGGAGTTATTTTGGTTCAATTCCAATTATAATCTTCCAGCCAATTTACCCCTTTTTAGCCCTATATTAGGAAAAATATCTGGGGGCTCCTAAAATTCATTTATTCCATGATAAATCCCCATTTAATCCAAAAGCATGATCTGAAAATTTTGGGAATTTTTCACGATCTCTAACTATTTATTTTACATTTTTTTTCAAAATTGAGCTCTTACCGATAGAATTTCGGAAGTAAATTCACCATAAATTATTTCCTTCATTTATAATGCTTGGAAATAATTTTATAAATTCACATATATTTCAAAAGAATTTATCCATATTTTTACATGAATTATTGAGGCCCTTACATAATTAAAATAATTATATTTCCTAAAATTTCACTATTTCCCTAAAAAATAATTATTTTTGGGAAATTTCACCATAATTTATTTTGGGCCATTTTCATTCCCAAAATATCATAGGTGCCTCATAAACCTCTAATTTAGCCTTTTTCCATTTTTGGGGGGGTTTTTGAAAATTTTCAAAAAATTTCCATTTTTGCCCCTGAGAGTCAGATATCACAGTCCGGCTCCTTTCGGTGTTCAAATTTTGGGATGTGATATTATTAATATATGTTATAAATAGTTGATGATTTTGTCAATAACCATCAATTTTTTATTACACATACTCAATAGTTATTGGCCATAACCGTAAAGTATTATAAATATTTGACAGTTATTTGTTATCACCATCAAATATTTTCTAAATACTTGATGGTTATACCTAATAACTATTAAGTATTATAGGCATTTTTTTAAAAATGAGGTGGCTACTTTTCTAGCAGCCCCCTGTGTTTTAAAAACAAAAAGCAGCAACAAAACCAAGAATATATATATCAATTTAGCCAACAAATTAGGAACAAAAATTGACATTATATTTTAAGAAATCAAAAGTCATATACAATATAGCATACCAAAAGAAAAATTGGACAAGAGAAAGCAAAATAAAATTGGCCAAGTATTAAACTAAAACCAAAAGCATAAGACATTGAATCATGACAAATATAATAAAAAACATGACAAATACCAAAATCAACATTGTCTTCTTGTCTATCTATTCTGTGCCCACTGATGGTACAATGCCATGGCCAACTCTTCCACAATTTCTTCCATCTGACTATATGAATATTATGTGTAATATGTATCCGTAAAGTACTGTATGTATAAAACAAAGAAATTGATGAGATTAGATATAAATGTGTAATTAACCTAAGTATAAATTGAACTTTGAATAAGTGCATGTTATCTTAGTAGGGATTGTATCAGCATTGTGCATGAATATCTCTTTCATGAATTTCATGACACAATATCCACAATCCGAGCTTTGGTCTGATTGTAGTGGGCACTATAAAGGAAGGAAAAGGAAAATATATTAATAATGATATAATAATAAACTATATTTAGTTTAATAGTTAATGGTGATGAATACATTCACTTTTTTTCATATGAACATGGAATCGAATAGGCCGCCTTTGACCAGGGGCATGTTAAGCCTTGATCCATGCGGAACAATCACAGAGCTTTGAGAATATAATGAAATTAAATATTAATAATTGTCAAAAATTAGACAGAAAGAAGAAACTAAATTTAACGTGATAAAACATATTCAAGATACCTATTAAAAAATAATTGCATAAAGAGTTGATTGGTCGGATCCTCATTAAGAGAATCAAAATACTAAATTCTTGGCTTGAAGAGACTAACTATAATTAGCATCCAATATCCCCCAAGTACAATAAAGACAATGGGAAAAATTAGAACTATTATAAAATATAAAAATTTAAGAAAATTTAGTATAGTTATCCTTGGTAGTGAGGTGCCAAAAAGAAAGTGTCTATATTCTTTACTACCCTTAAAATAAATATATTTGCCAGATCCCTTGATAAGTCTTGTTCATGTAAGGGCCGTGGCTGGCAAGGTTGTAGAGACTGATGAACCTAAACTCTATATTAAGCCCATCAAGGATTATGAAATTCTTACAATGGTACCTAATTACCCAAACAAACATGTCAATATAATAAATGTTCTAAGTAATTAAGTATTTAATCATGGTTTGAGAAATACCTTACATAAAAGTTACAGGCATTCATGCTAGCCATATTATGCGTCAGAATTTCTTTCAGTACATTATTTGTGACATTCTCAGATACGGGTCTATCATAGACCTCCGGCTCAAAGTCAAGAGGAATCATCAAGAAGTAGTTGTGTTCTAATCTTGCCTTAATTGCATGTTCCTCAAGGCATATTCAATATTTTGATGACACTGCGGGAATAGGCTGAGAGGGCTTCTTTCGTGAATACGACAATGACTGATCTCCCAATAGGTTTTTCTTTCCCTTAGACTAACAAAAATATAGTTAGCAATCAAAACAAAACTTATACATTATTTTAAATTAGCTTAAAGTTTCAACATATATACATATATACCTTTTTTGGCAGTGCTAATATAATAAGATGTCTAGGCTAAGCCACAAAGCACCTACAGCTTAGGCCACTGTCTTTGCTTTTAGGGCGGGCACAAGAAAGTTGTAGTTACCATTTATAGTAGTGTTCAATTGTACCCTTACATGATCAATAGGGAGAGCCATATTATGAATTGGGGTCTCCCTCGATAAGTTGAACATTCGGCTTGTTGTGACGGTGTGATATTTAGGGCTATGCACTAGATACTGAATGTCTACTTAACCCTAAGCAAACATATATATGTTATTTACTTTGATTGGAAAAGAATTAAATGTGTGCTCAACCCTAAGGAAACATATATATGTTATTTACTTTGATTCGAAAAGAATTAAGTGTGATAGTATAAACGCAAGCAATACTAGGGGAAAGTGCAGCTGTCTTTACTACTCGGGTTAAGATTCAATGCCGACTATGGTGCTTGGCCCATGATCAATTGATTAGGAGTGCTTGTGCTTTGACCTACTCCTTTAACCAACACGCTTCCTCCTTCAACTCCATAAACTCAATAGAAGAAGGTGCATTTGATGTTAAGGGCTTTTGCCTAGCCCCAAAATAAGCTTGCTTTGTGACTTTGAAGCCAACACCCCTAAGACAACCATGGTAGTTAGGAGTCCCCAGTGCCATCCTCAATATATCTTGATCATATGATAGATTGCTTCTTTCTTAGGAAGCCTCCTGGGACATAGTTTTTGTGTAGCAAAAATTGTTAGTATTACTACTTTAAGATATTATCAAACAAGAATGCATATTAAAACTTACCATCCTATCAACGATCTCCTTTAGATGAGAATTATTGATTTGTCCTCTTTATTGTATCTGGTCAATGCTCATAGTATTTGATAGGACACGGTAACGTTTGATCACTCCTTTTTAGTCACTTTTTTCTCGAGGTTTGTATACCCCCAGTGCCCGTTCTAATAGGAATATTCATTCTTCTTTAGCCTTTATTATTTTGAGAGCTTAATTCCTATTAAAAGAAAGAAGATTTAGGTGAACATATCAAATATTAAATACAATTCACTTTAGAATGAAAAATAAATATTACCTGAAATTGCTTTTTGATATGACTGAAAAAAAGCAACCTAACCCTCTTGTTTGATCACTTCCTGTGTCGGGAGAGGAACCTCAGACTTGTAGCTGAGAAAGGATCATTCAAGTATTTTTTTCATAACGAAGTATCAAAACAAGCATAGTTCTGTCCCCAGGCTTCCCCAAAACATACTTCTTTTTACTCTCATCAATGTGAGAAATCTTGACTATATAACACAAAAATCAAACCATTATTATGAAGTATCTTGTGAGAAAAAAGTAAATTTGAAATATCATAATAATATCTTACTAATACCTCATGCCAAAAAGTATCTTGTATTGCATGATTTACCTTTCTCCATTGCTGCATGATAATTGACATGGTGCTTCTTGATATAGCACCAATATAGCTAATGAACTTGTTAGATTTCACAACTTATCCCTTCTTATTCCATTGCATAGCAAATTTTTTCCCCTTTGACCTTGCTTTGACCACCTCTTTTATGACATAAAGCCCTCTTTATGTGTGATGTGCCTCTTCCTGTAACTGCTGCTCTTGTTTAATGGCATTAATGGGCTAAGATAGATTATCAATGTTAGATCCACTATCATGTGCTATCTATAATGAGATTAAAGCACATAGTATTAAATAAATGAATAAAATAAAGTCATTAGTAACATAAATGAATCAAACAAAATCAAATCAAGTAAAAGTTAACTCAAACAATAATAAAGAGAATTTACATAATCTACTAGCTCTTTTTCTGTTTATACTCTTAGCTTTTTGTATGTTTTTCTTAATTTGAATTGTTTTTATGTTCTTGCAAGGAACTTTCTCTATCTTTGAAATCCATATTCCTTCACTGTGATCATGCCTGGCGTATATGGATTCATCTTCATTTGAAAGATCTTCAAGGGTATTCCTTAAAATAGATCATCTTCAAATACATTGTCTTCATATCATGTCTCCTCATTCATTTTATTAGTTAACTAGACAATAGCAGGATCTAGAACATAAAAAACTTGTCTGCCCTGAGAAGCTAAAATGAAAGGCTCTTTTTTATACCATTTCTTATTCAAATTCAACTGTATGGATCCTAAGTCATCAACCCTTAATGAATTATTACTGTCTACCTATTTTCAATTGAATACTACACCCCTAAATTCAATGTAATCTAACTCCCAAATAAGCACAATCACCCCAAAGTATGACATACTTGCATAGATAGGAATTTTATCTTTAGCACTCGATATATGTATGGTATTACTACAAGGGTTACACTATCGTTTTGTATTTTACTCCAATCATCCTACTCTTTAGCATAGAAAGTAAACCTATTGATGTGGTAGCTTGTAAAAGAAAGTACATGTCTGTTCGGTCCATCTGCCAAGAGCTTTATTTTCTTAGAAACTGAGCTAGGATCAATATTACAATTGCCATGCACATGCTCTTTCAACCATGATATAAATTATTCATTGTATACTTTGATGGACCAACTTTCCAATTTATTGGGATTATCCCTCTTAAATTCGTCAAAATGCTTGTCAACATAATCTTCAATTTTTTCAGAGTTATGCAATACATATAGATATACTTGCTCCTACTGTTGATCTGAGATAATAACAACTTTCCTCCCCATAATCCCTTCTCCACCTATTCTTCCCTCATGCTGAGATATGGTATCCCAATATCACTTGCATTTTTAAAGTACTAGGTAGAAAATTCAGTAGCTTCTTCATAAATATTGCATTCTACAATACAATCCTTTAGCAGACTCTGATTTTTCACATACCCTTTCAATATCTTCATGTAACACTCAACTAGGTACATCCATTTTAAATAAGATGGCTATACAATTGCACCTCTCTAGCTAAGTGAACAATTAAGTGGACCATGATGTCAAAAAATGTAGGAGAAAAATACATTTCAAGCTTGCAAAATGTTACTATGATTCAAGTTTACAACCTCGACAATTTATTAGAATTAATCACTTTATTGCAAAGAGACTTGAGAAAAAACATAACTTTATGATCGTAGGTCACATCTTATTAGGTAAAATAATTCGTATTGCCACCAAAATAAAATTTTCCATCAACGCAGGGCAATCATGAGATTTTAAATCCTTCAGCTTCAAATCCTTAATTGAAACAATATTGCTAATATTAGAAGAGTAATATTTTGACACTTTTACTATGACAAGAAACTCATGAAAACTAATTTTCTCCTTTTTAGATAGTGTGTGAGTAGCCAAACAAAGAAATGTACGAGTTCTCTTACCCTCTACTGCCAATTCCTCCCTTATCCCCACTCAATCATGTCTAACCGCATTTTTATGTCATCCTTGGTCTTTCTTGGAATACAGACTAACATGCCAAAAAAAGTTTCACATACATTTTTCTTGATATACACAACATCAAGAATATGCCTCACATCCACAGTCTTCAAATACGGCAGCACAAAGAAAATAGACTTCTTCTTCCACCTGATTGTCCTGCCAAATTCATACTCTATATCTTTTACCTTATGAAAAACATCCTCCTTAGTCAACAGTGTCAGTGCATTACCTTGTTCTGAATTCCTATTGAAATATTTTTTAAAACACTAGTAAGGATGATCATGATGTGACTGTCTACATTGTCTTATATAGGAAGTTTTTGTACCATATTTTAACCTTATTGAATCTGTGCCATCTTCACAAATGGGACATCCAAGTTGGCTTTTAATGTTATACCTTGATAGATTATCATATGTAGAAAAGTCGTTAATTGTGCCAAAAAACATGGCTCTCAACTTGAATATCTCTTCCTTATACGCATCATATACATCAAGCTCATTCTCCTACAATGGCTTCAAGTCTTCAACTAGTGGAGTTACGTATATATCTATGTCATTCCCTAGTTGCTTTAGCCCAGCAATTATTATAGACATCATAGAATACTTATGTTTCATATATAGCCATTAAGGAAGGTTATATATAAACAAAATTACTGGCCATGTACTGTAGGTACTGCTTTGCATGCCATAAGGGTTCATTCCGACAGTAACCAATACAAGCCATAGATTCCTATCTTCTTCCCTGAACTTAGGATACTTAATGTCAAACTTCTTCCATTCTGAAGAATTAGCAGGACATTGAAGTATGCCATCTTTAATCCTTTCATCTACATGCCACCTTAGATTTCTTGCATCTTCTTAACTGCTATACAAGTGTCTGAATCTTGGTACAATGGGAAAATACCATAATGCTTTCTTTAGACTCTTCCCATTCTCTTAGTAGCATGAGGCATTACACTTAAGATACTCAGATAATGATTTATGTTTCTTCCTAAACAAAATACAATCATTAGGACAACCATGTATCTTCTCTTAGCTCAGGTTAATAGAGTGCCACACCTGTTTTGTATCATATGTTTTGTTTAGAAGCTCATTTTTCTTCGATAGCATTTGTTTCAGAGGTGAAAGCAATTCTGTGAAGCTTGTGTCACTCCAACCATTTTTTGCCTTCAAATTATGCAATTTGAAAAATGTAGAGAATTTTGTGAAATCAATACAACCTTCATACAGAGGTGTCTCGGCATCACTCTTTAACGTCTCAAACATTTTTGGCCAATCCTCAAGCTCTCTTTCAATTGTGTTGGCCATATCTTCAAGATGGTCAACTTCATATGTACTTGTATCAAAATTAGTTGATCCACAACTTTCATTGTGCCCTCAACTACTATTACCCATATCTCTTGTCTCCCTATACTTTGTCCAACTTTTATAACTTTGATCAATTCTATTAATAATTAAGCGGCTCTCACAAATAAATAGTAGAACCATCTTAAGAAGGCAATACTTAACATAAGGGTAAAAAATGCTATTCTGATCATTTGCATGCTTAACCGTAAACTCAACAAAATATTTTACGCTCTCCTAATATTTCTTTAATAGACTGTTGGCAGACATCCATTTCTTATCTATGATCTCCATCTAACATTAAACAATTAGAGGAAAATGTGATCAGCAGCTTAAAGATGTTGAGCAAATTAAACAAAGATAGAAAATCAATGAGTCACAGCTGATCATATGTTACCTATCTTTAATTTTAATTATGCTATTCCATCTATTAATAACTGGTAATTCTAGTCATTAACAACTACCAATTGAAATAAATTCAATCGTGTGTCATTCTATTTGAAAAAAAATTCTACAGCAGTTGCTTAAAAATGAGCATTTATACCCTCTATTTGAACTATATTAACTTCTAAAAAATTACCAAATAGCAAACCAGCAGCAGGGCAATATCATAATTCATAACAACATTCATGAAAGAACAACGAAGCCATTGAATTCAAACTAACTTGCATGAAAGTTTAATTCTTCATACTAAAAATAAGTCATTGAATCTAGAAACTACACCATCTGAATTCAATCATGTCCCATTCCAATTGGAAAAAATTCAATGGCATAACAGCTTAAAATAAGCACTTCCTAGGCCTTGTGCCTTTTCTTTCCACTATTTAGCCTCAAAATATAAGTCTTTCAATACTAAACTAGCAAGGTAATTTCAATTTAGAAAACTTAACACCTAAAACTGTCGTTCATGCAAGTTTAACTAAATCTAAATAACCTAAAACTATTTAAAACAATGCCATTTCCCCATCATTTCTTATTCCCTTTCCCTATTCTTTTACATTCTTACCATTTAATACTTCAACACATTGAAATAATCAAAATCCACATTGAAATTAAAATAATTAAAACCCACATTCGAACAATCAAAACCCACATTGAACTTCAAATAATCAAAATCAAAACTGATGTTTAACCTCAAGCAAATAGAACCTACTTAAATCAGAACAACCACACATACACTTCAAGTAGCATGAAACAATGCCATTCAACAAGGAAAAAGGAGAATAAGAAGCCATGACCAACCTTGAGCAATAGAAGTAGAAACAAACATGAACACTAGAGATCAGAGCCAACTGCAATGCAATGTTATGAAGAGTGAAGGAGATCATGAAATCAACAGGAAAGTTTCAAAAATTAGGTGGGAAAGGCATATTAGAGTGGTAGAAGGTTTAGGGAAAGCGTGCGAAAGACACAAGGCATGTAAAAGTTGAAACTAAGTTTGAGCAAAATGAATCTGATTAGAGATTTTAAAACACAATACTTGATAGTTATTGGCTCATTCCATCAAGTATTTTAAATATATACTTGACAGTTGTAGTGAATAATCATCAAGTATTCCTACAGGAAAAATACTTGACAATTTTTTGCTAAAATCATCAAGTATTTAAAACAAAAAATTGACAATTATTGAAAATAAATATCAAGTATTGTTTTGCTATTTAGCGCCTTCCCTTATTTGACAGTTTTTTAAATAACTGTCAAGTATTTGTCATCAAATATTTATAAATATGTACTAGTACATTTAACAAATTTCCAATATACATTTAGAAGTTTCTTCTCTCTCGCATCAAGGCTTAGCAAATTAGGGGGAAAAATGTCATCTTCATGAAATTCCTATAATTGAGTTGGCAAGACTTATCTGTTACTTATATGCTTTATTGTTGCTTGCTTGAGTTGACATGTTTGTTATGCTAATGTGTTTATGTGAAATCATGCACTTATATATGTGATTATGTTTGGGACATGCTATAAGCCTTTTTTTTTATAAGTAATACACAATAATTTTAAACATGTTATTCTATATTATGAAGTTACAAATTGGGTTGCTCAAGTTAGTCCTGTCTTGGCCAGTCTGTCCTTGTCTTGGTCAATTTAGACAGGACACTAGACAAGGACTTTTTTTTTTTTTGAATTTTATAAGTGGCCATATTATATCATATGCTACTATAACTTTTTGGGCCCACTTTCTTGACCCAAAACTAATATTAGAATTAGTCACTCCTCAACTCCCAACTCTCACTCTTACTCTCACACATGTAGCAAAACACCTATCATTCTCGACTCTCGGCCTCTCAGGCTCTTACTATGCTTAGTCGCTCATCAAGGGAAGAAGGAGAAAGAAAGCCATTGAGAAAAATGCTTCATTCAATCAAGCAAGTAGGAAGATTGAAAGGGGAAAATATCAATCTACTCACTAAAAGTACTATCTCAATTAGTTGCATCTTACTAGTATGAAATACCCATGATGGCACATGCTCTAGTTCTTGCACACTCACCCAACTTCCCAAATGAGTTGGTATCATCCATCTTCTTCAAATGGGCAAGATTGAAAAAATGTGTTCCTTTATTTTATTACTATTATTTTCTTTTCTTTGAGTGGCAATGGGAAGTTAAATATAATTAATAAAAAAAGGGAAGTTGAATATACACTTTCTGGTGAAAAAAGTGGTATTCTAAAATATTTAAAGTTTTTTTTTCACCTTGGTTTAGTAGGTTTTTCTTCCAAGTGGTGTCGCGAGATGTCCTAGTCCTATCGTATCTCATCCTATTTTCAGGATAGGATGAGACAAGGGATAAAGATTACGTCCCATCTTATTTTCAAGGCGGGACGTGAGATAGAGTTTTCCTAGTCCTATCCCATCTTATGAACACCCTAGTTGCTAAGTTGCAAGGATTTTATGATACCAAGTCTTAGCATGTATGTTTGAGTGCTAAATGTTTTCTACTAAGACTTTCCTGATTTTCACTCCCTAATGATTAACTTTGCTCCTTTAAATAAAGAACAAGGGCAAAGTGCAAGGATAAGTTAAAGAGAAATGAACTTCTTCCTGTGTCATTTCCTAACTTTTAAGTCTAGAAGTACTAGAATTAGTCTAAATTGGATAGACTACTAGACTCCTTTTAGCAGAAGTTCTACAAATGAGAAAGGAAGTCAAAACAATTTCAAGAACTAAACTGCAAAGTAAGGAAGTTGTTAAGGGGAAACGTGTAAGTAATGTTGAGATTTCAGAAGAGTCTCAAGGGCCCAGAAAGAGAAAAGAGGCCAGATATAAACCAAAGGTTAAGTTAGAAGCCTCAGAGATGTTTTACGAGGTTAAGTCCAAGTAAGAATTAAATCGTAATCTTAGAAAGTTACGGCCAATAAGGGTAAAAATAAAAAGTATATAGAAAATTCCAGAAAAATCTCACAAAATGGGAAATAATACCCTAAGGCTCTTTTGTGAAGAGAAATGATGAAAATACCCCTGAGGCAACTTAAAATGGAATTCATGAGATTATGAACGGTAAAAAGTACACCGATATAGGTAATTAGTTGAGATAGCAGGAGACCTAAAAACTGTACACATAAATGAGGTTAAATATTAGAAAGTTGTACTAATTTATAAAATTAGTCCTGCTCCTAGAAGGCCAATTGAATGGCTTTAATTATTATAAAGCTGATTATATCAAAAAAGGGCACTTTAAAGAATGATTTTTAAGTATGGCCTATAAGATAAGTCATGTCTTGAGAAAATTCATAGATTTTCTGTAAAGGCAAAAGAAATTTTTGGAGTGGGCAGAATAATTTTTCAGAGCTCCAAAAAGCTAAAAGAAATTCTGATAATTGAGAGCCAAGTAAATAGAAGAAAATGACTAAAGGAAAGATAAAAGTAATGATGTCTCATTAATGCACCATGTGGAGTAATTATGAAGAGAGAGGATTAAAGTCGCCAAGTGTCAAGCCAAGTATGGAGAGGATTTTGACTTTGGAAATGATTTTCAATTGGAATTAAATTAAAAAGGAAAAGGTGGCAAGATGGCTTAAGGTAATGACGCCTCACACTTGCATTTATTATAGTTGTTGGGATATTTTGCCTATAAGTAGACACTCCCTCCCCCCTTGTAAGACATATGTTTCAGCCAACTAGGAGAAACTCTTGCCATTTGGATTCTTGAAGTGCAATCAAGAGGAAGACAACATCTTTGATCATCTAAGCTTGGATCCAAGGTTAGTAAGTTGTTCCCTCTTGTTTCTTGCTTTGATTCCTTCATTTATATGGTTGAAAAATCTGTTTTCCCTCAAGAGTGTGCTGGCTAAAATGTTATAGGGTTAAGGGAAGGGGGTTTTGATATTAAACCTAGTTAAAACACTTTGATTCAAGGTTGTTTCAAGTGGTTTTAAGTTGTTATTTAAAAGACTGCTTGATATGATTATTGTGGGTGCTATTTGGCTAGATTAGATTTGGTATCCTAGCATGTGTTTTTTATAGTTTTGATGCTTCCATTTCATTTACAATGAAAAATAGTATAGGGTAGACCTAAAGAACAAGTATTGGAAGCATTAGAATTAAAGTTAGAATTTTTGGATTTCAAAACCCCCTATTCAGCCAACACTGGTTCTGGGGAAAGGAGTTTTATTTTCATAAATCCAAGCTCATATTTAGATTCTTTTGGTCAAATTGTGTAGGATTAGCTTAAGAGAACAATTGTTACAAAGCTAGAACATTAATCTAAAAACTTAGAGAAAAGGTTAAGTTCAAGAGAGCTAGTCTCGAGTCTTATGTACTCTCTTGGTCCTAATGGATTGTGTGATCAATATGGTTATGTTCAAGACCTTGGAATATCCAAGAGGATGTTTAATGATGTTGACTGAAAGCTAACATGGTCAGGAAGTCAAGGAAGTCAAAGGAAAAGCAAGAGGAAAGCTTGAAGTACAAGGTAGTGAACCTATCTATTGTCATTGCTTGATGTTGTATGCTTGTGTATTGACATGTACATGATGGTTGAAGGTTATTGTGGCATATTTTGGCTACTGTAATTACTATTTATGATGAGTAGATTATATCTTCACGGCCATGCATCAAGAAGGTAGCATTAAGCATGTTAATATGTTACTAACTAACAAGAGAATAAGCAAGTTGCATGTAATACATTAGCATCCATCTAGCATGATTAATATAGTATTATTTGTAACTGAGATTCTCTCAAATCTCACCCCTCCCTAACCAACTATTTAGGTTAATCAATGATGGTTAATAATGGCATGAGAAGGAAGGACAAGAAAGTGGAGACTTATTTATGTTAATGATTGAAATTAGTGTTTAATATATAATTCTCCTATTATGTAAATTATGTTTATGGATGCCAATGATACAATGTAATTGATTAGAATGTCTATGACATGAATAAAAATATATAAGAATGAATGGGAAAAAGTAAGACTAAGTTATACATGCCAAAGTAATAAAAAGAATTAAAACAAAAATTGTTTAAGGGATGAAACATAGGTCCTAGAGTAATCAACTCCCAGCTCCAGTTTACCCTATCAAATGAATAAATTAAAACACAAAATTTGACAAGCTTATAGTACACATTACAAGCTTTAAATCAAGAGCAGATCACCTCAATTAGATGTGTACACAAAGAGATACAAATTTTCAAAGTTGAGGCAAGAAATCTAAAGTTGCAGAATTTACCAAATAAATAGTAAAGTTCAATGATTAAACTGTACATAGTGACAAGAGACAAGTCTAGTTTGATATATTTTTTTCAAAGAGCATTGAAAGAGCTTCGTGTAGAAATTTAGAGCACCTCCATATGATTTTTCTAAAATTAGTTATAATTTTTTAAAATTGGACCTGTAATCTGAAAATTGCACAGTAAATAGTGTTTCCGTAAATCAATATCCTAGCTATGTTTTTATGACCTTAAGGCCATCCAAAGTGGTCTGAAATGGTTCTAAATAAACTCTAAGTTATAACAGAAGTAAGGTGTAACAGTTAGAAGTTGAAATATGTATAAATAATCAAATGAGTTATATAAATTTATGATGTGGCCTTAGAATATATAATTGATATGTTAAGAAGAATCATAATCAATGGGGAATGATAGAATAACCTTGAAATCATGAAATTACATTCTTGTTCATGACTGCTTAGTTTAGGCTCTTTACGAAACATTGTCACTATTTCATTGCTTAGTGTATAGAAAAAGATGTTCAATGTCACATCCTGATAATTTGAACCCTAAGAATAAGAGAAATAAATGAGAATAAGAGCTAGTTAGTGTAGAAGGGACATAGATGATATAACTTTTGTACTAAAACTCATACAGTGTTAAGACTAATATCAGATTAATAAAGAACTGGTTGGGAAGCAAGGATAGAAATTCCTAAAAATTCTCAAAAAATCATAAAAATAGAATTGAGGGTCTAGAACATTATTTGAGGCCCCAGAGGTGTTAACAAGAGGAAAATAATTTAATATAAATTTTTCTGTATTTTCAAGAATTTTTTGCTACACTAAGTAAAAGTTGACAAAATTAATTATTTTAAAATATCTAGAGGCCTTAATAATTCTAGAAAAAATAAGAGAAAATTATTTGGAGATTATCATCATTTATAAAATTATTTTCAACCTCATAAGATAAAGACATTAGCTTTAATAATAATTAAAGCTTAATTTTTGTTGGTAGAACACCGATTCTGAAAGGATTGGAATTTAAAGAGATATAGGGTGAAATATGTCACATCCCTAATTTTGGGCTTAGAAGTACCAAAATTAGCCTGAAATAGGTAGGCTACCAGACCTTTTTTGGTAGAGGTCCCAGAGATTCTCTAGAAGGATAGTAAGATTCTTAGGGACTAATCGCAAAGGGAAAGTTTTCTGGAACTGAGAAAAGAGGAAATTAGAGACTAAAAAGAAGTCTCGAGACCCAAGAATGAAAAATAGAGATAAATATAGGCCAAAGGTTATGTTGGAAGCCTCAATAAGATGAATTTTAAGGTTAAGTCAAACCAGGGGCAAAATCATAATTTTGCAAAGTTTTATATTAGTAAGGGCTAAAATGAAAATTATACCCGGAAATTCTAGAAAAATCCCTGAAAATGGGAAGTGGTATGTTAAGGCCTGAATACCTCAAAAAAAATTCTAGAAAAATAGGAAAAATGTTCAAAGGTTTGTATAAGGGTAAAAATGACGAAAATGCCCTTGGAAGGAAATTGTTAAATTCCCAAGGTTTTGACTGATTTTAAATATTATTAGAAATAAATTATTTAAAGCATGAGGAGGCCTCAGATAATTGGAAGAAAATGGGAGAAAATACTTGAGGAATTATCACAGGTTTTAAAAATAATTCCGTTCCCAGAAAACGAAGAGGTTTGCTTTAATGAAATTTAAAGCCTATTTACATACTATCAGGGAAAAGTCAAAGTCAAATGTCTAGAGATTGACTTTTGACTTGAGAAAAATTAGAGGAATTCCCTGTGATGAATAAATAGTATTGGTACCCGGAGATAGATTCTCAGCGTCGTAGACTGAGAGAAAAAATTCGATCAAGTTCACTCCGAAATAAATATTATTAATTATTTTAATTATTTTAATAGAAGAACAAGGGAAGAACATCACTCTCTCTTTGGACATGTTATATAATGCCATGTGGATTTATTTGAGGTGAAAAATGGTGCCAAAACATGTCCCAGTGGTCTCGGGTAAGTTAAGACCCGAAAAAGTACCCTCTACGGTGCAGAATAGCAAGATAGGTGGAGGAATACCTAAAAGTTATATTTTGCATAGATTTTATATTAATTTCCTTCTTATTTTTATGTCACAATGATGAAAGAATATGGAGGAGATAAGTATACGGTTAAATGGGAAAAGAAGGTATTACGTGTACGGTCAGATACAAGACACGTGTACGGTCTGATTAAAAGCATATGGATTAATGATGTAAGCATGATGTCATGGGACATTTGTCACTATAAGATTAAAAGAGAAAATAGACTGTCTAGATCAACCCACACATTTTTAAGATCAACGGCCCAAATTTAGTCTTGTTTTCTATGAATACCCCCTCCCTCCCTCATTTTCGTCCAACCTAGAGGAAACCTTAGGGAAGCTCTGGCAAAATGGTTTCTAGAGAGAGAAAGAAGAAGGAGAAAGAAAGGTCAAGTGATCATATGCAAGATTAAGCTCCAAAACAAGGTATGTTCATGGTTTTTGATGTAGTTTTCACTACCCTTGTTGTTGTTAAGCTTGGCTATGGATTTTAATGATTTCTTAGAGCTTGAAACTCTAGGGGCACATGCTGCACGAAATTCTTAAGAATAGGGGAAGATGAAATTGATGTTAGAATGATGTTTAAAGGCCTGAGAGGAACAAGAATCAATGGTTTTATGTTGAAATTGGTTGAATTTCTTGATTATGTAACTTGAGTAATATTTCGGCCAAAGCTGGTTCTTGGGACTAGGATTGATTTTGATGATTTTAATGCTTCCAATGTGTTTAAAATAAAAAATTATGCTGGGTAAAGGTGAGAAAACAAGTTTGGAAGCATTAGAATTGAAAATAGAATTTTGAGCCCTAAGACCCTATGTTCGGCCAGATCAAATTGAGTAAGGAGGAGTTTGATTTTGATTATTTTGAGCTTGGAAATGAATTCTACATGTAAAATTGTATGGAAATAGTATGTGAAATTAATTTTAGGAAGGTTGGAAATCAAGCTCAAAAGTTAGAAGCTAATAGAGCTCAAAGAAAACAAAGTATTGATGTTATTGATTACCATGGCTCTAATAAATGAATGGAAATGATGTGATGGTGCATTTAGAGCCATGAGACATCAAGAAAAAGGAATGGCAAAGTTTGAGGAAGCAATCTTAATGGTTGGAAGCAAAAGGGAGCAAGTTGAAGAGTAAGAGAAAACTTATGATACAAGATAGCGAACTTACCTTTCTTATGTGCTTGATGTGCATGCATGTATGTGCTATGAATGTCACGATGTGACTAAGTTATGCTACTGAATTATGATTATTATGTTTAGTTAAGCATGCCATGACATTATATTTTGTGAATATTAATGAATTGGCTTACTTTCTATGGCATTTCACCATGCATAAATGATAAAGTTATGTGCATAAAAGCATGTCATACACTTGCATCCATCTTGCATGCATAAATGGTAATATTTGCTACTGAGATTCTCTTAAATCTCACCCTTCCTTAACCAACCATTTCAGTCAGGTATGATGGACAATGATTACATGAAGGAGAGCATGAGAAGGAAGGAAAAGAAAGTAGAGAATTATTCATGTTAATGAATGAAGCTATTGATTAATGTATGATTCTCCTATTATGTAAATTATGTATATGAATGCTACTGATACCATGTATTTGTTTAAAATGTTTATGGCATGAATGGAAACATATGATAATAAATAGGAAAGGATAAGGTGAAGTTATGCACGCCAAAACAATAAAAAGAATTAAAGCAAGAATTGTCTAATGGATAAAATGTAGGTCCTGGAGCAGTCAACTTTGAACTCCAGTTTGACCTACCAAATGTATGAATTAAGCCATAAAACTTGGCATACTTATTATACACATCCCAAGCTTTAAAATGATAGGTAGATCACTTTAATTGGATGTGTATACTAAGAGATACAAATTTTCAAAGTTGAGGTAAGAAATCTAGAGGTTCTAGGATTTACCAAATGAACAGTGATTTTCATGGATTAAGCTGTATGAATTGGCTTAAGATAAGTCTAGTTTGATATTATTTTTCTATAGAGAATTAAAAGAGCTTCGAGTAGAATTTTGAAGTACCTTAATACAATTTTTATAGAATTAGTTATAATTTTTCAAAGTTAGACCAAAAATCTAAAATTTAACCAGTGAACAATACCCAAGAACCAATTGCAATTTTTTAATCTACGGGCTTGTTTCGTGAATCACTTGAACCGTAATGCTTCCAAATGTGTACTCTAAGGGGTTAAAGGAAGGATGTTTCAAAATAAATTCTAAAAAAAAATCATAGAACTTCCTTACATCGAAAGAAGATTATTGAGATACTAAAATGAATTTTTAGAGACAAATTGGAGAAGACACAGGAAAAATTCAATCAACCAGGCACGGTACTTAGGGGAATGACAGGATACTTGGGGAAGTGGATTTTTTTCCAAATTTTTATGGTTATTTTCAAACCATTTTCACCATGAAATGTGGAAAAGAATTAAATCAAAATAAAATAAAATCTTGCTTCTAGAAGGTGATTAATCAAGGGATTAAGAAGGCTAACTGTCAAATCTTCTAAAATTTAACCTTGATAATAGGAATGAAAAATTAATTCAAGGGTCAATAGGAAAAGTAGACTGGCTGTTAAAGCCATGCATGGCATAAAATCCAAATAAGGTAAAGACTGATATTTTTGAAATTATCGATTTAAGAAAAGCAAAATGGGAAAATTACAAAAAAATTCCAAAAAATTCCTAAAAAAGGAAAAAAAAAGGATAAATTTAAGGTTTTGAAACTCTATTTGAGGCTCTGAAATTAAAAATAGCATGAAAATGCCTTATTACAGAATTTTCTATAAACAGAGGTTTTGCCAGAAAAATAGTAAAAATTGAGCAGAAACAATTATTTTAAATATGTGGAGGTCTCAATAATTCTAAGAAAAATATGAAAAAATTATTTACCATATTATTATGAATTTAAAAATTATCTTGGGCCTTAGGAGGTGAAGGGAATTATTTTTGGATATTTATGATGAAACTTTATCTATAAGACCCGATTTCGGAGAAAATTTAAAATAAATAGTTAGAGGTTGAGATAAATTCTGAAAATTTTCAGGGTAACTTCCTATATTAATAGAGAATTTTTGATGAAGAGAAATAAATTTTTGGAGGCCCAAAACTATTTTTAGAAATAGTAACCAACATTATGAGGTTTAGTTGGAAATTGATAATTTGCGATTGGGCCATACTTCTTTTTCCTCTCTAATCAGTTTTGGGCTTTTCTTGGGCCAAGAAAGCCCACAAAATTCATGCAGCCCATGGTCTCTCTTGCCAAAGGAGTTTAAGCCCAAAATACATAACAAAATTCAAGACAAAGAGACACTTGGCATGAGCTGAAATTTAAGGGTTATGAAGAGGGACACATGTCCTTTTATGTGGTAGAAAATGAGGCCATCTGGAGGGCATTATGGTTATCATGTGCAGTCTATAAATATCCTCCCTAAAATAGTGAAATTCAGCCAAAATTGAAGAAAAGAGGGGAAATTCTGTTCAGCCAAAAACTTAATCTTAAATAGAACCTAAAACCTTCTAAAGCAAGGAAAGATCATCAAGCTTCAAGCAAAGATCCATTAAAGTATGTTTAAACTTGATTTTGGATAGATTTAAGGGTTTTTTTGGTTGAAATTTCATAACAAAATCTAAAGCACCATGTTGTCCAATTTTGGTCACTATAAGAAAACATTAGGAAGGATAGAAACCATGAATATGAGCTTAGAATGATGTGTTTAATTGATGTTTGAATTGAATATTAGAAGAAAACTAAAATTAGGGGATTAAGTATGTAATTTGGGCACTATGCGTTCTTGAGGTTAGAGATTGTTTCAATGTTATTTGATGATTCCAATGAGTTCAAAAGGTATTTTTGTGTAGGAAAACACCAAGAAAAAATATTTAAAATCATTGGAATCAAAAATAAAAATTTTAGACTTTTAAACCCTACTATTTGACCAAAGCAAGTTGAGGGGAGAGGAGTGTAATTTTGTTAAATCTGATTTGATATTTGGATTCTACATGAAAAATTGTGTGAGAATGATCCAAGAAATTGATTAAAACAAAGAGGAAACAACTATGTCAAAAATCAAAGAAAAAAGGGTTTTTAATTGAGTATATTGTTAAATAATGGTGTTTATGCTTGGATTATTAGTAATATGAAATGTGTTTATACTTAGATTGATAGGTATTATGTAAGAAAACAAAAAAGATCACCAAATCTTGAAAGAGGCCAAGATATATGGTTGAGCAAGAGTGGCATTGAACTCATAATTTGATTGCTTTCTTGCTTGTTTAAATGTATATGTTCTTTGATTTATATTGCCATAATGTGATTGAGCAAACTATGTGATTATATGTCGAATTCTATGAAAAATACGCCTTGACAATTTGTTATGTGGAATGGTTTAGTGGCTTAGTTGGTTGCTCTCTTTCCATAGCAATGAAATGCACATGAAATATTACGTAATAATTCTAGTTTCATGATAACATGTCACATTTTTATATAGCATGATTAGCATAATAATTATAATTTATTGTGTCACACCTTGCTTTTGGACCTTATTTTACCTCATATGGAACCATTTAGAATCATTTCTTAAAGCCTTAAGTTAGAAAATTTCAAACTTAAACTTTCACTTAAATTGGGTTATTATTCGTGATAACCCTAACAAAGGCCAAACTGTAAAAAATCATAACTAATTCTAGAAAAGTTAGAATGAAGTGGTTCTAAGTTCTATTTAAAGCTATTAATGTATTCTTTAAGAGAAAAAATACTCATCAGAACTCACCAATTAATCCCAAAATTCACACAATGTGGTACTGTTCATATAGTCATTTTTTAATTTTCCATAATTTATGCCTAACTTTGGAAAGGAAAAGGCATAACTTTTTATACAAAACTCTAAATTTAATAAAATATCAGTTTTTTTGAAGTTGAAAATATGGTCTATAAGCTTGCCAAATTTCAACCAAATTCTCAATCAATTGCACAGAATCTCGTTGGTCAAACTTTACCCTTAAAAAGTCAATTTTTAACCCTTTTAATTGTTATTCTTCCCTTTTCAATCCATATAACCATTTTAATCACATATACCATGCTAAAACATAATTTCTTGATCAACCATTCACATACATATCACTTTTAGTCATTAATACAAATATTCAAAATAATTCATAATAATCCATGATAATTACAAACATTATTTCAAAGAGGCATAGCAATCAATTGTCTCCCAAAATGATCTTCTTTTGTTTGTCCTTGCTAGGTCTAACTCCTAAGTGGTGAATATTTGAACATAAAGGAATAAGATTTCATAGAAATCTCAATAGCAATGCATCATAATTATCATGCAATTCATGCTATGTAAAAGTGTGACATGTAAGCATAAAATCAACATCATTATGCTACATTTCATGTGCATATCATTTGCCGTAGAAAGAGAGTAGTCAATTAAGCCATTATGCCATTCATCATAACATATTCCCAAGGCATATTTAATATAGAATTTCATACACAATCACATATTTTGCTCAATCACATCATGGCAACATAAATCAAATAACACATACACATTTAAACAAGCAAGAAAGCATTCAAATTATGAGTTTAAAGCTATCTCTTGATTACTTATTCAACTTGACCTCTTTGGTATGATTGTGCTCCTCTTTGATTTCTTGCAAAATACCTATTAATCCAAGTATAAACACATTTCAAATTATCAATAATCCAAGCATAAACATTAATGCTTGACATTAAACTCAATTAAACATCTTTTTCCTTGATTTTTGACATAAGTATTTCTTTTTTGTTTTCATTAATTCCTTAGGCCATTCCTACATAATTTTTCATGTAAAATTCAAATATCAAATTAGATTTATCAAAATCTCATTCCTTCCCCTTCAATTTGATTTGATCGAATAGGGTGACATTGGATTCCAAAATTTTGATTTTTGATTCCAATGATTTTAAACAATTTTTCTTAGTATTTTCCTATGCAAAAACACCTTTTAAACTCATTAGAATCATCAGATTGTATTAAAACAATCTCTAAGCTCAAAATACCAAAGTGGGCGGATAGGGTGTATTAAAACCTAATTTTGATTCTCTTCCAAAATTCAATCCAAATATCAATTAAATATGCAATTCTAAGTTTATATTCATGGTTTCTATCCTCCTCTAAACCATCCTTGAACAGACTGAAAATGGACAGGATCACACCTTGGGATTTGTCAAGAAATTTCAACTAAAATAACCCTTAAACCTAGCCAAAATCAATTTTTGACATACCTTAATGGATCCTAGCTTGAAGCTTAATAGTTTCTCTTTAATTTGGAGGGTTTTGGGTGATGTTTAGTGGTGAGTTTTTAATTTGGCAAAAAAAATTTTAATTTTTCTATTTTGACTGAATTAAGAGCAATTAGGGGGTATTTATAGAGCTTCAAATCTGACCATCTCCCCTCTATTATGACACCATTTTCTGCCACCTAAGGGGCCATGTGTCCCTTATCATATGCCTTAAGTTTTCAGATGAAACCAAATGTCCTTCTTCTTGATTTTTCTTTTGAATTTTAGGCTGGAATTAGGCTTAAACTCTTTGGCAAGAAGGGATATGGGCTGCACAAAATTTTTGGGCCCAATATGAAGTCCAAAATTTATTTAAAAATGAAGAAAAAGTGTGGCCGAATCATAAATATTAATTTCTAACCAAAACTCACTATTTCGATTGCTATTTTCAAAAATAATTTTGGGCCTCCAAAATTTAATTTCTCTCCATCAAAAAATCCCTTTTGATATAGGAAAGCTCCTTGAAAATTTTTAAAATTTATCTCAACCTCTAACTATTTATTTTGAGTTTTCTCCAAAATCAGCCTTTACCAACAAGTTTTTGGTAATAAATAGTCTAAAATCAATTTCTGCACTTCTAGTGCCTAGAATCAATTTTATATTTACAAATTCAAATAAATCCTTAAATAATTTTTTTCATATTTTTTCAAGAATTATTAGGGCCTCTACATATTTAAAATA
The DNA here is from genome assembly GCF_004799145.2 of Neltuma alba. Classification (NCBI taxonomy): domain Eukaryota; kingdom Viridiplantae; phylum Streptophyta; class Magnoliopsida; order Fabales; family Fabaceae; genus Neltuma; species Neltuma alba. The sequence continues at coordinate 1,383,965 of NW_021635044.1, forward strand.
ATTATTTTTGCTCCATTTTCCTAAAAAATAAAGGTATTTTGAGGACTGGACATGGGTCATAGTGAAAATCTCAGAGGTATTCTAAGGACTAGACGTGGGTCAAGTGGTTAAGACCAAACTAGTATAAATCTGGTGTCTTTGATCTGCGGTGAAATCTTTCTAACTCAAAACTCTCTGTTTTTATTAATTTCACTATTTCAATACGGTTAAATTTTTTATAACTCACCCAATTCACCTCCCTCTTGGGTGAGACTACCACTAACATAAATGGTTAGTATGAGGAGCTATGGTCTTAATATATAAAGTTAAAGCGATTAGGGATAGAAATAACCTTAAAATAACTAATATTTGGCTATACAAATTTCTAGTCAAATGGTTTTTTTTTTGTCCATGAGATTTGGTATGCAATTAAAGCTTATTTTTAGCTTTAAAATGAGTAGTATTTTGTCTAATTTGGATATCTACACAGGAAGTTATGCCTATCTAAAGTTAAGCAAAAATGACTAAATAAACAGTAACTATTTGGTATAAAACTGGGCTTGAATTTTAAGAGTAATCATCTAGTGACTATTTTTTCTCAAAAGAGAATCCAGAGAGCTTCAAATAATTGAAACCACTTTATTTTGATTTTTCTAGAATTAGTTATGATTTTTCAAAGTTTAATCTATTTTAGGGTTCCAAGTGAATAATAACCTGAGAAGAAAAAATTTGCAACTTGAATTTTCTCAATGTAAGGACTCAATAAGTGGTTCCAATTGTTTCCATTTGATATATAAAAAAGGTCTAAAAGTAAAGTGTGACATTCAAAAGTCATGAGAATTGATATTTGAAAAGAAGACACATAGAAATTTTCAACAAGTCCTAAGTTAGATCTATTAGAGCTCAATAGCTTGAGTTATGAATTTTTGACATTGATCCATAATTTCTGTTTGAAAAACTGATTGAGGTCGGAATATCGCCTTTTGAGTCATCAAAAATTGTGATTGCACTAGATAATATAGTATAGGTGTAACCATTCTTGAGGATGCTTTATTGGGAAACAACCTAGTCTAAATTGGTAATAAAAAACATGATGATTTGGGTAAAAAAAAAAAAAGGGGTTTTCCAACTGTTTAAGGGTGGTGCAATAAATGTAAAATGTAGAAAATTAAATATTTTTGGTATTTTAATTGAATGAAGAAATATTTTGGATTAAAAGAGAATTATGGTGAAACAGTCTCTTGATGATGAAAACTCAACTATCACTGCTCCTTAAAATGGTTAGGAGTTTTAGAAAGTCTCTAAGTCTGAAGAAAACCCCAAGTAATCACTTGGGTCTAATATCTTAATTAATGAAAACTCACTTTAATCAAAGTTAATTAACATCCCTTAAAACATTGTTGGAACCACTTAGAGTGTAGATGAACAGATGATACGAATGCCCTTAGAAAGTCAATCGACAATCACAAAATACTAAGCACACAGATTAATCACTAACGATCACTGATAATTAATTGAACACAAGGATTCAAAACTGATATATTTATATAAATGATCTAACATTAACAACATCCAAGCCAAATATATTCAATAGTCTAAACACAAGATTTACAATCATAATTCAAGTCTGGAAAGAGATGCATAAATTCCTAACTCTAAAAATCTTTAACACAAAATAAAACATAGATTTAGACTGATAACTTTCTTATTAAGTCCTTGAGCTCAAGCTTTGTCTTCCATTACTAAGAGGCTAAGAGTTTAGCCTCTCACATCTTCAAACCGTTTGCAATCGCTCCAGGTATGAACAACCATGGGTGATGCTAAAAATAGGGTTGGAAAAATAGAGAAGAAGGTGGTTGGAGTAGTTTAATCGGTTCAGAAATGCAGAAAATGATGAAGAAATGAAGAAAAATGAAAGTTTTAGATGTTGAATCAATAGAGGCTTTAGAGGAGATGATGGTGGCTCAACCTTATACAAAACATGCACAACAGAGATTATCTATTTGTGGTGGCTGCCCCTCTTAGGTGTAGAAGCTCATAAACCTATTTCAAAATACACAGCTTCACTTAACATATTCAGGTTGCAACCTTAGGAGTTTTAGGTTGTAACTTAGAGGTCCAGGTCGCGACCTCAGAAGTGTCATATTGTGACTTGGGAAGACAAAGAGCATTCAGTCTTAACTTAGCTCCAAAACATGTGGTTTCATTAAAAGGCAGCTAGGTCACAACTTTAGCAATCCATATCGCAACCTGGGGAGGCAGAACACTCCAACTCTTGTGTTTTGGTCCTTATAACATTATGGCTCCATTAATGCTTTGTCTTGGGTCTTAAGTCCTTCTCCAATTACCTGAAAATCACAAGGAGCTTTGTAAAGACTAACTAATTACAGGTCAATGCAATTACAATTAAGGAAGGAAAATTGACCCTTTTTACCCCTTAAACAGCAAAATACAATGCATGAACTAATGTAACCAAAAAGCTATAAATGCATGCATAATGAGGGTAGAAGTGTTGCAAAAACATCAGAAAATACTTGAAAAAACCATATAAAGATAAGGTTCTATCAAGAACAAAGCAAGTTTAGATAAGCAATAAGCTATATTGATTGGCATGGTTTAAGTCTATAACTAGATGCCATACCTGTGCGTTGCACGGACAACTCAATTTTAAAATATAGTTTTCTTACATAATAATTCAAATAATAGATATATAAAAAGTGCAAAACAATATTTTAGACCATGAAGGTTTCATTTATACTTAATCTTTGAAGCCTCTAAATCCCTCACCATAAAAATTCATTAACAATCCTAGTTAGACCGCAATTGAATGAATTAGTAGACAAACTTGTCTCAAAAATTTCCAATGAATAATCTCTACCTTATGTAATATTCCTACTTATTGCATAACCAAAAAAGTTCCCACTTGTCTCCTAAAATTGAAAATATAAGCAAGTATCGTAGGGCCATATTCTTGTTGAAAATATTGAGTAAGCGGAGATACAAAAAGAAGGCAAAAAATAGAACAATCATTTTCAAACGATGCTTGTGCAATTGAGTACTAATGATCAATATCTCTTGCATGAAATATCATAGAAAACTATATATTGCTCATGTTGAGACCACCAAATGATATGACTTATTCATGATCTTGAACAAAGGAATGGGTTTATAACGTAGTCCATTCATCCGACTAAATGGAGATGACTTATTTTATAACGTAGTCCTGTGGTCTACATTCTCCTAGAGATCTTAACATGGCTTGGATAGATTATAGTATTCCAAGGTCATAATAGATCCTGAACAAGCTTACGATAGATCACTGTAGACCCTGAGGTTACCGTAGACCTAGTCTAAGTAAAGTTACTAAGCCATAAGAATAAAAGTTCAATACCTCTTTCGGAAGATGATGACCAAGGATGAATTTCATATACGGAAACGTCCTTAAATTAGTTAGCTAGTATGGATAAAGCACCATTGACTTCTCTAAAGATACCCTTGCTGTTGATTAGACCGAGCTTGATTCTATTATGATCAGTGAAGGAAAGTAAGAAAAGAAAATGTTAAAAAAAATTGAGAGCTGAGTTATAAGTCCTAGACATTATGCATTTAGGCAAGCTAAATATGAAATAAGAATGTGAAGAAAGAAGATAGGCTCTTAGGGTAAAGATGAAAATAACAATGTAAGCATAAAAGACTTAATGAAGGCTGAGTAAGAGAAACTTGAAAGACCATGGTATAGTAAAATACCATGAAGATAATTACATTGTCAACGCACTATCCCAAGTAAATGTGCCCAAAATAGTAGAAAGAATGCAAGAAACGAAGATAAAATGCTTAAAATCAAGGGTCATACTGTCACATCCTAATTTTTAGGTTGAGGAGTCCTAAGAGTAGTCCAAAATAAGTAAGCTACTAAGCCCTTTGAAGCAGAAGTCCTGAAAATGAAAAAAATATAAGTCAAAGCAGTTTCAGGGACTAATTGCAAAGTAAAAAAGTTACTATAGGGCAAACGTGTAAGTAATGTTGAGATTCCTCAAGAGTCTCAAAGACTCAGAAAGAAAAAAAAAAAGGCTAGATAGAGGCCAAAGGTTAAGTTAGAAGCCTCTGAGAGATGTTTTATGAGATTAAGTCTAAGCTAAGACTAAATCATAATTTTAGAAAGTTACAGAACAATAGAGATAAAAATGAAAAGTATACAAAAAATTTCAGAAAAATCCCAAAAAATAAAAAATAATATTCTAAGACTCTTTTGTGAAGAGAAATGATAAAAATATCCTTGAAACAACTTAAATAGAATTTATAAGATTATGACTTGGTAAAAAGTACACCGATTGAGATAATTATTTGAGATAGCAAGAAATCTCAAAATGTAAACAAAAATGAGATTAGGAAGCTTAAAGGCTATGTTAATTTATAAAATTAGCCTCACTTTTAAAAAATTAGTAGAGTGGCTGGAATAAAATAGAAGGCTCAATTATGCCAGTTAAGTGCATTTTAGTAAATGATTTTTTTATGTGAGGCTTAAAGGAAGTGTTATGGTTTGAGAAAATTCATAAATCTTCTCTAAAATTAAAGAAAATTTATGGAGTAGATAGAAAAAAATTTTGAGCTCCAAAGGGGCATTAAGAAAGCTGAATAAATATGAGCCAAGTAAATTAGAAAGAAACTTGGAGACTAAGTTTGATCCAAGAACTAAGATCTATTCTTTCTTTCCTCTCCATTAGATTTGTGCCACCTAGCTCTCTTCTAGACAGATGATGTATCATACCTCCTTTAATACCTTATTGTATAACAATTGGAACCACTAAGGGCTCATTGTATGACCCTTAAGTGTGAGAAAATTTTAATTTTACAATTTCTATTTTCAGATTTTCATACATTGTCTCCAGTAATTTGGGCCAACTTCAAAATTCATAACTAACTGTAAAAAAATCAAAACGAAGTGATTCTAAGTTCTATAGAAATCTCTTGACATGCTCTTTAAAGGAAAAATGCTCATTGGTATTCAAATCTCACGCATCAATCCCAAATTTCATCTAAAGTGGTACTGTTTATTTGGTCATTTTTAATTTTTCAGGATTTATTCTCAATTTTGGAAGGGCATTAATTTCTATACAAAACTCCAAATTTAATGAGTTACCACTTATTTTAAAGCTAAAAATGAGTTTTATAAGCATGTCAAATTTCAGATTTAGATTCATCCAATTGCCTCGAATCACATTGGTCAAATTTTGCTCTCAAAAAGTCAACCTTTATCCCGTTTATGTACAATTCTTGCTTTTTCTTTTCCTTTTTCTTTAATCTAACTTTTCCAATCATATAACACATTGTGACAATCGTTCTTTTAAAACCCATTTAGATCAAAATTTTCAATTTATTCGAACGATTAACCATGATAGAAAAGAAGAAACCTTAAAATTTTAAAATCGCTATCATGGTTAAAAGAAATAGACTTATAATAAGAGTAACATCGATCGTTACCTTGGGCCTTGGACTTCCAAAGTCCAGAAATATCATTCAACCATTAGCCCAAACCAAACTTATATTTTCAAACATACCAATTGATAAATCAGTTCTTGCATTACAGTCCGGACTGTTTGGGACCCTGCGGATCCACTCTTTTTCCTATTCAAAGATCAGCCTTTTGTCTCTGTGTTTTATAGAGCTCATTAGTCAAAAGTCAACCCTTTCAAAGGAGCGTTACATGCAGAGTTTAAAATGTCTCGGACCTCCTCACGGCCCTATCATACCAGATAGTAGTAATTAAAAGTATTATTTTACATCCTAAAAGTAGATGAGCCCTATGTGGCAATATATAACAAGTCAGCACATAGAACAAAAGCAGGGAGGCTATACAAGCTATAACAGCACACTATGCCTCTGGAGACTTTCCTGATGGGCCACCACCTGAACTATCACCTGAAAATGTTAAACCACGAGGTGAGACAAATGTCTCAGTAACCAACTTTCCAACTCATCATACATACTGACACGTGCTTGTGAGGTGTCAAGTGGGACAGTTATTAATTCTCGAGAACTATAGATATATCCATAGAAATATAATTTCAATCATCCAAACCCTCACTATGGGCGTCAACACACAAGCCACATAAGTCTATCCCTCACTCTGAGGGATCAATCAAACATATGGGCCTATCCCTCACTCTGGGGAACGAATAAGAAGCCACAAAGGCCTATCCCTCACTGTGGGGGACGAAAGAAGAAGCCAACCAATGTGCACCAATGGCGGCCTTACCATGTGGTAGGATAGGACTCGATCCAAAATCCAAATAACAACCAATCATTCACAATATAATAAAAATGTCTTAATCTTTTCTCAGTATAATCCATAAGATATAAACCATATATCTTTTCCAAACTTCTCAATTACAATTCCAAAAATCCCACAAGACAATTTTCATAGCTCAAAAGATATAACATATCTACTCAAGTTCTAAATATCAAATATTATTCTAAAAACAGCAATCTACTCACAAACAAGATATTAGCACATATAACAAGTGGAAAGTGGTTACCTCTCACCAAAGCAATACTAAGGATTACCACAAGGTCAATCCTTTGCTCAACCAATAATTAATCTACACAATTAATATAACCACATATTAATATAAATTAATTAATTAATTAATTAAACTTCTCTATATTAGTTAAATTTCTAATTTAATTAAATTTTTACTCTAAATTCCCACAACTCTCATAACCCAAAAAATTATTAAGTATTTTAGAAATAACTTAAAATTTCTAACAACTCAAATTATTTATTTACCACCTCCAAATTATTTACCTTAATAAAAAGGATTTTCCAGAATTTTCAAATATAAAATTATTATTTTCTAAATTCTAAAAATCCCATTTTAAGTATAAACCTCAAAATCAAACTCTCAAAAATTCAATAATACTTCAAATATTTATAATAAATAATCTAATCAAAACTTTAATGGTATAACTACCATATATATATCCGTAAATAATAAACTTGTTAGCTACAATAATTATTTTAAAACCTCCAGTCACCCAATAAATAAAATTAAACCGATTAAAATCTTAATAATATGCCAAACAACCCAAATAAATTACTTAACTTGAATTTAATCGGTAAAAAAATAATATAAATCATATATAACATATTTTTCAACTAGAAAAACTAATTTAAATACTAAAAACCAACAAATAGAGAAATCTAAACCGATTAAAATTAACAACTCATTTACTTTTGGATTTCTATAGTCATCTTTTATCAAAACTCAATACTTATATCATATATAAGTTTCAAAATTTTCTCCAATCACTATAATAATAACGTAAATAGGAAGCTTAAAATATACAGGAAATATTTATAAAGAAAGTTTGATAAAAAGAAGTAATTTTATGTACCTAAAATATCTTCAAAGCTTGCCCTCTCCTTCACCGCTATACTCCTTTCTCTCACACACTTCAGCTCTCTCTCTCTCTCTCTCCCCCTCTCTCTCGTTCCTTCTTGCGCCTGCAGGGGGAAAGGAAATGAATGGTGGGGGGTATTTAACGTCCCCACACAATTATTGGGGGAGGGGAATTTTAAACCCAACCCCCACGTTTTCCACCCCCCAACTTTCCACCCCCCCTCCAACTTTCCACCGATATTTCGGTGGAAAGTTGGACCTTCTCTTTTTTTTTTTAATAAAATATTATTATATTATATTATATTATTTTTCAATTATATTTTTTTTTGAATTTTTTTTAAGGATATTACAATTCTCCTCGCCTAATAAGAATTTTGTCCCCAAAATTCAAACAACCACACACAAGAGATAAAAACAAAAGTAACTCAAAGTGCTTACTAAGAAAACAGGTAAGGGTACTCGTAACGCATCCATTCCTCTGTCTCCCAAGTAGCATCACCGGGACTCATGCCCTTCCAAAAGACTTTAACAAGACGGATAGTTTTGTTCCTTAATTGTTTGTCCTTAACGTCCAAAATCCGCTCTGGTTCTGTTGGATAGGTTAAATTATCTCACAACTCGACCTCTTCGGGTTCAATAACATGAGATGGATCGGGATGATACTTTTTCAACTGTGACACGTGAAACACGTCGTGTAAACTGGAAAGATGTGGCAGAAGTGCAATTCGATATGCAACCGGTCCAATTCGCTCCAAAATCTCATGAGGACCCATAAATCGGGGTGTAAGCTTTTTGGCTTTAATGGATCTACCAACAGCAGTGACAGGTAAAACCTTCAGAAATACATGATCACCCACTTCAAATTCTAAAGGTCTCCTCCGACGGTCTGCATAACTCTTTTGTCGACTTTGGGCCATCAATAACTTCTGCTTGATCGGCTCAATCTTTCTAGTTGTGATGTCCACTAAATCTGGGCCAATAATTGTTCTTTCACTTAATTCAGTCCAACAAAGTGGAGATCTACACTTCTTCCCGTACAAAGCTTCATATGGTGTCATTTGAATACTAGCGTGATAGTTGTTGTTATAGGCAAACTCTGCTAATGACAAATGAGTGTCCCAACTACCCTTTAGCTCTATAGCGCAAGCCCTCAACATGTCCTCGAGAGTCTGAATCGTCCTCTCAGTCTGTCCATCAGTCTGAGGATGATAAGCAGTACTAAACTTGAGCTTAGTGCCCATGGCTTCATGTAATGACTGCCAGAAGTTCGATGTAAATCTCGGGTCCCTATCTGAAATGATAGACCCCGGCACTCCATGAAGTCAAACAATCTCATCTATATACAGCTTTGTCAATCGTTCTAAAGAGTAAGTACTCTTGATAGGCAGGAAGTGTGTTGACTTAGTCAGTCTATCCACAATTACCCATATTGCATCATAGCCAGCTAGGGTTCTTGGCATGCCAGTAATGAAATCCATAGAAATACTGTCCCATTTCCATTGGGGAATATCAAGATTCTTTAATAGTCCTGGAGGTCTCTAATGTTCTATCTTGACCTTTTGACATGTCAAACACTTCATTACAAAATCCATGACATCCCTCTTCATTTTTGGCCACCAGTAGTTCTTTTTCAAGTCTTGGTACATCTTGGTTATCCCTGGGTGTATCGTGTAATTACTCCGATGCGCCTCTTCTAGAATAGTCTTTTTGATTTCCTCATTATTAGGGACACAAATCCTCTTCTTGTACCTTAGGATTCCTTCTTTACTAATTTCATAATCAGGCATACCATGGGTCTCCACTTCCTCTCGGATGCTTAGTAACCGGTCATCCTCCATCTGTGCAACCTTCAAGTCTCGAAAGAACTCATAATCACCCAAAATTGATTGTAGAGTGGCTGGAGCCTCATGCACCACTTGGAGATCTCTCAATCTCTCTAAGCAGTAGTGTTCCTCCAAACTCATGTGAAACACATGCACTGTTTTCCTACTCAAAGTGTCTGCAACCACATTGGCTTTACCCAGATGATACTTAAGCTCAAAGTCGTAGTCCTTGATGAATTCCATCCACCGACATTGTCTATTATTCAATTTCTTCTGATCTATTAAATACTTCAGGCTCTTGTGATCGCTAAAGACTTCAAACTGTGAGCCATATAAGTAGTGCCTCCAGATTTTCAATGCAAAAACCACCGCCGCTAATTCCAGGTCATGTGTAGGATAATTTTCCTCATGCAGCCTTAATTGCCTAGATGCATATGCAACCACCTTTCCTTCCTGCATCAGGACACACCCTAAACCCTTAAGTGAAGCATCAGTGTAAAGGGTGTACGGTTTATTGGGATCTGGAATAGTCAACACTGGAGCTGTGGTCAACTTAGCCTTCGGTTCTTGAAAAGTTGCCTCACACTTTTCGTTCCAGATAAACGGTTGGTCTTTCTTGGTCAACTTAGTTAGAGGCATGGTGATCTGAGAAAATCCCTTGATGAATCTTCGGTAATACCCAGCTAAGCCCACGAAACTTCTTACCTTCGTCACATATTTTGGTGTTTCCCATTTCAATACGGCATCGACCTTGCTAAGATCAACAGCTACTTCCTCTGCAGATACTACATGGCCTAAGAACTTCACTTCTCTAAGCCAGAACTTGCACTTGCTTAACTTAGCATATAACTGATGATCCGTCAATATTCGCAATGCAATGTAAAAATGCTCTCGGTGTTCTTCCTCATTCTTAGAGTATATCAGAATCTCATCTATAAACACCACAATAAACTTGTCCAAATACAGCCTAAAGATCCGGTTCATATAGTCCATAAACACCGATGGAGCCTTCGTTAAACCAAAAGGCATTACTAGAAACTCATAATGTCTGTATTTGGTACGAAAAGCCGTCTTCGAAATGTCCTCTGCTCTAACTTTTAATTGATGATATCCCAGCCTTAAGTCAATCTTGGAAAACACCGTTGACCCCATTAATTGATCTAGCAAGTCATCAATCCTAGGCAAAGGATATTTGTTTTTGATAGTCACTTTGTTCAACTACCTGTAATCTATACACAATCTCAGGCTCCCATCCTTCTTTCTCACAAACAGTACTGGTGATCCCCACGGTGAGACACTTGGTCTAATAAATCCTTTTTCAAGTAACTCTTCGATTTGCTTTTTCAGCTCTGCCAGTTTAGAAGGTGACATTCTGTACGGTGCTTTAGAAATTGGAGCTGTCCCTGGTACTAGCTCAATGGAGAATTCAACTTTCCTTTCAGGAGGTAAACCGGATATTTCCTCAGGAAACTCCTTTACTACCTCGATTTGGTATATACCAACTTCTTTATCCATACTAACGGAAAAGAAAACAGCATACGCTTGACAACCCTTCTGAATACACTTAGTTGCTTGAGTAGCAGATAACCACAAATGACCATTAATAGCCTCAACTATCGTAGTACATAAAGGAAGAGTTACTATCTTCCTTTTGCAATCCAGAATGGCATTATTTGCTGATAGCCAATCCATACCAATAATCACGTCAATACCCTTGAGGGGTAGACAAATCAAATCAATCACAGACTCACGATTCTCAAATTTAAGCACAAGACTTAAACACGCCTGTGTGGTTAACACAGTGGCTCCCGCTGGAGTTGACACTTTCAACATGTAAGACAAATCATGCATTGGAAATTTAAACTTTTGAGCACATTCTGCAGCAATAAAAGAATGAGTGGCACCAGAATCAAACAACACAGGTATATCATGTCCTTGAAGAGAGACAGTACCTCTAATCAGATTAGGAGACGTACCAACTTCCTCTCTAGTCAAACCAAAAACTCTCCTGGGCACTGTGGATCTGAAACTAGGAGTTTGCTGCTGCGTCTCTGGACAATTGCGAGCTATATGTCCAAACTTATGGCATCTGTAGCATTCCCAACACTGTCCTGGGTGATTTCTCCCACACCTCATGCAAGGACCACTAACACTTGGTGTAGATCTGGCAGGCTCATGGGGGACACTCCGATCTCCCCCTATACGGCTCCCCTGAGCCTGTCTCCTTTGCATAAAGCCTCCACGGGCTAAATTCTTCTGATTCTAGTTCTTGCCTTTGCTTGAGTTACTCGAGCTCCCATAACTGTAGTTATTCTTTTTATTGACTCCTCCCGTTGGTCTCATAAAACCAGAGAATTTGCCCAAATTATCCTAACGTCAGCTCTCCTCTACCTCTCGGGTTCTGCGAGCTGTCATCTTGAGTTTCGTGCAAGCATCCTCAAAACTCTTAAACTCATATAAGGCCATTTGCTACTTCAACTCTGGCCTTGCCCGTTCTATCAATTGTCGGGCCATCCATTCTAGATTATCATTCTGCTGCAGGTATGTAACATGCTTGGAGAGGTCAATATACTTGGCACTAAACTCATCCTCATGCATGTTCTCTTGTCGAAGAGCATAAAAAGCTGTTTCTTTTTCTTGTCTCATGGCTGGGGGAAAGTAGTGATCAAAGAACATTTGTTCGAATTCGTTCCAAGTAATCCCCGAGTCATCTATGCCGCTTACGCTCCTCCACCATCTCTTAGCTCGGTCCCTCAATAAAACTACCGCTGCTTGTACCTTTTAGTAGGTATTACAGCCACAAGCTTTAAATATTGTCTCCATGTCATCTATCCAAGCCTCAGTTGTATTAGGATCCATACCCCCATCAAAAGTCTTTGGGTGATGCCGCTCTATGTCCTTCCATACGCTTTTAAGGTTCACCGCTTCTTCTTTTCCTGGTTGCCTTTGCGAACTATTCTCTCCTCTGGTTCCTTCAATAGAATCCCTGTGGGTGACAGAATTTCCCACAGACGGTCCAGGAAGCCCACTCCCTTCAACCTCTTCCACAGCTTTCTTGACTCTCAAATCTTCCTCCATCTTCCTTACTCTCTCATCTACCACCGTAGCTACCACTTCCCTTAGCTGTTACAGTAACGTCTCTTGGTTAAACTGCAGAGGATTCGGTGGTTGATTAAGTGGGTTTGTGGATTCATCCCCACCTTGATCAGTTTGTCGGGATCGTGTCCGTACCATCCTCCCCACCTAAGGATGGAACCCACCAAAAGAAATACAAAGTAAGGTCAAGCACAGGCACAAAGTAACAGGGAAGGTTATGTGAGACTATTATATATTGCCACTAAATATAGTGTAATGCAACTCAGTTCGCAGAATCTTTAGCTCTGATACCAAATTGTGATAATCGTTCTTTTAAAACCCATTTAGATCAAAATTTTCAATTTATTCGAATGATTAACCATGATAGAAAAGAAGAAACCTTAAAATTTTAAAATCGCTATCATGGTTAAAAGAAATAGACTTATAATAAGAGTAACATCGATCGTTACCTTGGGCCTTGGACTTCCAAAGTCCAGAAATATCATTCAACCATTAGCCCAAACCAAACTTATATTTTCAAACATACCAACTGATAAATCAGTTTAATATAAACTATAGAGCTCATTAGTCAAAAGTCAACCCTTTCAAAGGAGCGTTACATGCAGAGTCTAAAATATCTCGGACCTCCTCATGGCCCTATCATACCAGATAGTAGTAATTAAAAGTATTATTTTACATCCTAATAGTAGATGAGCCCTATGTGGCAATATATAACAAGTCAGCACATAGAACAAAAGCAGGGAGGCTAAACAGGCTATAACAGCACACAATGCTCCGGAGCCTTCCTTGATGGGCCACCACCTGAACTATCACCTGAAAATATTAAACCACAAGGTGAGACAAATGCCTCAGTAACCAAATTTTCAGCTCATCATACATACTGACACGTGCTCGTGAGGTGTCAAGTGGGACAGTTATTAATCTCAAGAACTATAGATATATCCATAAAAATATAATTTCAATCATCCAAACCCTCACTATGGGGGCCAACACACAAACCACACAAGTCTATCCCTCACTCTGAGGGATCAATCAAACATATGGGCCTATCCCTCACTCTGGGGGACGAATAAGAAGCCACAAAGGCCTATCCCTCACTATGGGGGACGAAAGAAGAAGCCAACCAATGTGCACCAATGGCGGCCTTACCACATGGTAGGATATGACTCGATCCAAAATCCAAATAACAACCAATCATTCACAATATAATAAAAATGTCTCAATCTTTTCTCAGTATAATCCATAAGATATAAACCATATATCTTTTCCAAACTTCTCAATTACAATTCCAAAAATCCCACAAGATAATTTTCATAGCTCAAAAGATATAACATATCTACTCAAGTTCCAAATATCAAATATTATTCTAAAAACAGCAAAATATTCACAAACAACATATTAGCACATATAACAAGTGAAAAGTGGTTACCTCTCGCCAAAGCAATACCAAGGATTACCACAAGGTCAATCCTTTGCTCAACAAATAATTAATCTACACAATTAATATAACCACATATTAATATAAATTAATTAACTAATTAATTAAACTTATCTATATTACTTAAATTTCTAATTTAATTAAATTTTTACTCTAAATTCCCGCAACTCTCATAACCCAAAAAATTATTAAGTATTTTAGAAATAGCTTAAAATTTCTAACAACCCAAATTATTTATTTACCTCCTCCAAATTATTTACCTTAATAAAAAGGATTTTCCACAATTTCCAAATATAAAATTATTATTTTCTAAATTCTAAAAATCCCATTTTAAGTTTAAAACTCAAAATCAAACTCTTAAAAATTCAATAATACTTCAAATATTTATAATAAATAATCTAATCAAAACTTTAATGGTATAACTACCATATATATATCCATAAATAATAAACTTTTTAGCTACAATAATTATTTTAAAACCTCCAGTCACCCAATAAATAAAATTAAACCGATTAAAATCTTAATAATATGCCAAACAACCCAAATAAATTACTTAACTTGAATTTAATCGGTAAAAATATAATATAAATCATATATAACATATTTTTCAACTAGAAAAAACTAATTTAAATACTAAAAACCAACAAATAGAGAAATCTAAACCGATTAAAATTAACAACTCATTTACTTCTGAATTTCTGTAGTCATCTTTTATCAAAACTCAATACTTATATCATATATAAGTTTCAAAATTTTCTCCAATCACTATAGTAATAACGTAAATAGGAAGCTTAAAATATACAGGAAATATTTATAAAGAAAGTTTGATAAAAAGAAGTAATTTTATGTACCTAAAATATCTTCAAAGCTTGCCCTCTCCTTCACCGGTATACTCCTCTCTCTCACACACTTCGGCTCTCTCTCTCTCTCTCCCCCTCTCTCTCGTTCCTTCTTGCGCCTGCAGGGGGAAAGGAAATGAATGGTGGGGGGTATTTAACGTCCCCACACAATTATTGGGGGAGGGGAATTTCAAACCCAACCCCCACGTTTTCCACCCCCCAACTTTCCACCCCCCTCCAACTTTCCACCGAAATATCGGTGGAAAGTTGGACCTTCTCTTTTTTTTTAATAAAATATTATTATATTATATTATATTATTTTTCAATTATTTTTTTTAATTTTTTTTTAAGGATATTACACACATACACAGACATAATTCCTTAGTCAATTGCTCATAGATAGAGCATCCTTAATCATTAATATACTATTCCAATATAGTTTACAACAATAATAAAGCTCCTAATAATTGACAAATCATAACTTCAATGACATTAAACTTAATCCTCTTCCATTATGACCTTCAATCCTTTCTCCTTGCCCTTGGCAACACCACTTGGAGTTCCTATTATTGTGTATACATTGAGGGGAGTGAGATTTCATGAAAATCTCAGTAGCAATAAATCGTAATCATTATGTTAATCAAGCTTCATATAATGTGACATGCTACAATGCATAATAATCAATTCCAATACCATGAATAGCACATTATTCCATCAAGAAAATTAGTACATATTCACATTTCATATCAATGTGCATTTGGCCAAAGCATATCAAATATCAAAGAGCATTCCACACCGTAGTATAAATCATTCAATTCATAGAAACATAAAGCAAGCAACACGTACACATTAAATAAGCAAGAAAAACAATCAAATTAGATTCAAAGCTACCTCTTTTACACTTGAACCAATTTGGCCTCTTCAATTCCTTTAGTTTTTTTTCTTGTTCTCTTGCACAATGTATATCCATTCATGCATAAACACATTGCAAATCATCAATAATTCAAGCATACACACTAATGCTTTACAATAAATTTAATTAAACCTCCCTTTTTCTTGATTTTTGAGATAATTATTCTCTTTTTGTTTCCATTAATCTCTTGGTCCACTTCTATACAATTTTTTGTGTAGAATCCAAATATCAATTCAGATTTATGAAAATAAACTCCTTCCCTTGCCTTTAAGCTTGGCCGAATAGGGTATTATATGTTCCAAAAATTTTATTTTTTATTCTAATGATTTCAAACACTTTTTCTTGGTGTTTCTGTACACAAAAACACATTTTGAACTCATTAGAACCATCAAAATACATCAAAACAAACTCCTACCCCAAGAACAAGTCATGGCCGAATAGGGTGCTATGTAACTCTAGCTTTGATTTCTTCCAAAATTCAATTCAAACATCAATTAAACATATAGTTTCAAGCCTTAAATCATGGTTTCTATCCTTCTCTAATCATTCTTCATGTCAACCAAAATTAGACAGCATATTACCCTTGGAAGACAACTTGAAATTCCAACCAAAATAAGCTTAAACCTTAACCAAAACAAGCTCAAATTTACCTGAATCAATCCTTGATCAAAGCTTGTTGTTTTCCCCTTCAATTGCATGGTTGGAGACTCTCTTCCAAGGTTAAGAATTCAATTTGACAGCACCTCCCTTATGGTTTTCTATTTTGACTGAATTTCAAGTAATATGAGGGGTTATTTATAGAGAAATACATCTAACCCCTCCCCTTCATCTATGGACAAAATTTGGCTAGCAAAATGGCTATGTGGCTACCATCTAATGCCCCAATTTTCAGATCATGACAAGTGTCCAGTCTCCAAAACTTTTCTATTAATATTTTCACTCAAATTGGGCTTAAATCCAATTAAATGGAAGGGTCCAGAATCTATACAAAATTATGAAATGTTACTAGTGAATAGTAATTAATAAAGTTTTAAAATGGTTTGAGATTGTGACTTGGTTTGTGGGCTATCTTTTTAGGCCATCCTAAACCATTTTAATATAAAGACATGATCTGAAAATTTTCAAGATTTTTTCTCCACCTCTAACTATTTATTTTGAATTTTTCCCGATTAGGCCTTTATTGGTAAAACTGCAGAAGAATAAATTCCTTAAAATAAATTCTTGTGCTTTCAAGGCATGAAACCAATTTTATAAATTTCCATAAATATTTAGATAATTAACTCATATTTTTTGAGAATTATTGAGGCCTCTAGCTATTTAAAATAATTATTTTTCTTCAAATTTTCACTATTCTTTCTGAAAAACCTTTGTGTTTGGAAAATTCTGTAATAATTTATTTTCACACCAATTTAACCTCTAGAGCCTCTATTGAGGTTTCAAAATCTCTAATTCACTAATTTTTTATTTTTAGAAAATTTTTTAGAATTTTTCTCAAATTTTTCTATTTTGCCCTTTCTCGATCGATAATTTCAAAAATGTCGATCCAAACCTTATCTGGATCTTACATCATGCCTGGCTTGGTCAGCTAGTCTACTTTTAATATTGGCCCTTGACTTAAATTTTTATCTCTTCTATCAATATTAAATTCGGTAGGATGTAACATGATGTAAGAAGATGATATATTGATGATGTAAAAGTGCACTTGAAGTTGCAAGTTTGCCCTTACAATTTCTACCAGTTTTCAGGGGAATAATGATCCATTCAAGGCATAAATTTTGGCTATAAATACCTCAACTTGGAAGAGCATTTTGGCAAGTATTTGAAGAGGGAAAACTCTACTAAAATTTAGAGAAAAATGTAGGGGTGAAGGCCAAGAAGAAGGAACAAGATTCAAGCTTCAAGCTCAAGATATGTGGTGATCTAGCACCTGTCTTGATGCCTATTTTGATTAAGTTATTGTTCATATCTAATTCTAAAATTTGGCATGATTAAAGTAGAGTCTCTATGCTTTAAATCCATAGGTAAAATACTTTATTTGGATATGTGTACGATTTATGGTGATTTTTTTTTTAAAGTTAGGATTTAAAATCTAAAAATAGTTTTGATCACTAGAGTGGTAGGAAACTTTCGTACAACTCTGGTACTGTTTTACATAGAATTGGTTCCTGAAACCATTTTTCCTTTAAAGAGAACTTAAGAAGCTTTTAGTAGGACTTAGAACTACTCAATTTTTATTTGTCTGGAATTAATTACAAATTTTCAAAGCTGAGCCAAAATTTTGGAAATAGCGATAAACAATACCCGCGAAGCAAGTCTTAAACTTTGTGTGATCTCTTGGTCCTAGTGAGTAATGTGACCCTTGTCGCTGTGGTTGGGACCTTAAGACATCCAAGAGAAGGTTTGGATGTGGTTGACTGAAAACTAGATGGATGGCAAGCTTAGGGAGCAAGTTGAAGAACAAGAAAAAACTTATAGTGTAAGGTACTGAACTTACCTATTAATACTACTTATTGTTGTATGCTTATGTATTGATATGTACATGATATTTAAATGTTGTTGTGGCATGTTTTGGCTATATAATTACTATTTATAATGAGTAGATTATGTCTCCATGGCGATGCATTAAGTAGGTAGCATTAAGCATGTTAATATGTCACTAATTAACAAGAGAATAAGCAAGTTGAATATAATGCATTAGCATCCATCTAACATAATTAATATAGTATTATTTGCATTTGAGATTCTTCTAAATCTTACCCCTCACTAACCAACTATTTAGGTAAATCAATGATGGGCAATGATGGCATGAGAAGGAACGAGAAGAAAATGGAGAATTATTTATGTTAATGAATGGGATTAAGGATTAATGCGTAATTCATCTATTATGTAAATTGTGTTCATGAATGCCAACAAAGTAATGTAATTGATTAGAATGTTTTTGGCATGAAGGAAAATATATGAGAATGAATGGGAAAGAATAAAGCCAAGTTATGCATGCCAAAATAATAAAAAGAATTAAAGTAAGAATTATATAAGGGATAAAATATAGGTCCTAGAGCAGTTAGCTTCCAACTCTAGTTTGACCTACCAATTGAACGAATTAAGCCAGAAATTTTGGCAGGCATATAGTACAAATACCCAGCTTTAAAATGAGAAGTAGATCACCTCATTTGGATGTGTATACTAAGAGGTATGAATTTCTAAAGTTGAGGCACAGAATCAGGAAGTCTCAGAATTTACTAAATAAACAATAATATTTACAGATTAAACTGTATGAATTGGTAAGAAATAATTCTAGTTTGCTGTTTTCTTTTCCTTAAAGAGCATTGAAAGAGCTTCAACTAGAAATTTGGAGCACCTCCATAATATTTTTGTAGAACTAGTTATGATTTTTCAAAGTTGGACCTATAATCTGCAAAAATGCACTGTGAACAATACCTAAGAGCTTAAAGGAAAATTTTTAATTTTTGGGCCTAAATAAAGCTTCCACATATCCATTTTGCTTCTAAAGACATACTCTGAGGGGTAAAAGTAATGACATTTCACATACCCATGTAAATGCTAGAAAAGTATGAAACAGTATGACATGTAAGTATATAACTTAGTATTGAAACCTAGTCATGAAGCATAATAACCAAGTTTAAAGGCTAAAGTTGAGTATATGTGGAGATATTCTCCAAAGTTAACTACTTAAAAAGGGTATGAGTAAAAGATTGACACTTAAATTTTGAGGATGAAATTTCCTTTAAGATGGAAGAATTGTAACACCCCAATTTTTAGTCCTAGAAGTGTAAGAAATATCCTAAAATTGGCAAGTTACCAGATCTCTTTTGAAACATTTGTCTTTTAATCCCTCTTTAGTATGCATTTGGAAGAGCTAAGGTTGGCAAATCATTAATTAAGCTTGTATATTGAAATCTTGCATTTTGACTCTCAAGTCTAACTTTGAAAATTTATAACTAATTATAAAAAAAATTGTATTAAGGTAATTCAAGTTTTCATTTAAAGTTCTTTTAATTCTCTACATGGAAAAAATACACATTGCATCATTTAATATAGTTTAATATGTAAAGATGTACTATTCATTTGGTCAAACAATACTTTATAGTTTTTTTGTGGGAGAATGACATTGAGGTCCCACAGAAGCCAAAATACAGCAAAAAGGTCCCCTGAAATGTCATAATTTTTCTGAAGTCCCAAAGGGACTTAGATGCAATTTTCAGAATCTGTAAATTACTCTCTTGCCCTGCCCTAAGCCATCAGAAACGAAGCAGCAGCGTTTCATTTTGGGTGAGACTTCCCGCGCAATATGCTTGAGAAAGAAGACATTGGGAAAGAGGGAAGCAGCCATTGATGATGAAATATCCTCTCTATTACCATTAGTGAGCTCCAAAGAGCTTCCATGTGAATCTCCACAAACTTTCAGGTGTGAAACTTTCTTTCCTCTTCTCTCCTACTTTCTTGACAGATTTGTGCTTTTGTTTGGAAATGGGAAATGAAAAAATCGTTTTTGTGTTTTTGGGTTGCTTGTGGGTGGTTTTGGAAATGGGATTCACAAGTTAATCAATAGAAAAGCTATGTTTTTGGTTGGTGTGTGTTGGTGATTTAAGTTGGGTGTGTAGGATAATCATGGGTGCTCTGTTTTTGAGTTGCTTGTGGGTGGTTTTGCTCTGTTCTGATGCTAGTTCAGTGGTAAAGGAAGAAAAAGATGAAGGTTAGTGAGGGTAGAAACCCTTAGCACGAAATGGGACTGTGTTGTCAATCAGGCCGCGATTGTTGTCAATGTGTGCCGCTACACTTGTCAATGTAGCTCCTTAAGTTGTCAATGACAGTTGCGTGCTGGTTGATGCAAGTTTCAGTTACTGATGGTATTTCAAAGCTTTTGTTTTTGGTTTAGGATTCAGATGTTAATGAATGGAAAAGCTGTGTTTTTGGTTGGTGTGTGTTGTGATTTAAGTTCGGTGTGTAGAATGATAATGGGTGCTCTGTTTTTGGGTTGTTTTTGGGTGGTTTTCCTCTGTTCTGATGCTAGTTCAGTGGCAAAGGAAGAAAAAGATGAAGGTTAGTGAGGGTAGAAACCCTTAGCAGGAAATGGGATTGTGTTGTCAATCAGGCCGCGATTGTTGTCAATGTGTGCCGCTACACTTGTCAATGTAGCTCCTTAAGTTGTCAATAACAGTTGCGTGCTGGTTGATGCAGGTTTCAGTTACTGATGGCGACTACGTCTGGAAAACATCTATTTTGCTTTGTTCACATAGGGGGAAAGTTTATAAATGATGGAGAAGATAATATGAGATATGTGGGAGGTAGTGTAAGAACAACCAATGTAAAGGAGGGCACAAGTTATGAAGAATTGAAAGAAATTATATCATCAATTGCTGGAAAAGAAAGCAACTCATTTCTTCTGAAATTCTCTGTTGTGTTTGATAAAAAAACTTTTGTGGAGTTGGTAGATGATGATGGGGTGGAACATTTGATAAAGTTTAATGAAGAAAGTGGTCATGTGTATGTCGAAGAAAATGAAAATGAGGACCACATAGAAGCAACAAGAGATAATACAATGGAGGAGCAAGATGTGTAAGTATAGTTTAAGAAAACTGTTATTGTGATTTCTTAGTATGTCAGTTGTTACTGTATTGCTACCAACTTGTCAATACATGCACCCTGACTTGTCATTTTTTGCAGGATTGATCAATCATTTGGAGGTGTCAATGAATTGTCTATGTCTCCACCTACCTTATTTGATGTGATTGGAGAGCCACAATCAATTCCTTGTGCTGTTGAAATGATCCCAACACCTACACCACAAATGAATTCCACAAAATGGAAGGATTTGATTATTGGAGAAGGACAAATATTTCCAAATGCCACTACTCTCCGGAAAACATTATACAAGTACAGCTTATGCCAGAAGTTTTCGTACGTTTTCATTAAGAATAATCAGCAAAAGATCATTGTGAAGTGCAAGGTTGATGGTTGTCCATGGTATATGGGTGCATATTCAATGGGAGCACATCAAGATACTGAGTTTTTAACTATCAGAACGTACAAAAGTGAACACATTCATCATGCACAGGATAACTTAATTGTACCTCACTCAGGAAGGTCAAACTTAGCTGCTTCGATTGTGATTGATGACTTGAGGTGCAATGTTGACAAGAGTCCTAATGAAATCAGAAAGGACTTGTATAAAGAATATGGAGTGCAATTGAACTATACTCAAGCATATAGGGTTAGGAAGAGAGCACTAATGGAATTACATGGTCGAGTAGAAGATTCTTATAAGGTAATCCCTTGGATGTGTGAGAGACTCATGGAAACTGATCCTGACACAGTTGCAAGATGGGAAGGCTCAGATAGCAACCGATTTGAGAGGCTATTCATTGCATATGGATGCTCAATTAAAGGCTTTGTGGAAGGTTGCAGACCAATTATTTATATAGATGGATGTCATTTGAGTGGTCCTTACAAAGGAACTTTATTATCAGCTTGTGCATTTGATGCAGACAATGAGTTGTTTCCTTTAGCATATGGTATTGTTAGCGGGGAAACAAATGATGAATGGACTTGGTATCTACAGAATCTGAAAGAGATAACCAGATCAGCACAAGTGACAATTGTCTCAGATCGGAGTAATGCTATTATCGGTGCTGTCAAGACAGTATTTGATGGTGATAGACATGCTTTTTGCTATCGACATGTGAAAGAAAATTATAGTGCGCAGTATGTGAAAATCAATAGAGGTGTGAGACGGACCTCAGAAAATAACAAGGAGAATGCACTTAATTTACTTGATGGAATTGCATATGCAAGGCATGATAATGAGTTTAATGTTGCAATGGGAAATTTAAGATTGTTTTGTCCTCAATTGGCACAATGGGTTGAATCTCATGGGGATGTGGATAGATGGGCGCAAAGTAAATTTCCTTTTAAGAGATGGGATAACATCACCAATAATCTTGCTGAGTCTTTTAATGCATGGATGTTGAAAGAAAGGAAGCACGCCTTGCCGGTTTTGATACAAGAGCATCAAGAGAAGTTGGCCAAGAAGATGGTTGCTAGCAAAATGGGGATGAAAAGCTGGAAAAATGGTGTAGGACCCAATATTGAATCAAAGTTGTCGGAACAAATAGCAAGAGGTGCGTGTATGGAGGCAACATATTATGGTGATGACCATATTTCGGTGCAGACAATACGTGAGGGACGCATCATCTATGTTGCTGTTGATCTGATTTCTCACAGATGCACATGTTTGGCATGGCAAATGAGTGGAATACCTTGTCCACATGCTTGTGCAGCAATCAAACTAGTTCACCGTAGTGTGTATGATTATGTAGATGATTGTTACAAATTGTCCACACAGGAGAAAATATATGCAAATAGCATGAGGCCAATTGCAACACATGATTGCCCACAGCCTAATGCACCTACTGTGAGTCATATGCTGACCCAAACATTCTTGCATCCACCGATAACCAAAAGGCCTCCAGGAAGGCCAAGGATTAATAGGATAGAATCTCAGTTCCAAAATAAGAAGGTTTATCATTGTGGAAGATGCAAAGAGCCTGGACACACTGCCAAGACATGCAAGAACCCAAATCCCAGCTGAGAACATATTGAAGTCAGCTATTTTTTGTATATAGATGTGAAGAGAATATTTTGTAAATGGGTGTGAAGGAAATTTTTTGTAAATGGATACACACCACTGGTTAGTTTCATTATGACATGCAACCCCTATGTTTTTTTTGGGATGGGTTGTGAAATAGGTGTAGTTTCATGTATATGAAGGTGTAAATGAAAGTTGGCTATGAATTGGCATGTTACATTGTACTGTCATTTTAGTTGTTATTACCTGCACCCTGAGTTGTCACTAGACCTGTAATGACTTGTCAATCATTGCACTACGACTTGTCAATGAATTTGCTGATGTAAGTTGTCAACAACATGAATTCAAGTAACATAACTTTTTTTACCATGAAATGATATTTACAATCACTTTGTCATATTATATTTTGGTTGTATGGTCATATATAATCATTATTAATGAAGTGTCAAAAACTTACCTCTCCCTTGTCCCCTGTCAGTGGTGGCTCTGTGACAACACTGTCACATGTCAATGGCGCACTGTTGCTTGTCAATGACAACACTGTCCCTTGTCAATGGTTTATCCGGTAACTTGTCAATGGAGCTCTGTGACTTGTCAATGGGGCACTGTGACTTGTTAATGGCTTCACTGTCCCTTGTCAGTGGTTGCACTATGACTTGTCAATAGGGCACCATGACCTGTCAATGGGGCACTGTGACTTGTCAATGGAGCACTGTGACTTGTTTGTGTGAACACTGTCCCTTGTCAATGGTCGTTGTCAAGAGAGCATTGTGACTTGTCAATGGAGTACCGTGACTTGTCAATGGTTGCACTATGACTTGTCAATAGGGCACCATGACCTGTCAATGGGGCACTGTGACTTGTCAATGGAGCACTGTGACTTGTTTGTGTGAACACTGTCCCTTGTCAATGGTCGCTGTCAAGAGAGCATTGTGACTTGTCAATGGAGTACCGTGACTTGTCAATGGTTGCACTATGACTTGTCAATAGGGCACCATGACCTGTCAATGGGGCACTGTGACTTGTCAATGGAGCACTGTGACTTGTTTTGGTGAACACTGTCCCTTGTCAATGGTCGCTGTCAAGAGAGCATTGTGACTTGTCAATGGAGTACCGTGACTTGTCAATGGTTGCACTATGACTTGTCAATAGGGCACCATGACCTGTCAATGGGGCACTGTGACTTGTCAATGGAGCACTGTGACTTGTTTTGAAATTCTCATATCACTTGTCATTAACTCCTGTTATATTAGTTGTTATTTTGGATAACTGACGTTGTTAATTTCATAACCAACCATAATATCTCTGCACATATATAATAGAAATATAATTAACAATGTAATAAAACCCTAACAAATTAGTATTGCAATGGATGACAAAGGTAATAATATTATAAACATAACCTGATCAGTTTGTTACAAAATGACCTATTTGCTAATCATCTTAACAACAATATCATGGGCCAAGAGAACAAAAAATTCATAGACTACTCTATCTCCTCTTCTTGGTCTTGTTGTAGTCCGATAGCATCGACATCACTTCACTCCCATGTTCATTACTTGGATGGGTTACCAACCACCACAAACAGCCAACCTTCAAATCTTGTAGCTCATCGTTAGAGTATCGTGGCATTGTATATCCTGCATCATCCCGAACGGTGCCATCCCACTCTTGTAGCCAAGAGATAACATGAACTCCACATGAATCACTACCAAGCAAATTGAATATGTTAGCACCTTGCAATTGTTATTGTGAACAAAAACAACATAACACAATCGAACAGAACATCTACACTTATGTATCATTCTGCACATAGACTTTAGCCCATTTCACTTCGTTGTCAATTTTGTCCTCATTGACAAACAATTCTGGCTTAACAGCACGTAGCATTAAATGGAAACAGTTCATCTGCAAAAAAAAACACACGCACATAATGAACATGCAGTGACGAGGGACAGAACATCCAGTGACAACTCACAGAGCATGTAGTGACAAGGGACAGAGCATCCAGTGACAACTAACAGAGCATCTGGTGACAACTAACAGGGCATCCAGTGGCAACTAATATATCATCCAGTGACAAGTAACAGATCATTAAGTGACAACTAACAACTAATATATCATCCAGTGACAAGTAACAAATGATCCACTGACACCAAGCACAACATCCAGTGACAACTACCAGAGCATGCAATGACAACTAGCCCAGCATCCAGTGACAACTACGATAGCATATAGTGACAAGGGACAGAGCATACAGTGACAACTAGCATAGCATCCAGTGACAAGTAACAAATCATCCGGTGACAACTAGCACAGCATCCAGTGACAACTACGATAGCATATAGTGACAAGGGACAGAGCATACAGTGACAACTAGCATGGCATCCAGTGACAAGTAACAAATCATCCGGTGACAACTAGCACAGCATCCAGTGACAACTACGACAGCATATAGTGACAAGGGACACAGCATACAGTGACAACTAGCATGGCATCCAGTGATAAGTAACAGATCATCCGGTGACAACTAGTACAGCTTCCAGTGACAACTACCAGAGCATGTAATGAGAACTATGCAGACTGCTACTAACAATTATAATAGTCATTGACAAGTGTAAAAGCTGTAAATAACTACTCACAGTTTGTGTTGCCATGAACTGTTTGGGGTCGAACTGCCTTTTACTTGTCCTTTTTTTCTTCTTCTTTGCGTCATGTTGTTGCTCACCCCCCTTCTTCTTTGCTTCTTCTTCCTCGGCTTGTAATCTTATGAATGTGATGCTATCAACCAACGAGTCAAGGGCGTGGAAGGTCATGGTCTTTGTCTCAAAAACATAACAAAACCAATGATCTTCAAATAGAGTAGGACCAAAAATGAAATCGCAATCCCCGATATTGTATCCAATATATTCAGGTAATATTTCTCTTTGATGGTCCTCCCATTTCCACCTTAAAGGATTCGCCATCATTTTCTGCATGAAATCTGCAGAAAATATATGACGGTTGACTCGCCCATCTTTTTCCTTTTGATCTCCAACGAATGTCTTCGCCACCATAGTCATAAACTGAAATTGCAAATACAAACAAATTACAACTACTTAGCATGCAATAACTCACTATATTATTAACTATGTACGTGTGACTCACCCTGTCGTTTATCCATCTTCTACGTTGGAGACATTGCAACTCACCACGGGTTAGGAAGTATCCATACATCGATACAAAGTATCTAACACAAATGAAACAATTATAAAGTTAGTAAATTCAGTAAATTCTGTAACATAATACAAAATTGGTCACCAAAACATAATACTTACTTCTCTTGCTCCTCTTGGCTACACCTTGCTGTACACATGTCAAATAAAGCTTGCCTGTCATCAATTGTTCTCTTTTTCCCAGCTTTGCTTTTAAATTCCAGAAATGGAGACCTAAGAGCTTTCCCCTTACTTATCACCCTTGTAGATTTCCTCACATGTTCACTCCCTTCCCCTTGGGTGGCCTCATCCACTTCTTTGTCCTCTTCATCTTCTTCTCCTCTTTTATTTTCTTCTTCATCTTCTTTGTCCTCATTTCCCTTCTCTTTTTCCTCTTCATCCTCTTCTTTTTCCTTGTCATGTGATTCTTGTCCACCCATCTCCTTTTCAGATTCAGCTTCTTGCTCTTCTTCTTCATTTCTATCATGTTGTGATTCAGATCCTTCTTCTTCATTTCTGTCATCTTCTTCCTCATCCTCTGAATCACTTCCTTTCTCAACTTTTTCCTCTTCTGCTTCAGATTCTTCTTCCTCATCTTTGTCCTCTTCACTTACATTGCCACTACCCTCCATTAGTCTTGACTGAAGGGCCATCATTTCCTCCCCCAGCATAGACACTAATCGAGTATATGTCTTTTTTATCTCCTATACAAATAAAATTCAGAACAGTAAGCAATAGTAGAAAAACAAAAAATTAATCATTAAGCCCACAAGTCCACATACCGGGTGAGTTAAATTTTCAGGATCAAATTTGGTGGATTGCTTTGCCGGATGCAAGAGTCCTCGATTGCTTTCCTTCTCCTCCTTAACTCTTTGCTGCACTTTCTTTTCATCCCAATATGCAACAGCATCCTTTACATGTGCAGCTTTTGTTTCTCCCAATGGAAAATTTTGTAGATAATATAACTGCATGTGACATGAATGATAAGTTAACAGCAACCATTGACAACATTCACACCATCAAATGACAACAGAAATATACAAATTATTGTAGCACTTACCATTAGGAAGTATAGACAACCTGGCACATTCTTCTTCTTCTCAGTCAACTTGCCTTTTTCCAATTGTTTCTTGTACACTCCAATCCCCTTATATAGTTCATGCAACACATAAGAGGACCAATCAAACTTATCCAATCTATCCTTTGTTGATAGTATTACCTTCAACAAATAATCACCGACACAAATACTTGCATTAGGACATAACAATGTTCCCAATGCATACATGACAAACAGCACCTCAAAATTTTCATCTTGGTTCTCCTCACTCAACAATGATGCTATCTTCTTGTATGGAATATTGCCATACACACTCCTCCACTGCTTGAACACTTCATCTTCATTATTCACAACTACTTTAATCTCTTCTCCATCAAATGGTAGCCCCAAAAATTCATGCACATCTTTTGTCCTCATTTCCCTTCTCTTCCCTCTTATTGAAATGTTTTTTGATGCAAGATCCAATGCAGACATAAACTCTCCACACAATTCTCTTTGAATTGTGTGGCAACATACTTCCACTAGCTTGTCAAAACCTATCTTCTTCAGCCTGTCCATTAGATCCTTCCTTTCTTTGATTATCTTGCAAACTTGCATAAATTGTTTTGGTGCACATCTAGTGTAGAAAGGAACTATATACTTTTTGGACTTTGTGGGAGCTCTTTGTTCCTTAGCTCTGTTACAATACTCCTCTTTTTGCTGTTTAGATAATTTGTCCCAAGCATTTCTCACATGTTCATTCCTAGATTCAAGTGATTTGTATTTCCTTGAGCCTTTCCTATGGAATTCCTCTGTGAATAATGCATACCCAGAAAAATTACAGCTTCTTTGTTGTGCACTTTTGTTGGTTCCATCCTTCCCCATCTTTTTAAAAGCACTACGAAACAAAGAAAAAAATTCTGACACTTATTTGATGATGTGGCATGATGAATCAAATTAAAGGTTATGGATCAAACAGACTAAATCCATTTCTGTAAATAAAACCATCAATCATGCCAAAATTATTTCTTTTAAGAGGCTATTTTTCAATACTATCAATTCACTAATTAAATGGTATACAAATTTATTGTGTCCGTGCCCTGCATATTGATTGTTGTTGTTCAAAGTGGAGGGTAATATTTGTTTAATACAAGGATCTAAAAACACAGACATAAAGGCGGGTGGGTGAATAACGGCTGGATTTTCCCTGGTATTTCATCATACAACCTAATGCATGTGCCCTGTAATTTGTATCGTAAGGTTACCGAACAACAAAGTTCCACATATGAAGCCATCACAGAGGTTCAAATAATCAGTTATCCAATTTGAAGTAATTCTCTTTTTCAATCATTATGGCTCCTGAAAGTTTGAACATTGCCTAACAGAGCTACAACAACGAACAATGACCAAATACCAAACTCAAACACAAAAATCCATTGCTTTACTGCTTACCGTGACAACAATGATTCCAACCTCCGACGATGCTTTCAGACTTCGGTTTCGGTCTTCACTACAATGATTCCGACCTCCGACGACGATGATGATTCCAACCTCGGTTTCGGTCTTCAATACAGGGAGACGCCAGCACTTCACTTCAAACACCAGGACAACCTCCACTTTGCTTCAAACACTGATGAACGGAGACGCCAGCACTTTGCTCCGCTTCCCTTCCAAAACCGGGACTTCGCTCCGCTTCGCTTCGCTGCGCTCCGCTGCGCTTCGCTCCGCCACGCCAAAACAGAGCCACCACGGCAGGCTTTCAAGGACTTCGGTCACGATTTCCGGTGGGTTGTGAGTAGATTTGAAGCAGCACGGTGGGTTGTGGCCGAATTCTCAGCACGAAGGATTTCGGACAGGACGAAGGCGCCAGACGATTTCTTCGGTCGGGGTTTCAAATTCACTCAGCAATTTCGAATGGTCCGTCCAAAAAAAATTTGAATGGGAAATCATGAGTAAGGGCAAATAAGTCATTTGAAGATTTTAAAAATTGCATCCAAGTCCCTTTGGGACTTCAAAAAAATTATCAGATTTCAGGGGACCAATTTGATGTATTTTGTTCTCCATGGGACCTCAATGTCATTCTCCCTTTTTTTGTCCTAACTTTGAAAAATCATATCTTTTTTCACACACATCTATTTGAAGTGATCTATAACTCATTTTAAAGCTTAAGATATGTATTAGTTACTCATAAAATTTCTTGAGTAGAATCATTCATTTGCTTCACTTTTACTCAGTCTCAATTTTGTTGCTTATGCTGAAAAGTTTATCTCCTTACTTTCAAATTAGCATGCTATAAACAATCATTATCTTGCATGCAACCATTCCAACATTTCATTAATCATTCTCATGCATTATAATACTCAATTTTACATGCCAACATCAACATCTATTATTAAATAACATCAATAGGCATGTTCTTGAAATCAACATAAGGGATTTCATAACATGACATAATACATTTCCTAAATTCTTCTCTTCTTTCTTTTGATCGTCATCTAGTATTCTTTTTCCATAAGCATGATGCCTATTATGGTTGGTTAAAGAAGGATGAGATTCAGGAGAATCTCAATAGCAAGGAATAATAACAATAATACCAACAATGCAACGTTATTACATAACATACATTAACCATCATGCCAAGGAAAGCTGTTCTTTGTTTAACTTAATCACAAGCGTGCAGGTAACTATTGTAACATCCTAAATCCTAAGCTCAGAGGTGCAGGAAATAGCCTAAGATGTGAAGGCTACTAGGCCCTTTTTGGCAAGAGTCCTAAAGGTTCCTTGGAGAAACAGAGGGATTCTCAAGGACTAAGTCGCATAGCGAAGGTTTTTTAGGACTGAGAAAAGAGAAAGATAAAGACTCTGATAAAGTCTCAAAGGGTCCAGTATAAGAAGTTGAAGTGATTAAGGGCTAGCAGTTGTTTTGGGAACCTCACTAGAAGGATGTCCGAGGTTAAACCCAAACAGGAACCTAAATATAAATTTGAAAAGTTATGAATTAGAAATTGAGCAGTGATGAAAGTGGGCCCAAATATTTCAGAAAAATTCCAAAAAAATATGGGAAATAAGGTTCTTAGGCTTGTTTATGGTTGAAAATGAAAAAAATTCTCCTGAAACAAATTGATGAAATTCCCAGGGTTTTGACTAATTATGACTTTCTATTCTCTCCCACCTTCCTTTGGCTATTTTGTAAAGCACAGGGATCTCCAAAAGGTTATGCTTGCTTCACTGTTTGAGATTTTATCCTCTCCAAAATTTTCTTCTCGTGCAGGTTCTGAAAAGGACATATATTAATGTCTTTCAAGGATTTATTTTCTTCATTTGAATTTTTAGATCAGCAGGAACGAAGAAATAAGGATGAACGGGAGGAAAGGATGAACAACAATATGAGACGTGATGGATGGAGGTCTATCTCACCCTGCGTGTCGGTATCTATTCGGCCTCTTCTGCATCTGATAATCTCGTAGATTTTATTGATGAGCGATAAAATCCTCTCCCTCGTATATTTTTTTTTTAGTGGTAAATGAATTTCATTCCTTAAGAAAACGCAAGTGGAGAATTTATGTTCTCCCACTTTCTTATTTGATTCAGATTTTTCTTTTCTTGATTTCTGGACTATATCATTCAGCTGGGTTGAAGATGAATGATTCTAGTCCTATTATTTTTTTAAGACGATTTAAAAGAGGATTTACCCGGTCTCGCTAAGCTTACTGCCAAAGCTTTTCTTCACTCAGTTTGTGGTATGTCTCGAATTTGTTTGTTCTTAGTGTAAATGAGTTCTTCTTGTGATTTTGTTATTATGCGGATAACATATGGAAATCAAAGACTATGCAACTTCAAAATTGCTGCTTAGTCTAATGTATATTCAAATTTAATTCGATAAGGTCACATGCTTTGGCTGTATGAGGAAGCTCTTTTTATGTATAGGGTGCATGATGCACAAACAAACAAATCATATATTAATTTGCTTTGGGTGGGGTGCTGGATACTTTTCCAGAAAAGGGCTTACATTTAAAGTGTGTCAGTTTAGTTACTTCATAGATTTTATTGATATGATTATATAAATGCTGTGATAGATATTCTTCTTTTGGACTGATCACAAGAATATTTATAATTCACTAACTTCTACTCTTGTATAAATGTATACGTGCATATATGAGCAGTAATGTATGATTTCTTGAATGTGAACAGTGAAAAATTATCGACATATCTATAGTGTAGAGGGTGAAGAAAGTGGGTTAAAATATCTGACTGATAATGTTCAATGCAACATAAGTTTTTTGAAATGACGTCATAGTAAATTATATCTTTAGTATTCATCAACTGTGTGCCTTCACCCCCAGCTTCACCCCAGCTTCAGTACAAGAGAAGTTAATCTCTT
Source organism: Neltuma alba (assembly GCF_004799145.2). NCBI lineage: Eukaryota > Viridiplantae > Streptophyta > Magnoliopsida > Fabales > Fabaceae > Neltuma > Neltuma alba. The sequence goes on from NW_021635044.1 coordinate 1,415,670, forward strand.
TTTTTTTCTTTCTCGGTGATAGAGAAGTTAATCTTTATGCCTCATATCAGAGTCGATGGATTCCCATCTGCTATTGATATTTTCAATATTTATGGGTTATTAATATTTCCATCTATTATACTTCTATATTGGCATCCAATGGCTTTATGTTTACATAGGAGCATCCAATGTCCTTTATTGTAGCACTTATGAAGCTTCAGGCAGGAGCATTCAATGTCCTTTGCTTCAGAATTCAGAATCTTTTCTTTTTTCCCCTCTCAGTAGTGAACTGTGAACTCTCCCTCAAAGAAGCCAAATGGTTTATCCATGAATTAAACAAGTCCAATGGGCTATTTAATTGTCAGAGTTATGAGAAGAAAGTTTTAAGGAGCAGTAGCATAGGACATGACAATGGTTTTATATGTGAAAATCATCATTTATGCATATAATGGGGTTGCTAAGTATCCTAGAGCCTACTTCTATCTTCCACGTCTATAGCTTTGATTTTTGTCATCCTGGAACTTTGCTTTGAAAAAAAGGGGAAATTTCTACTTATTTCTTATACAGTGTAATGTTGAAGTCATCAACTTATCTTGTATGAGCAGATGTTGGTTTAATAATAGGGATTTTTTTTAAAACCTTTCATGTTGATTTCTAAATGTAAACTAAACAAGGAGTGTCTAGAAATTAATTGTATACCCATCTTTGTTGCCTACTTGCCCTGCATTCTAAACTTCCCTCCTTACTCTTTTGAGAATCGGTTTTGACTAAGAATTGTGCTATACATGTTCAAAGAATTAGATGTTTAAAAGGAACGATAAGATAATGTGTAACATTCCATTTTTTCTTTATCTTATTATAGGATTTAAGTTATATGGGTATGAGATTAATTAATAATATTTAAAATTAAATCTTATTGAATAAATTGTAAATCATAATTTTTGTGATATACATATAAATTATAAATAAATAAATAAATTAAAATTAAAAAAATTAAAATAAAAAGGGCAAGTGCCACTCACTGTCTAACGGAAGGGGGTAATCCCCCTAATCTTGGGCCGTGGCCTTCTTTAAAAATAAAATAAAATAAAATAAAAATTGGTATGGCATTTCAAATGGGGGTCATGTGTACCCCCACTTTCAAACTTTTCCCCCTTCCCTTTCCTGCTTCATCTTCGCTGTTCCTCTAGGTCGTCACAAGAGAGAGTGACCGTGAGAGGGAGGTGGAGAGTGTGAGAGAGAAAGGGGTCTTGTTTGGTCTCATCCAAGTCTTCTAGGTAAGATATTTTCGTCTTACTTTCTCCATTTAACTTCTTTTATTTATTTTTCTAAATTTATAGCAGAAAAATGAATTGTTAGGGCTTGATAGATTGTTAATATTTGAAGTTTCTAATTTATTAGTATGATATTAATAGAGCTTATAGGATTAGAATAAGAGTTTTAAGACCAAGATTTTTGTTTAAATGGTTGATTTGAGATAATATAAGTTAGGATTTGGTTGGAAAATTGTGATTTGTGTTAACAATGATATTAATTTCAAAATTTATCTCTTAATTGAGTTCATTTGAGGTTATATTAAGGATTCAATGCTTGAACTTTGTTGATATTTGTTAAAATAGGAGTGTTGATGATTCTTGGAGAGATTTTAACTAGTGAAAGTTGGGTGTTTGGAGTAAATTAGAAAAAAAATGTAATGATCCTAGTTAGTGAAAGGTGATTAATAGAAGAAGAAAATAAGATGGTAATGATGAGATGAGAAATGGTTAATGTATGGCTATTTTTCTTAGAATTAAAGTAAGCACTTTTGGAAAATTTTTGGATTATTTGAAGGAGTTATTCTTATTAATAATGTGAATGAGAGAAATAGCCCTGGGAAGTTCTAGAAATTGTTACTTGGAAGAATAGATAAATTATTATTTTTTTCCTAAAGATAATCTTTAAAGTAAGCCAATTATGGGGATTTAATTAATAAACTATTTTTAATGTTATATTACTTAGTTTTTTTTATTAATATATGTTTATAAATTCATTATTGTAAAGTGAGTTTGGTTTGGACTCTTAGGTCTTGAATTCCTTTCATTTTAGTTCTTGTGTCAAGAACCTAAGGTAACCACTTTCTAATTTACCTTGTATGCTTGTTGATGTGATTATAAGCATATATTGATATTATAAATATTATCATTATATGTTATAATGATAAAAATATGAAATTTATGTTTTGACAAATTCGTTAGTTAAGTGGGCATGAATGATTTAATCTGGAGATTTTATTGTTGATGTTGAACAAAATTGAGTGTTGAATATGGAAATAATTTATAGATATTGAATTGTGTGAAATTGAACTATTGAATTGCTCATCGAACTATATCGGGTTGTGATGGAGTATGATTGTGGGAGATTTGATTATTTCATACCACGTGGTATAGCCGCCACTTGGCACCCAGTGGCTGGCTTTAATATTCTTAAGGCCCTCGGTATCACCCTTCCTTTGGCCGGGTCAAGGGTCAACCTAAGGGACATGACACCTTTCCGTATTCTAAGGAAAGGAACCCATGGTCCGTTATGAGCTCTGTAATTTTTGGCCGAGTTACACCTCATTATTGGAGAACTTGGTGTAGTCTTGTGAAAGAGATGAATCCTATTATGTGTGAATAATCCATGGGTTCTGTTAAAAGTTACAAGGAGGTTATAAGAATGGTTGATGAAGTTCTGTGCATGCAAGTTACTTCTTGAATTATTTTATGTTATTTTCTATAAAGATGTTTATTCTATATGTTATTTGAAATTGTGTTTTACCCGCTTAACTCTCTTGTAATCACTCCCTGTATACTTGTTGAATTGGAATTGTAGTTATTGGGTCAATTTGACTCAACCTATTGTTATTTAATTTTTTTTTCAGGCGAGGGTTCAGGTGTTGGTCTTAAGAGAAAGTTGTCTGAGGCTTGAGTTTTTCTTTCCACTCTATATAGCCTCTATTTGTTATACATGCCTTGATTGATGTATATTGCCAAACTTTAGAGCCTTTTTGTTATACTTAACATAATTTTAACTTTTTCGCTGCATTCCGGAATTGTGCTGTTGGGCGGAGCTTTTTTAGACACATGTGACTTTTATTTTGGTTAAGATTGTTATGGGCGGTAGTGACTGTTATTCTAACAAGCTTCAAAGGCCTTAGCCCATTTACCACCCGTTTTAATTGTATTTTGAGATTCCAGAGTATTGCAAATGTATTTGGTACATACGTGAAAAATCAAGTGTTGATTACTTTTTATTTCATTAAGTATTTTTACTATTCTAGAACAATAGCTACTGCTCTATTAAGGATATTAATGGTTACAACCATGGTAGATTTCTATTTGATTGGTTTTATTCTTCCTACCATAGTTAACTTTTTGAAGTAATTATCGCTTTAAAAATATTTATTTGTCATTTGTAACATCTTGAGTTTTATTGGGTTTTAATAGCCTCTTTTTGGTTGATTTTGAGGATAGATTAGTGATTTAATGTTGATCTTGGTATTTGGGTTGGAGTTGAGGTAGGTTGGAGGAATAGGTGAACATATAGGGTATGTTCGCCGCGGCGAAGTTGAACCGGGAGTTCCAGGGGGGATTGTCTTTCGAGCAAGTTTGGCCGCGGTGAAGTCTTGGGGATGCCGCAGCGAAGGTAGGGGTATGCCGTGGTGAAGGTTTTCTAGACGAGCGAGAGTTTCCTCTCGGGAAGCTTTCGCCGCGGCGAATATTGGAGTTCGCCGCGGTGAAGTCAGGTTTTCAGGCGAGTAATCCCTCTCGGGATTAGTTCGCCGCGGTGAAGTTCTGGGTTCGCCGCGGCGAAAGGTGTCGAATCTATATAATCGCAGGAGGGTCTGTTGGTGCAAAAATTAGAAAATCTGAAGGAGGAGAGAGAAGCTCTGCTAGGGTTTCGGCGTTGAGGCTTGGGGAAGGTGTTTCTAAGGATCCATTACCTCAAGTAAGTGATTTTAACCTCTAATCTACTTTCTTTCTTGGAATTTCTGAGGATTTATGGTGAAACCCTAGAGTTTTCTAGGTTGTTATGAAATTGAGGTTTTTGACCGGTTGTTTTGAGTTTAATTGATTGCTTTGGGTTAGTCTAAGTATTTAATCGGTTTAGTTTTCTTGGATTTGAAGAACTTTGAATTTTTGAAGCTAGGGTTTATGGAAATGGGAGGCTTGTGATTGAGGATGATAATGTGGAGGTTGATTTTGAGTTTTGTGAATTGGGTTATGTTAAGGAGGGTTAAATTGGATGTTTAATTGGTTTAGAATGTTACTAGGACTTCAATTGTTCAAATGGGATGTTTGGGTGTTGAATTCCTATAGTGGGTCCTTGAGGTTTAAATCCTAAATTGATATTTGGAGAGGAATTAAGGTTTTAATGGATTTTCTTGACCTTGGAGTGTTGCCTTGATGATTATACCCTTTTTAGTTGGGTAGAGTTGTGGTTGGAGCTAGAAATTTTGTGTCCCCAAGTGTTGTTTTGGCCACATTATTAGTTGAAAGCTAATACATGGTGGTTATGTGTTTGTGTACTTGTGTAGATCGGTTGTGAGCCTTGTTGGTGCACGGGGCCGTCTTATTGGTTTGTTATTCCTTGCTCAGGCGAGAGGTAACCACTTTCCAATCCTTTATACATGCTTTTGTGGTATTTTGAGTGGATTTATGTTTTGTGCTCCGGATAACAAATGTGTTCAAGTGTATGTCGTCTATTGAAAAGGAAAACTGTCTTGTGGGCTTTAAATTGATATTGATTGAATTTGTAACTTGTAAAAGATAGGCCACTGAAAGAAGTTAATTGTGAAATGATTATTTACGCTTTGATTATGGTTTGAGCATAATGCATGAATTGGGAATTGGTGAGAATTTTGATTGTTACTACCACGTGGTAAGGCTTCCATTAATGCATGATGGTTGGCTCTTTACGTCCCCCATAGTGAGGGATAGGCCTTTTGGCTCCCTACGTCCCCCAGAGTGAGGGATAGGCCTTTTTGGCTCCTTACATCCCCTATAGTAAGGGATAGGCCGGCTTCGGCTCTTGAAAATCCCCCAAAGTAAGGGATATGGTTGATGGGGTTGCATCATTGCACTTGCATTACTTGTTGTGACTATCATTTATAATATTACTTGTGAACTGCCCCACTTGACACCTCACGAGCATCTATTTAGTAGTACCTTGAATTGGAAAGATTGGTTACTGGGACGTTGTCTCGCCCTGTGGTTTGCAATGTTTTCAGGTGAAGGTTCTAGACGAGTGTCGTCGGGAAGAGACGCAGAGGCTTGAGCTTGGTTAGCTTTAGGCATCTAGCCTTTGTTTATGTATGGCTAGTTGTATATTGCCACATTTAGGGTCCTTTTGAAATATTTTGATTGTTGATCTTATCGTAAACTGGAGAAAATGTTATCTCCTTATTTTGGTTGGCCAGAGGCCATTTCTAGTGCTTTGTGAAACTTGATATATATTATTGGAAACCAATTGGATGGGCTGATTTTGATGTCTTTTATTACCCGGACCGGAGGCTCGGAGGCCCAGTGAATGTTATTGGATGATTTCAGTTGCATGCAACGGAGTTGAGTTTGAACCGATTTTAAGTGTTAATTTCGAAAATTTTGTAATTTCTTTCTACTACGGTAGTTTATTGTAACAGCTTTCCTTTTCTACCATAGTAGTGAATTGATGACGAGTTTATAATGTTTTGAGCTTAAGGGTTTTACATCATTAATTACGGAGGCTGTTACATGATGCATGTCTATGGCACAAAAGGATTAATTCACAGCAAAAAAGCAAAGTCAGGGCACCATCCCCTTTTCAGAAAAAATGAGCATCTACCCTTTTACAAGTGATCAGAAAAGTACAGGTTCATTTTTGTCAATATTCTTAGGCCACATAAGAAGAATTAATGTGAAATAGCAGATTAAATTGCCATCATTCAGACGAGGAGCATTGAAGGACAAGAAACGACCTTTATTATGTGTAGGGACACCAACCCCTTTTTATAAAGTGAGTCTCTACTTTTTTTTTATAAGTGATCAGAAAAGTGTAAGGTTATTTTTGTTCGTATACCAGGGCTAGCTAGAAATATTTAAGGCAAGGACGTCTACTTAGTTGCAGTGATTCAAAGGAGAACAATTGGAGATTGGAAAAGTAATATTATTTCTCCTCAAATAGATATTACTTTCAATGGTTCAAACTTTTTGGGTCCTACATATTATGTTATCTTATTGCTTATTATTAATTATTAATATGGATGATGATTGTATTTCTCATTGGATTTACTTTTGAACCATGGACAAGGGGGAGATTCAACCTAAGTTCATCTGAAGTATATATTTTTAGGACCAAATTATTTTGAGATCAACTGTGTGTACATAATGGATCACAGCTCTGAATGTATGTAGTATTGAATGGAAATACTCCTCCAGAGTATAGGTCTAATGGAGGTAAGCCTAAACAGTGAAAACTCACACAACCCTATGCATTCGAGAGGCACAAGAACTCTCCCACTTCACTCATCACATTTCTCCTGCCCCCTTTAACAATCAATCCCCTATTATATAGCCTCTCTCCCTCACTAACCGTCAATTAGAAAATACCGCAATTACCCCTGCTCACATGGTTCCCGTCCCCCGCATGGGAATATTACTCTTATATCCAATAGTACATATATGAGATGATAGAAGATATCCGGCAATTAGGACAACGAGTTTGGAGCTGACATCATGTTGAACTTTTATTATAAAATGTTAAAGAAATTGTAAAAGTAAATAGTAGATCAGTAAAATTCACAATATCAGAAGTTTAAATCAGTAGAAGAAAACTCATGTGCTTTTTTGCTGTCAAATACAAGGTGGAACTAATAAAGAACATGGTTTTAAAAATAGCTGACTATATATTCTAATACTCTGCCAAATGAGACAGATGCTATATAGAAGTTGCAGGTGTTTGCTTTTTCTTGGATAATATGAATTATACAGCAAATTCCTCTAAGTCTTATGTATTGGATGCTCATCCTGCATTTGCTAAGGTCAAACAGATCTTCTAAATCAAGAGTGCCATAAGAGGTTTTGGCGGTCGGGTGTAAATGCTTGGAGAATCACTTTTCAGTGAAGTCAAAGATTTTGGGATGACTTTTCTAGAAGGTATTGTACTATTGTCCCTTTCCATTGTTAAACAGTTTTTTTTTTTTTCATTTTCCTCTTGCTTCTTTTCTGTTACACGGTTTTGGTTTCACTTCATCTTGCTTTTTTCAAGAGGCGTGCATCAGGATAACAAATAGGGGATGCTCTCCACCAATGTCCTTTCCATGACAAAGCTTGTGGTAATAAGCCTTGCTAATCTCCTCCTAGAAAGCTTAGGTACTGACGTAAAGAATATCATAATGCTCTGAATTTGATATGTTGATGTATATGTTCTGAGGAGTTTCATTGGTAAAATTTATCTTTAATTTATGCGTAGAAGAAAATTTATTTTTCATTTAACATTAGATAAATTTAACTTTTTTAGTATCGTAATTTTATATGATAAGAAAAACTTAATGCTAATAAATTTTTGTGCCAGTTCGTGATTTTTTAAAAGCAAAAATCGTTTAAAAAAATTGAAACCATATACCTAATATAGTGATTTTCAATGAAACTTACAAAATTATATGCTTGTTTGCAGGATAGCCTAGTTTAGAATAACATGATAAGAATGTGGGCCTTGGAATAGTTTTAGTTGAGAACAAAATGACGTCATCTTGTGTATTTCGTGTTATCTGCAAGTTTCACCTGATATGTGATATAACTAATATAGTGATTTTATGAGAAACTGAAAAAAGGTTCCACATATTGAAAAAGGAGATGCTGCTGAAAAAAGAGATGTTGCAGTATGGAGAGATATGGCTTATCATACGTTTATATTCAAGTATGTATCTGTAATGCATCCAAATATGGCAGGTGATAAAGCAAAATAGAGTAGTTGCATGAATATTTTGCTATTACATGTGGATTTTAGATCCCTCCTAACATTTTCTGTTCTATAATTTTGATGCTGGATATATTAAGAGATGTGTCTTTAGGATTCATGGCTGCAATCTATTGCTTGCCATTATACCTTCATCCTTGCTCTTTAATTTGGTATTTGTAATAGCTAGACTTTGACTCGTGTGAATGTGGAGGCGGCAATTGCTAGAACATTTCTAACACAGTCAAATGGAAGTGGCAGAGGTTTGTGTCAAGTTTCTTGGGTAATTTTGGAGCCTTAGATGCGTCACTATTAAAAGTTTATGAATCAGTATTGTATCCTGGCCTCACTCAGCAAGTTGATAGAAGATTATACCTCACTCAGCAGGTTGATAGAAGATTATACCTGTCTTGAAAATTTCCCATTTAGATCCTACCTTTTATATGCTGTGCTCACCCATGATTATAAATTAAAAAGATATATTGATCTAAAGTTTACCAATTACTCTATTATGAACGTAGATGGAATTTCTTCATGACAATGGTACATTAATATCATATGTCACGTCTATGAAGTTGAACAAATAACAGTTGGCTAGAGTCAAAAACATTTTTAATCAATTGGAGATTGAAAATGTATGTTAATTTGGTCAAAATATCCTCAAGAACTTTTAATCAAAATTAAGGTATAATCTTAGTGTCAGTACTCTGTACAGCATATTGAATTCCAATTTGCATCCACTCATGAACATGAACATGATATACTTGATGTCTTGTAGACTTGCACAAAATGGTTAAGATGAACACATTTCCAATGATAGCAAAAGGTTGGGATTATGTTCCAGGAAAAAGTCAGCATTATATTCTAATTCCCATACCTATTTTGATGTTAACTAATACGAGATAATGCTAATATGCCTCAAGTTATGGATACTTCTCCCTTGCTTCTGAATAAACTCGTGTGTTATGATTTTGCTTGTCACGTAGTTGGATGAGCAACTTCTGTAGGATGCGTTGCTCTTAGAAGTACACGCTATAATCATTTATGGCACAATATCCTTAACTCCATTTGAATATCACATGCTAGCATTTTGGAACAAAAAAATGAATTGGTACCTGATCAAATGCAAAATGCGTGAGCAAATGAAAGAAATAAAGTAAGAGACTTGATCACTATACTTAACAGATATAGGAATTTAAATAAAGAGAACAAAATAAATTTTGAGAATTATGAATTAGAGAACACGCAAGTTCCCTGTCACTTGTCATAATCATTTTGAGATGTCAACCTTTCTAAAAATCTCTTCAAAACATAATTTTTAAAATCAAATTAAATCAATTTGTCTAACAAAAAATAAGTAGTTATTTCACTGGTCCAAAATAGAAGATAATCAAAATATAATGATTTAAGATTTACAAACTCTCCGTGCGTCCGAAACGACATGCCAGTTCATGAATAATTACTAATCACCCGTGAATCAAAACATAAAATATAATATTAGTCTATGCTCTCTTCCTCCTCCCCCTCCTCCTCTTGCTCCCAAGATTTTTGAGGAATCTGAGGAATTCTTTTCTGCTGTAATTTTTGAGGAACCGAATCACGGTTTGTTTGGGTCTGATCATTAAGAAAAATTTTCGAAAATATTTGTCACGCATTATGAAAGTTCCTGCATCACTTTCCAACTTGGAAGAAAGCTTGAGTTTGGCCAATTTTTTGAATGCAATACCAACAGAAGCAAATGAACAGTTGTTGACTGTGGCTTTCTTCTTAGGAGTCGCTCTGACTCTGTGGCTCTGGCGGTAAGGGGACAAAGAGCTCACCTGGGAAAAAAAAGGGGAAAGGTGAAAAGACTATCATAAATCATTCGAAAAGACCAGATACGAATTTGAAAGTGACCTCATCCCAAGCAATAACCAAGCGCTTGTGTTCTTCTTCCTCAACAGGAAGAAGAGGCCAACTCCAACTCCTTTTTGGGTATGACATTAAATACGATTGTGCTGCAAAGCAACAAGAAAATCATTATAGTTTTAGGCGGTGCCTACCAGAAATCACCTTTAAATCAGCATACAGGATTTCCGTGTGAGGGAGAGAGCATCCACAGAGAGAAGCAACAGACACAAAGCTACGCGGGTTTAAATTTTAATCCAAAACCGAAACAACCCAACCAATACAAAATAAATTCACATGACTTCACTCTACGGCTCATCTTAAACTGGACTTGTTTGTTTTTGTAGTGTTTAAGGGATCTTATATCTATACATATGTATGTGCGTATCTTTTATTTAGATAGTACAAACATTAAACTAAAAATAAGTGGTGCTTTCGTGTTACTCCCTAACTAAAAAAAAAAACAGAGAGAGAAAAGGAGCAGGAGGAGGTTTACTAGGCAAACAAGGCAACCGTTAGCAGCAAAGTAGATTCAGCGAGCAGCGTAGATCCGGCGACCAGAGATCACAGCACACGGCACGAACTCACTGGCGACAAGCCCAAGAAGTCACCACTTGGCAAGAATCGGACGGAGAGAATGGAGATGCAGTGGACCAGAGAAAAATAAAAAGGGAGAGAAAAGAAGTAATACAAAAGGGTAGGTAAGGGATGCTGGCGTGCACTGATCAACAAGTGAGAAGAGCATGAGAAAGAAGGGTTTGATGGCTAGGCAAATGAATGAATGATTTGGTTAGGTTCAAAAACCGAAGAGAAGAGGAGTAAAGAGAAACAAATTTAATAAAGGCTTTTATTTTTACTTACCAATTGTTGAGATTATTTGAAAATCAAGGTTGCAATCTTCCCACTAAGCACCAGTGAAGGTTGGGTCTCTTTGTTGCTACACTCAAACCGGCTCCCTCTCTTCTATCAGGGGAAGGAAGAACTGGGTGTGGCAAGGTTATACACGGTAGTGAAGCAGAAAGGCTTGGGGGTTTTTCCTGTAGATTAGAGGTTCAGGATGCAGCAATGGCAGAAGTCTGGGGTCTCATAGAGGGACTGAAGCTTTGTTGGAACTTGGGACTCCGAAAAATCCAAGTTGAATCAGATGCAAAGAAGAGCATTAACCAGATCAGGGAGTACAAAGAAATAGAAGGGGACAGAAGATTAACGAGCATGATAGAGGAGCTAATACGGAGAGAATGGCAACTGGAGTTTGAGCATATTTATCAGGAAGGAAATTGACGTGCTGATACGATGGCAAAGATGAGTCTATCACTGCCTCAACAATGGAGAATGTGGGAATCACCATTCACCACCAAGTGAAATACACCGACCATTGTCGGAAGATGTAGAAGGAGTTAGGCCTAGAGGCTAGGGGTGCACATAGATACGGCTGGCTTCCTGGCTTCCTGCCTAATGCCCAGCCCAAAGTTTGAGCGGGCTGCATCCTGCCCATAGAAACCCTAACCATTTTGGGTTGGACATGAACAGGCTGGGCAGGGCAGGACGGGCTGCCCTGCCCCAATGATGATGTCCTACCAAAATCACATCTGAAAATAATTTCATTTATACCTAAAAATTATATTTCATAATTCTACATTTCCTAGCATGGAAATCATCCAAAACAAGTCTTAACATGTATATAATTAAACAGCATCCATAATCCAAACAAGACAACTCTTAAGATTCTAATTGAGGCCTTAAGCGCTTAGGCTACTCACATTCATTCTCAACAAAGACAAACCATGTCTATATCGTTAAGTTGTAACCTTCCCTTGCAGGCATCTAATTTAAAAACTTAGCTTAAAGGCTATAGAATCATTAAATACTACATTGCACGATTATAAAATATAAAATCAGGGGACGGCTGCTGATTTAAAAAAATGATAACTGATAAGCTGAAGCTATGAAAACTAAAATTTAATTTTTTTTAAACAAAAGAAGTCTCAAGTCTCAACCTTTTGTTTAAAAGAGACGGCATTCCTCTGACTTCCAGTCACAAAACTCAAAAAATAAAGACACCCGCAAGCCACAAGAAAAGATTCCCAGTCCTTGTGCACTGAAATTAAAATTGAATCTAGAAAACGCATAATATTGAGATTACCGCAATAACTCTTCTCCAATACACACGGACTGGTTGTTCTCACTTCTCTATCTGTGAGAGCGATGGATTGGACGAAAGACATCGAGAGCAACAGACTAGATGAGAGACGGAGAGAACGACGGACTCTGCCGAACTAGACGAGAGACGGAAGGAGACGAGGAGTGAGGAGCGAATCGCTAACTGGTTGTTGCTGGACGGCTGGAGAAGTGGAGTAAGTGACTGAGCTGGTGGTTTAGGCGTTGAGCTTCAGAGTTGAGACTGAGAGCGAGAGGAGTCGATGGGTACGCTAGGGCAAATGAAAAAAGGGGAGAATATTGTTTTTTGGGAAAATGACATTAAGGTCCTATATAACACAAAATACTACTAAAAGGTCCCAGGAAATTTAGTAATGATTCTGAAGTCCCAAAGGGACTTGAGTGCAATTTGATGAATTGTAAAAAGACGCCTCTGTCCCTGGTGAGATGCCCCTAAACTAACTGAAAGCTGTCCTGTTTTTCAGTCTGAAAATCAGCACTCTATACGCAGGAAGTAAGAGAGAAAAAACCCAAACTTCATTCTGCTTCTTCCTCCATTCCCATATGAAAATCTCATCCACTCCATTAATGTCAATCATTGGCAAAAATCACTTGTGTTTTTGGTTTAGTGTGTGTTTGGTCATTCAAGTTGGGGTTTTATTGTAGGTAGGTAAGGTGATTATGGGTGTTCTGTTTCTGGGTATATTGTGGGTGGATTAAAGGTGGATTTGCTCTGTTTGAGCATGATTTAGGGGGAATCGATGAGAAAGATGAAGGTTTGTGTGATTAGAAACCCTTACTATGAAATAGGAAAATATGTTGTTAATATGGCCATGATAGCTGTCAATATAGCTCATTGGCTTGTCAATAGTAACAACATTATACAGATTTACATTAACTGATTTTTTAAATTTTTTACACAAAGACCATGACCTTCTGTACTCTTGACTTATTGGTAGAGGTCACAAAAAGAGGAAGAAGAGGCAACAAAGAAGAGTGAGTAATTACATGAAGCAAAAGAAAAAAAATGAAAAAAAAAAGCCACTTTGATCCTAGACAAATGATGGCAAAAGAATTTTTTTGTAAATAGAAGTAACATAAATTTTTTTTTGTAGATGTCACAACACACACAAATAATTAGTTTGATACTGGATACATGCAACTATATTTTTTTAATAGGGTTATAAAATCGGTGTAATTACATGTATACAAAGTTGTAAATGAAAGTTAGCTGTGTATTACATTCTAATGCATAGTTAGTTGTCATTATCTACACCCTTTATTGCCAATATATGCTTCGTCACTTGTCACTCACTGCACCATCAGTTGTCAATTAATGTGCTGATATAAATTTAAAAACAAATATGATTTTTGTTACATAATGTTATACAACGTCATATAATATCACTAATTCCTCAAAATTAATCCATTTTTTATAATGTGATATAGAATAATTATTAAAAGTCAATCATCACTGATATGAAATCATAAAATCACTTGTCATAAACAACATATTCACTTGCTAATGGTTTTGCTCTGTTCTGATGTTAGTTTTAGTGGCAAAGGAAGAAAAAGATGAAGATTAGTGTGTGTGAAAACTCTTAGCATGAAATGGGATATTGTGTTGTCAATTAGGCCGCGATAGTTGTCAATGTGTGCCACAACAGTTGTCAACGTAACTCCTTGACTTGTCAATGACAGTTGCGTGATTTTTGATGCAATTTTAAATTACTGATGGCGAGTACATCTGGAAAGCATTTATTTCAAGAAGTTATTTAGCAAACAACAAATCACGATGCTACTATTGACAAGTCAGTGTGCCACTATTGATAAGTCATAGTGCTTCCATTAACAAGTCACAGTGCCATCATTGACAAGTCACAGTGCCACCATTGACACTTCATTAATAATGATTATATATGACAATATAACTAAAATATAATATGACAGAATAATTGAAAATATCATATGATACTAAAACAGGTTATGTAACTTAAATTCATATTGTTGACAACTTACATCAGTAAATTAATTGACAAGTCATAGTGCTCCATTGACAAGTTATAACAGGTCTAATAATAATGCAGGGTGCGGGTAATGGCAACTAAAATAACAGCAAAATCTAACATGCCAAGTTACACTGAAACCATTAACAAGTGAATATGTTGTTCATGACAAGTGATTTTATGACTTCATATCAGTAATGATTGACTTTTCATAATTATTCAATATCACATTATAAAAAATGGATTAGTTTTGAGGAATTAGTGATATTGTATGACGTTGTATAATAGTATGTAATGAAAATCATATTTTTTTAAAATTTATATCAGCACATTAATTGACAACTGATGGTATAGTGAGTAACAAGTGATGAAGCATATATTGACAATGAAGGGTGCGGATAATGACAACTAACTATGCATCAGAATATAATACACAGCTAACTTTCATTTACAACTTTATATACATGTAATTATATTGATTTTATAACCCTATTAAAAAAAACATATAGTTGTATGTATCTAGTATCAAACTAATTATTTGTGTGTGTTGTGACATCTACCAAAAAAAAAATTTATGTCACATCTATTTATGAAAAAATTCTTTTGCCATCATTTGTCTAGGATTAAAGTGGCCTTTTTTTTTTCCATTTTTTTCTTTTGCCTCATGTAACTAATCACCCTTCTTTGCTGTCTCTTCTTCCTCTACCTCTACCAATGAGTCAAGGGTATAGAAGGTCATGGCCTTTGTGTAAAAAGATTTAAAAAATCAGTTAATGTAAATTTGTACAATGCTGTTACTATTGACAAGTTAAAGAGCTATATTGACAACTGTCACGGCCATATTGACAACATATTTTTCTATTTCGTAGTAAGGGTTTCTAATCACACCAACCTTCATCTTTCTCATCAATTCCCCCTGAATCATGCCCAGATAGAGCAAACCCACCTTCAATCCACCCACAATATACTCAGAAACAGAACACCCATAATCACCCTACCTACCTACAATAAAACCCCAACTTAAATGACCAAACACACACCAAACAAAAAACACAAGCAATTTTTGCCAATGATTGACATTAATAGAGTGGATGAGATTTTCAGATGGGAATGGAGAAAGAAGCATAATGAAGTTTAGGTTTTTTCTCTCTTGCTTCCTGCGTATACAGTGCTGATTTTCAAACTGAAAAGCAGAGCAGCTTTAAGTTAGTTTAGAGGCATCTCACCAGGGGTAGAGGCGTCTTTTTACAATTCATCAAATTGCACTTAAGTCCCTTTGGAACTTTAGAATCATTATCAAATTTCCTGGGACCTTTTTATAGTATTTTGTATTGCATGAGACCTCAATGTCATTTTCCCTTGTTTTTTTGGCCTGAAAGAGGGAGTATTGTTTAAAAACTTAAAACACGGAGTATCTTATAATATATATTACTATATTATATATTAATATAATATATACTTAGATATATTTCGG
This sequence comes from Neltuma alba, assembly GCF_004799145.2. Lineage (NCBI taxonomy): Eukaryota > Viridiplantae > Streptophyta > Magnoliopsida > Fabales > Fabaceae > Neltuma > Neltuma alba. Next base: position 1,431,126 of record NW_021635044.1, read on the forward strand.
GTAGGACTAAACAGGCAACACAGCATACCTTGCCTGCCGCCTGACCCTGCCTGTGATACGCCCGACCCAAAACTACCTTTTTTTTGTGTTGTATTTTTTTTGGGTCGGGTTGAGCTATTTTTTTTTCCGAGTTTGGGCAGGCGAGCGAACTACATGAGCACTCCTACTAGAGGCTTAGGAAATTAGTGGCTGGTTACTCATGTATCGCTGGAAAAAAAAAAATCTTGTTTGGTTTAGGAAGAGAAGGAAGGAAACTAATTATAAATTAATAAATATACTCTTGTTTTTATTAGTTTTTTTATTATTTTATTATGATACTTATATAATAATAATTATTTTCTAGTTTATGAACACACACAAAAAACAGTTATCTTGCATATGTAAAATATTTACATATCTATAAAATATGTACACATCATAAAAATATTATATTATAATTATCAAATATACATATTATAAGAAATATTACTATCATGATAAAAATATCATATCACCAATATGAAATATCATTACACTATTTTCATGATATAGATATGAATTCTTTTAGAAAAAATTAATTTATTTAAAATCAAAATATCTTTATACATTTCATCTAATTAGATGGTTTTTGAATTATTAATGCTTGACCATTATAAAAAAATTGTAAAATGGTGATTTTTTTTAGTTTAAATACATATGAATATCATGTGTTCCATTAAACAAAAAAAAAAAAACAAAAGCTACAATATTAACATCAAAGCATCAAGAACCATCAAATCATTAGTAAACTAAATATTTTTTAAGTTATTCACGATATCAAAATCACTAAACATTAAAAATCCCTAAATAATTATCCAACTAAATATTTCTAAGTCAATTTTCCAAGTCATTCATGATTTCCATAATCAAATAGGGACCCTTTCTGAAATTCTTACTTCCTAATGTCTTCTAGGAATTAATCTAACACCCTGCAACTTTTTATTCTTCTTTTTGAGGTGAGGATTATGAATTTTCAGTTTTACATAAAATCTTCGCTTCGAGTAATTTTCAAGTAACAGTTTAAAAGTCTTAGAAAGTGAGTTCGGAGTTAATATTTGGGATATAAGTTATTTATGCAATATAATAACTTCATATTTATTTCATTCGAAGATCTGAGCCTCAAGGTGAGGGTCTTAAATTGTGACCCAAACAGCTAGCTGAAATATCAAATAACTCTATCCCTCTTGTTGTAGTTTCTAGTGTAATTCATAAGAGTTTTATAAAAAATTATGATTCATAATTGATCATAATCTAGAGTTAGTTTTGAATATCTTAATGCTTGGTACAATCTTGATAATGGAATGAGCTGAACTGAATTAACCTAGGACTCAATAGAAATGACTATTAACCGTGGCTTGTGTAACATTACAATTTTGATTTTTGTTATTTGAATACTGTTAGGATGCAATTTATTAAATAGCTTCAGGTTTAGAATAGAGAAAATGCTTGAGATATAGAAACATAAAATTAAGAAAAAATGGACTATGATTGAATATTTAAGGTTGTATACATTTATAACTTTTTAATTAACGTTGAATTGAATTTAATGGAATTATTTTATGGTAATTGAAAATTACTGTATAATTATTTGAGCATAAAAACTTTATCCAAAATGGATTAAATTTTAGGAGAATAACCCCAAATTATTATTTTTGGAACCAAAAAGGATAGATAATTTAATAAGATTAGGTGAGATTAAATAAAGTGTTTAAAATATTTGCCCGTGTAAGTGATTATAATTAGGACAATATTTAGATAAAGTTGTTTATAGTCATTATGTTTAGTTCTCCAATTACAAATAACCATATATTTTATTTTTGAAATATTAGCATTTAATTATAAATCCATATTGAAAAAAAAAACATACGACCATATATAATTGGAGAACTTAACATTATAAATATAAGAAACTTGGTATAAGTATTTTTCTTATAACTATATACATTATAAAAATTTTGTTTGAGTTCTTCAATTTCCAACTAGTTATAACTCAATCCCTCAACTATGACTCAATACTGAAATTTGGACTCGTCTTGTCTTTTCATTTTTTGTATGATAATTCTTGTCTTATCCTATGTGACGATAAAACCCATAAAGTTACTTTCAATTCAACTCTGATCAGATTTTTTATTAAAAAAAAAAAAACATCAAAACTATGCTGGACAGCGGAAATCTCCCTGCGGACCCATTTCTCTTGCCTTTTTCATTCAAAATCAATTACGCCTACAACCCCAACTAATTAATGCTTCCTCAACCTTCCTGAGTCACTCGGATTGTTGGAGTTATATATATAAAGATATATCAACATGATATATATATATATATATATATATCTCCTACCATGTTGTACGACGATGATTGAATGAGATGTACATATTTTATTTTTTCTCTCCCGCCGCTATGATTCTTTTTAGATTCTTTTCACTAAACAACACGTGGTATTTCGAGTTAAATCTGACGCGGAGCCAGTCAATGGTCAATGGGTTGGATAAGGTCGACTCGATCCAAATTTTTCCAAAAATAAAGGAGTTAAGAAATCCAAGAAAAGGAAGCCAATACACCACGTGGCATGTACAACCAGCGGTGACTAGAAGATAAAGATACCATGTCGCGCATGCCGTCGGATATAGGATGATGTGTAGATTTTTCCTATTAGTTAAAAAAAAAAATTTTTCTAGACACCTTCTAGGGCGTGTCTGACCGTAGTTTCTAAAAATTTCTAAATTTGAGAACTTTATTTTAATATATTATTGGCCTATATTTAAAATAAGTTTGGATCTATTTTAAGTTTGAATATAGAGTTATTTTGCACATAAAAAACACCTGCCCTAATAACCAATGAATATCAAGTGCTTTTCTTTATGTAGATCCTATTTCAATGGGAATTTGATGAGTTGATCTGCCTGCACATCTTGCTTTTATTACTATATCACACTACTACAAAGTTATTAATATTTGACACTTATTTTTCCTCACATTTGACGGTTTGGAACCGTCAAATAAGACAGCATCTAATATTCTCCTAACAAAATATTTGACAGTTATTGGTGAATAACTGTCAAATAATGTGATTTTATTTGACCGTTCTTGGTCAATAACTATAAAATAATATAATATTATTTGACGGTTCTTTGTGAATAACCGTCAAATAAGGTTAACAAAGTGTCAAATAAAGTGTTTTTTTATTTTATATTGTTATTTACAATTATTTGTTTCTATTTATTTTTGGTATTGTTAATATTTCTTAGGATATACAAAATAAACATAGAAAATAACAAGAGAATAATATTAAACAAAAAAATTATATTTACAGAATTCAAAATCCAATACATTACAGATAAACATCATACAATTTGACAGAAATTAATCACTTAAGTGTTTCTATATAAAAGAGCATTTTCTTGTACATTTTTTGAATGCTACTAGAAGTTCTATTAATAAAAAATTTCTAAAAACTAGTTCTTTGATCAAACACCATAGTCCAGCTCTCTACTCGAATGCACACAACTCCTCCTTCTCTTAAAGCTCTCGATCCCGCTTCAAAAAACTCTGATTTGAGTAGATCATGATCAACCCCTGCACCATATATATATATATATATATATATATCTCTAAGAGGTTAATTAATTACAAAAACAAACAGTTGTGTGTGTATATGTATATCAGACAAACAGGTAGTTGCATGTATATATACTTATTGGGTTGAAAGCGGCTACTATTAATGCATCTAGCTGGCCCTTTCAACAGATTTCAGAAACAAATTTCTTGCATAAATTATTAAAGTTTCAAGATCAAATCAAAGTTAATCACAATCGTCATAGTTAAACACTTAAAAAAGCATATGGGACATACCGTATGTGACATGAAGCTTCACTCAAGAGTCCTTGCATCTAACAACTACACTTGGAAATTATTCTTTGTACACCTCCAAATTAATGTCTCATTCATGAAACTAGAATTTTAATTTATGCTTTTCAATGTCGCACTGTATTTTAGAATTTAGAATGCTAGCTAATAATGAGAACGTGAATGCTGTAGAACAAAAGCACGCATGAGGATAATTGGCTTACATAAATAAGCATAGTGTCTATTTCACAAAAGTCAATTTTCTTCACAGAAGAGTGGTGGGAAATTTCTCTGAGGATGCCATTATCTCCCCCTCCTTTAAGTAGCACCTGAACCGTGGTTCAAATTAAGGGGTATGAATATCAGAGATTAATCTGACTTCTATAGATTTCTAAAAGAAAACAAGATTTCAACTGAGATTCTGCGCAAAAGATGTATCGATCCAGCAAACCATTAATATGCTAGTGTTCTTACTTTATGGTCTCACGTAGACTAATCAACAAAGATGCATTTATCAAACTACATATCAATAGAAGGCCTGTACTTTGTTGTAACAGAGTGAAGACAAGGTAACAGAACATTCAAAACTTGCATCCAGTCAAAGGGACATATTTCAAATAGAGGATTTATAGCAACATATGCGCTACAATCTTGGAATGCATCCTTGAATCTGATCTAGAAAAAAAAAATTAATGAGCAAAAATTAGAATATTTGTTTTAGAGCAAACGAGATTGTAATTAGTAGTCATAAGGGACATTTGAAGCATGAAAAAAATTCATCATAACACAATGCACGCAATGAGAAAATCCACTTCTTGGAGAATTTCTTGTAAAACTAAGCAAATAGAGCAATGATGATTATGATCGTTCCAAGGAAGAGCCTAATGTTTCTCAATCTCACGTCTTTGACATAGCCACGACTCTTAACAATCTAAACAAAGAAAATGAAGAGCCCGAAATCCCATTACTAAAATCAAAGAAGAATTCAAAGAATAAACATAATCAACACGGATGAGATTTGAAATGGAGAGAGAATGTTAGGGTTAAGTGGACCTCAAAGGCACACTTGTCGAGTAGGTTGTTGATGGAATGGAGATCCAAGAGATTGGCTTTCTTCAGGGATTTGGATGCCATTTCTCCCCCCGAAGATTCATCCGAAGCAGCTGAGAGTTGCAAGCGTCATCGAAGTTAGGCGCCTTTAAGAGTCGCTGCAAGTATGCAAAACTCCAGCTTCGAAAACTATGTGACAGTGTCACCTGGGCTTCTCCATTTGCTCCATTGTTGTACCTTAGAACCTCTTGATCTCCGAAATTTCCTCCCACACCCTTCCCAAATCTACACTGAACAAGTATCGGACAAACTAGAGATTGCATCATAGGAATGCAACAACAAAGAGCAGGAGTAAAGTGTTGACAAAGAAAGAAGTAAAGGAAGGGGGGATCAGGGTAGCGGCTAGAGTTGATTGAGCTCCAGACAAAAACCTAGTGTCATCGAGAAAGAGGAGGTGCTTGGAAATCGGGGGTATAAAGTATAAAGTTGTGAGAATGAATTTAACAATTTAAAAATAGTGAGTGTTAAATTACTTTACGGTTATTAGATTCAACCGTCAAATAAGTGTTTTAAGGAAACTTTCATAGCAAATATTTCACACTTCTATTCTTGACCGTCAAGTATATACATATAATATTTGACGGTTCTAATAAATAACTGTCAAATAAATGTTTTTTTAATTCTCGCTTCATTTTATTTGATGTTTTTCTTAATAACCGTCAAATATTAAGGTCATATATAAGAAAATACGTAGTAGTGTCACTCTACATATTTCTTGACATAAAATATATAGTAGATATTTAATTTTAAAATAAAATAGTTAGGGTATTGGTTGAGATTGTAACTCCTTAAATTGCTCCTGCTAGCATTGTCAAATATGTACAATATTGTTATATACTACCTCTGATTCTTAATATAAAAACTAATTAACTAATTTAGAGAGATTAAAAACGTTAGTTAAGTTAATTATTTGTAATAAATATGTGTTGTCTTTCTTAAAATATTCTTGCTAATAACATGTATTAGAATTACCCTTTCATAGAAACTTTTAATATGTGCAACCTCTATAAAGACTACTTTGAAAAAAAGTAAATAAATATAAGAGATAAAGTAGGTTGAGTTCTTATATTTAGGATCAAATTGAATGTCAAACTAACTCTTGTATTAAAAACCAGAAGTAGTAATAATTTACAAGAGTATTGGGCTGTGACCCGATATACTAAATAAATAACAACCCACTCCTTCACTTTGAGATTTGGAAGTCATTTAGCTATTGAACTTGTTGAGCATGATGTATGATTTGGGAATTGAAGAATTATTTGTGTCGATATCTATCACATGATAAGGCCTCTATTAGTATATAGTAGTTGGCCTTATAGTAAGAAATAGGCCAAAGTAGCTTTTCTTCGTCCCCCAATACAAGGGATAAGTCGCAATGACTTTATTTGTTCCCCATAGTGTTTACCAATATGCCTACAAATCATCTAACAACAAAATCTTCAAATGGGTAGGATGTTCTTTTTTTTTTTTTTTGGTTCCAACATCAATAGGGTTATTTGAATTTGGAACCTACGTTTATTAAATTGGACATTCATCCTTAAAGACAAAAGTGGGTGTCCGCCCTAATTTAAATTATTCATGTTAAATTTTGATTATTTAAATTTTATTTAATTTTTATTTCATATTTTAAATTTTTCTTACTTTGATAAATATAGAATATATAACGAAGACAATATTTAATGGTCACTTTATTTCAAAAAATTATCACTTATAAATTAAGAATTAAATATTGTGTATCAAAGCTTCCCATGCTAAATTTAAGAAGTCCAAATCTCATAAAGATTGTGCACATTATGCCCCATCTGCACTTAATTTTTCACCTGCAGAACTTGTCTCTAAAATAAGTACTAGTTGTAAGATATTTCAACATAAATTGCTCAAAATTTTGGTCCCTACGTTAAATTTACTAACATTCTATGATTTTTGGGATCCACACTTTCAGACAGAACAAAATCTGTAGGACACACATAGGCATCAAAAACTTGGAAGCCTGGACATGTAATGGTGAATGATTGGCCATAAAAAGTTACAAGGAGACAAGTTCATATGGGAGTAATGATTGGCCACAGTAGTTACAATTCCTATAGTGGCAAGAAATTTTAGTAAACAACTAATCGCTAAAGTCTAGAGACATGTTTTAAAGTCTCAGCCCTAAGAATATTCGTGGTTAATGTCTCTTTGGTTTGGTCTCTAACCAAGCGTGACATATTGTACAGTTAAATCTAAATATTGTCCCAAGAATGCTAACGTGTAATAATCAAATTAATTGCTTCAAGAATGCCTACAAACTGTTTCCTTCGGCAGTTGCAGCATGAAGAAGTCCATCTAGGGTAGCAGCTGGATCCAGGTGCCCACACCTTTCTAGAAAATTGCTTCCTTTTCCCTTGACTAACCATGACGGCACTTGATGTGAGAAGCGCAACATTTCTCTTCTTTGTATCCATCTAATGGTGCTTTTGTCTGGATTCCACTGATATATGATTTTGAATCCATCTAACTTCACAAGGGGAGTCACATAAACCCCAAACTCCTTGGAATATTCATCAAGAACCTCTACCATTTCATATTGGTGCCTCTTTATCTAGCGTGCCTCTGTTCCAGTCCTGTGACCAATTTTGATAGACAGCCCTAATATCTCCTAACCACTCTATTATAAAATATCATGCTGCTCGATTTAGGCAAAATAGGTTAGGAGAGTTAGTAGGATTATTCATGCTATAATGGAGTTATTTGGATTATTATACCAATGGGCTATCCAGCTCCTACCCACTCTCCCGAAGAATCCTCAGTCCTCCCCCATTGTCTCTGGCTGTAACCCTTCCAAGCATGCGGTCGCCCCTGCTCCTTCCACTACCAAGCAATTCTTCTGGCATCATCTCTGGTCCTCCCCCCACCAAGATATTCTTTCGGGTACTATAGCTGTCTTCGTGATGCATGAATATTCCAGCATCATCCTTGGTTCTCCCCCCAACCAAGTGCTTCTTCTGGTACTGCCCCTGTCTTCGCGATGCATGTGGGTTTCCACCTCCATTCCAGTCTTGTCTCCTGACATCATCTACCTTTCCTATGTTGTGAAAGATTTCATATATGACTCCTATTTTCTCCATGCTTAGAACGTTCAAGCTGCACCCTATCCCCAAATATGGTTAGATTCATGCATGCTCCTTGATGGACCAAATTTGATATTTTCAAATTCAAATTATATATCATGAATATTCTCATTTTTGCCGCTTTAAAGTTGGGATCTTTATATGTGAATTATAATCCCCAAATCTCCACTATTCTTTTGAGTCGTTCTTGATATATACCTCACATTTGTTAAATGGGTTATTAGAATCATAGTAAACTAGACGTGAACCATCTTTATAATAAAGCCAGAGACCATGAATTCCAAAACCTGCTTTAGGCATCCAAAATCATATTTCACTAGTTCTTAAACTGAATATTACATCAATGGCTATATATTTGCTTTTGGGTTGTTTTTTTGAGCTTTTTGTATCATCTTTCCCAATTTCTTTTGCATTAGAAGATAGAAGATTGCCCCACACCTGATGGTTGAGGAGTGATTTGTAGCATTTCAACTTTTAAAATTTTGATTTGATTTATTATTTTTTGTAATTGTTTGTTTAATATGCCAGCTTATTGTTGGATTTTTTTCAGTCTTTTTGTTATTGGATTTCCCACTCCTTATTTTGATTCCATATTAATGATGATTAAGATTTCAAGTTATACAGTTACTAATCAATAATTAATATATTGCTATGGCTCTCCAACTTCATGCATTGTGTATTTTATCTAGCAATTAAATTGCAATGAATGATTGTGGCTAATTATTTCCTCCTTAAATGCATAAGATAGACGTTTACAATATTTTAATCCAATTTACTTACTCAATTATTATTTCATTTATTGAACAATTATAATATATTCATTTCATCATATTTTAATTTAAATACCACGAGCTCTATTTGAGAATGCACTATTGTTAGCCTCATTCAACATTAGGTACGTTGCCCCCTCACTTCATGTTCTCTAATAACCTTTTAGCTATTATTTTCTATTTGCATTTATACTTGAATTAGATTAGAATTTATATTTGAATTAGAATGACTGATTTGAGAATTGATGATTTGAAGTTGAATAAATTGAATTGATTTGATTTTATATAAGTTAGATATTTATTTTATATCTATTTATTTTACATAAATTAAATCCTAGCTAGGCCCTTTACATCTGATATATTTTTACTTTTAACACTTTTATCATTTATAATTCATTATCACAATGCTTTACTATTTGGATATGTGCTTCAACCACACCTTTTAGGGCTTGATAAATTACAAACATTAAACTACTGTTTAGGGTCGCTTTATCGGCTGGTGACATTTGGTTGTCATCCAAAATCTTAAATTTTATTCATTATTAATAAGAATGTGAAAGAATTTTGAATTGAATTTTGATCTGGATTCCAATTGAACTTCAAATCAATTGTATCAAATTTCTTATAAAAGAACTTGTTATTGCTTTGTTTACATTTTGCTAATAGTGATCAAGACAACTGTTGCGTTTTCCTTCTTCAGTGGGCAACGAGAAGATGATCATCATAATATGACTAGCATTACACAGGACCACATCAAAGATATCGACGATAGTAAAACTATATGGGCTATTGTTGCTCATGTTCTCAAAAAGTGGATTGCCTACAAGAAGACTCCACTATATGCTCCCTGGAGGATTGACCTACTTCTTATGGATGAGCAAGTGAGCTAGAGATTGACATTGCTTAATTATCTAAGATTTACTAATATTAGATGACCCTGCAGCCTTTGTACAGGGTTATAGGATAGAAGGTTTTGTAATACAAAGAGGACTATTTGAGTGTTACAAAAATGAACCCAAAGAGGGTGGAGTATACCACTTTGAAAACTTTAAGGTTGTTGACAGTGGAGATCAATACAGAATTACAACACATTCTTGGAGGCTTAAGTTTCATGCTACTACATACTTTGAAGAATCAGATTTGCCAATTCCTGATGAGGCATACAACTTCGCCCCAATAAAAGATATTGCTGAATTCACCACAAAGAATAAGGGGTTGATTGGTTAGTACCGTAGGATTCTGTTTAAGATTCAAATATTAGCTTTTCACTTCTATTTCAATAATGTTGTAAACAATTTGTGTGCATATGTGATGGGCTTCCTCAAAGGATTTGGTGCCTTGCAAGACTACAAGAATGAGTTTGGAACTTCTAAAAGATTAAACCTCACTCTTACTGACAAAAATTAAGAACCACTCCCAGAGATTTTTTTTTAATTACTCCCTTTTACATGCACATTTAATTTAATTTGAACACACACACACATATTATGGTGATAATATTTATATTTTATATTTTTATCTACTTTCTGCATTGGTTCATAGAAAGTCATGTAATATTGCAATTTATTTGTATAAATGCCATATTTCTATGCATATTTGTTTCCAAGGCTTTGTTTGGTTCGATGGAAGGGAGTGGAGGAGAGGGGAGGTAAAGGGAGGTTATGAGTGTTGTTTGCTTGGAGGAAAGGGAAGAAGAGAAAAGATTTCTTGTTTGGTTCGAAAAAGAAGAGGAGCGGAACTAATTATAAATTAACAAATACATCCTTATTGTTTTATTTAGATTTATTTATTATTTTATTATGATATTTACATCATAATTATTATTTTCTAATTTATGAATATAAAAAATAGTTATCTCGCGTGTGTAAAATATTTATATATCTATACAATATATACATATAATAAAAAATTATATAATCATTATCAAATATACATATCATAAAAAAAATTACTTCTCATATTATATTAAAAAAATAGTACACTTATGATAAAAAATATTATATCATCATTATTAAACATCGTTACACAATTTTCATGATATAGGTATGAATTCTTTAAAAAAAACATCAATTTATTTTTAAAAAAATCTTCATTGATATCATCTAATTAGATAGTTTTGAAATTATTAAAGCCTTACCATTATAAAGAAATTGTAAAATATTGATTTTTTTTAGTTTAAATACATATTTATATCATGCGTTCCAATAAATTAAAAAATAAAGAATTGTATTATTAAAATGAAAGCATCAAAAACCACAAATCCTTAGCAAACTATTCATGAGATCTAAGTCACTAAATATTAAAAGTCCTTAAACGATTACCAAACTAAATATTTGCTAAATCAATTTCCTAAGTCATTTATAATTTTTATAATCAAACAAGACGTTGTACCCCGTGCACTGCACGGGTTATACGATCCAGTCTTATTCAATAGGATGAACTAACAATGAAGATGCTGTATATTAGAAGTTCCAACAGTTTGTGCTCATGTATCAAGTTGAAAGTACATTCTAGAAAATTTCATCATAGACAACATTTATTGTTTGATTGGTGGGTTTCTTTTCTGCGTCTAGCACTAATATCTTCAAGCCATCAATACTTTTCACCCTTGACAGTGCCACGTATAGTTGTCCATGTGAGAATACTGGTGTTGACAGATAGAGCCCAACTCTTTCCATTAATTGCCCCTGGCTCTTGTTAATTGTCATTGCAAATAACACCATTACCGAGAATTGTCTTCTAGTCATTGAGAACGGAAGCCTAGATTGTGACGGGTTGAGGTCCATTCTGTGAATTAGCACTTCTTCGTCCTTGATTGTCCTATTTAACGCCACCGCTTTTATGAAGTGCCCTCCCAGCAATGTAATTCGTGGTCTCATTCCATTACACAACCCTGTAGACTGGTCAATGTTTCTTAGAAGCATTATCAATACACCAACCTTTAATGTTAACACATGTGGTGGAATGCCTGAGTAGGTGATTGTGTTTAAAAATTCTATTGTGTATATGTCATGTTGCGTAGTATCCTCTTTTTGTGTTTTATTTATTGAATTTGAGTTGTAATACTCAACCTCTTCTCTGTGTACATGGGACAAAACATAGTCATTTAGAGTCTTGACAATTTTCATTGTGGGTGCTAGAATTGCTCGGTTTGAAATATATTCTGAGTCAAAAATATTGTGTATTAAATATGGATATGTAGCATCCACAATTGCTTTAATGGGATCTATGACTTGTTGAATGATTAGGTTCTCCGGTAAGTCAATCCAAGTCATTCCACTGATGTCATAACCTATTCTTCCCTCTCCAATCTTCAATAGCCATTCTGAGAAACTCTTGATTCTTAATGATTCGTCTATATTGGAGTGCGATAAAAGACGCATATTTTTTGTGAGGTGTAACAATGTACATTTGGTCCATAGGCTTGAAGAGTTTATTGCAGAGTTGACAATATCAACGCGCCCTCCTTTTGTATTACTGCTAACATTTGTCAAATCGCCTCCCATTACTACAGTCTTACCACCAAAAGTCCTGTTGCACCTCAGTATGTCCTTTAGGCTATGGTTCGAAGCTTCAATGCAAAATTTCCTCACCATCAAAGCTTCATCACATATTATAAGCTTTGTTGTTTTTATTAAGTTTGCCAGCAGTGAATGATTAATAATACTGCAAATGGAGTCTTCATTTATTTCGATTGGAATGCAAAATCTTGAATGTGCTGTACGCCTTGATGGCAAAAGGGCTGCTGCTATTCCACTAGAAGCCATAATTTCCATTTCCTCATATTGCAGCTGTTATAGCATTCCATAAAAATGTTTTTCCCGCACCTCCAAATTCATGAATAAAAATGAATTCTCTCTTTTCCTATGCTACTGATTTGATGATTCGATCAAAAATCTCTTTTTGTTCATCTGTGAAAGATCTCTCAAAGCATATAGTCTCTAGTTTACACTGTTCTCTATCATGGTTTACCTCCATTGCAATTAAGTGATTTAGCAGATCCAGCAAACCTGATTTAGAAGCTGTTGGCATCGATGGGTAATCTTTGAGACTCCTTCCATTAGCTGCCAATATTTGCTCTATTTGGTGGAGGCAAGCTTCTTCCCTTTGTCTGCTTATAGCTGATAGTGTCAAAGCAAAAGAAGTAAATAGGTGAGAATAATTGCAAGTTTGCATATACTCATGGGAAATAAATGGGATGGTTGTTTAGCCTACAATCCATAATCTCTAAATGAATAAGGAAAATCTAAACAGGTATAAGAAGAGACATTCATGTGTGGTTCTAGCCTTGATTCTGTTTTGCACACTTTGCTTTACAGTTATGATATAAGGAAGAGGCAAGTAGTCCTTTACCTGAGTGCTGTCCATAATCTTTAAATGAAGAAGGGAAATCTAAACAGGTATAAGAAGAGACTCTTATTGTGGTTCTATCCCTTATTTTGTTTTGCACATGTTGCTTTATAGTTATGATATAAGGAAGAGGTGAGTTGTCCTTTATCTGAGTGCTGTAATCCTCTTGTTTCTTGTGCATAGAATAAGTCCTCTGAGAGATGAGTTTTTGTTACTGCCTAGACATTTTGTGGTTGAGAGAGACAATGCAATAATAGCATGCTCGCGAAAAAATTTTTGAGATAGTTTCTACTTGCCTAGGTGGAAGCCTCTAATATGGCCTCAATATATTCTTTATCATCATCGAGCAATCCCAATGCAAAACACATTTCTCTAAAAGTATTGTATAAGATGTCATCAACTGTCCTAATATCCTCATAACTTGAGGGTCCCTTTGCCTTGGTGAGCAACAAACAAAGGTAGTATAATTCTCCTTGTGAAGGTGATGAGCTATCTAACCTGCCTATTGAAAATCCCTTTTTTCTTGGCTTCCAGATTCTGCTCTGTCGATTGAAGGTGTAATATTGTGGAAATTGGGAGTATGTCAAAGTTCTAGCAACTGGATTGGCCTTGTTTATTTCCATCCATGATAGGAACATAAACTCCTTCACCCTTTGTTGTTGTATAATAGATGTAATTTCTCTTCTTGTTGAATAAATCACTTGCTGCTGACCTGGTAAATGGAAGCTTATTCTTTCAACTGGTGGAGACCTCAGATGAATGTTGAATGTAAATATTCTCCAAGCACCTTTACATGGTGATATATACCTGCAATTCAAATAGTGAGAAATTTCATCTCACATAGGCTATCCCCGGGAATATGAAGTGTTAGTCTATATTAATGCCACAACTCAGTCACTCCTTTTGCTAATATACTTGAATAAATACTTAATTGCCATGGATTGATTAGTTTTTTCAACATTTATATGAGCTTGAAACATTCTTAACAAAGTCAGGTTGTATGGTACTATGTATCTGTTGTCTAATGGAATCCCTTTTTTGTTGATTAATCTTCCATCATTTCTTCTCTGATATGTTGGATACCCATCACCGTCCATTACTGTACTTTCTTTGAACCTCTTGGGGAAATGCTTAGAACACTTGCCATTTTTCATACACAGAGATCTAATTGACGAATTACCACAAGGACCACGTGTCATTAAATTGGTGACCAAGTCGTATAAGTTTGGGTCCCTGTCCTTGCCTAGGATTCCTGCTGAAATTACTTTATCAATATCTTATGGAGTTTTTGGTTTGGCTGAAGGATGTAGAAACAGGATCATGTGAGCGTGTGGCAATCCTCTCTTCTGAAATTCAATGGTGTATATTTTTGCATAACATAGAAGGGTATAATTATTTGCAAAAGTATATGTTGCTAAACTTAAAATTTGGAGAAACCTTAAGCATAGCTATTTATTTGGTTAATATTTATGTACTTGCTTTGATCTTCCCAAATATTTTGCCGCTTCCCAGAAGCTTCATTAGTGCCTTAAGTTTTAGTTGGAAAATTTTGGCTAATATTTCTGGGCCGGTCTGATGGGTTTAGTTTTTCCTTCTCACAATATCGCCTTATTTGTGGCCATGCTGGATTACATGTGAAAGTGAGGAATAGATCTGGATAGCCAACCCATGCACATAATGCCATAGCATCTTGATAGTTTTGGTACATGTACCTTGCTCCTCCAGTAAATGATGACGGGAGTATTATTCTTCTCCTTGTTGAGGATGGATCTGTTTCTCCCCTTGATATTGCATTAGCAAGACCCTCGTACAAGTCCACTCTCAACTCATTTTGATGATTTTTGATGAATTGTAGCCTCTCACTCTCTACTATAGAATATCCGCCGACAATAAACTATTGTAGTAGTCTTTTAGAATGTAGCAATATCGAGATCTCATTCTTTCTATTCGTTAGTCTAAATGCAAGGTACTCTCAAATGCTTAG
The DNA here is from genome assembly GCF_004799145.2 of Neltuma alba. Taxonomy (NCBI): domain Eukaryota; kingdom Viridiplantae; phylum Streptophyta; class Magnoliopsida; order Fabales; family Fabaceae; genus Neltuma; species Neltuma alba. Next base: position 1,446,314 of record NW_021635044.1, read on the forward strand.
CTGTTTTTCTTTTTCCTTAGGAGAAGTAAATCTTATTCAATATTCAAAATTAAAAAAATTAAAAAAATATAAATATGATCCAAATTCTCAACACCAATGAATAAGAACTACTCATACGCTGAAATATAAAATAAATAGATGTGAAACATTCACTACTCTTAATTTGCCGCAAATAAATATCTACATTCACATTCATTTAACAACTATTGATCCATTAGCATATTAATGGAATTTTTTAATATTAATTGATTATCGAAGAGATTGTTGACTACATCGTTAAAATTGTTTGGATGTGATATCTTCAAGATTTATCTACTTATTATTAAAATTTACTTGACTTGATCTGTATTTATTGGAATTGTTCAGTTTTATGCATTTTAATTTAATCCCATTGTTTTATGCACATAAATGTCGTTAATTTATTTCTTAGGCTTAAAATGTGTTGAAAAGTGTTTGCAATGACTATTAAACTATCAATCAATAATTAATTAAATAAGAATGAAGAAAAGAAGTTATTATATTTTGATGGAGAGTTACAATAGTCTAGGAATTTTCTGGACTTGTATCAAATATGTTAGAATTATCTTATAGACAAGACAAGAGAAGTAAATCCTATTCAATATTCAAAATTAAAAAATATAAATTAAAAAATATAAATCTGATCCAAATTCCCAACATCAATGAATAAGAACTACTCATACGTTGAAATATAAAATAAATAAACATAAAACATTCACTACTCTTAATTTGCCACAAATAAATATCTACATTCACATTTATCTAACAGCTATTGATCCATTAACATATTGATAGAATTTTTTTAATATTTATTATGATAAAGACTTTAAACAAATAACTATTTTCAAAAAATAAAAAAATCAGTAAATAAAAATTATTTTAATATAAATTTTAATTAAAAATATCTTTTTAGAATATTTTTATCAGAGTTAACGATGTAGACTGAATCCAAAAATAGCAAGCCCAATGTCTATAGAGTATATAAATTATGAGAATGATCTCTTTATTTTGAAAATTAAAAGATACTGCTAACATTCCAATGTAAACCAATCATGCTCAATCCATTTCAATTCAATTCAATTCAAATCCTAATAATTCAAGCAAACCGTTAAGTAAATAATACGTAAAATCTCGAAAATGCAAAAATCCTAACAGTTATTTTATCTGCAAATTCCTGAAATTGCAATAATATTCCTCGTACATATCTTAGAATCAAAATGATCTCTTTAGAGCATATAAAGTTCAAAAATAGTAGCAACAATGTCTATAGAGCATTTAAAATAAGAGAGTTATCTACTTATTATTAAAATTAAAATTGAAAGAGATTGTTCACTAAATCGTTAAAATTATTTGGCTATGATATCTTACCTTCGATCTTAATGCGTCAGCAGGAAATAAAAACATGAACTACGCAGTTTCATTGAATATCCATTGATAGGAAAAAGCTATCATCACAAACATGGGCATGGATGTATATTCCCTGATTTGTTTGATGCAAAAAAAGGGGTCATAATTCCAATCGAGCAACGATAGCAATCTTGCGTTCTTGGTTTTATTCATATTTTGTGGTTGGCTACTATTACTATTACTAATGCTTAATTTGCTAGGAGGTGATTATATATTTTTAGAATACATGGCGTAGTTAAACTAACTTTACAACTAATAACAATACGAGGAACAACATTTTAAACCCAAAAGTGGGTGAGATCATAGTAGTTATAGTGCATGTCCATGATGAGAAAGATGCAAAGAGAACACAAAAACATCCACACTGGCGAAAGGAAAAACCCAACTATAATTAAAAAAAGAAATTTGGTACACCCTAAAATGAGACCCACATCTCCTAATCAATAGGCTAGGCGCAAGCCTTAGGAGCAATAATCTCCAGTCGACGGCACTTTGATACCTTCCTCAAAGATTTAAAATTTGGATGTTCTTGTTAGAAACAATCTCACCCAAGAGGGGGGTGAATTGGGTGAGTTACAAAAATTTAAAAATTAAAAGCGTGCAAGTATTGAATGAAACAGAGAGTCAGAGTAAGGAAAATTTTAACCGCAGAGAGGAGACACAAGATTTATACTGGTTCGGTCTAAACCACGTGACCTACTTCCAGTCCCCAGAACACCTCTGAGTATTTCACTATTTTCCAAGATCGACAGGGCTCTTGGTGCCTCGGTACAGTAATTGAATCGCTCAATCACTCCCCCTTACTCCCGTAAGGATACAACCCCTCTCAAGAGTCCACACTCTTGAGTGTCTCTCAAGTTTTTAATAAACGTAGTGAATGGCTCTCTTACAGAGTGAATTCAATGATAAACACTGATGCTCAGTAGTAATGTGAAAAACAGAGTATTGAATGCGTAACTGAATAATCGCAGGTGGTAGTTCAGGTATTCAATCTCTTCATTAATGCCTCTTCGCGCCTTTTATAGTTGATATCGTTAAATAGCCGTTAGACGGAAGGGCTTCTAGCCGTTGTGACTTCGTTTGCGTGTTTCACTGGTTTTAACGGCTCCGCCATTAATGCGTCTGAGTTTCTGACACTGTAGGTCGCAGTCTACGTAATCCCGTTGAAGAGCCGTTGCACTCGTTTTCATTAATCTGCATATTTCAAACTTAGAACAAATGAGAGTTTTGTGGTGAGTGCTTTAATCTTGAATACAGAAAGAAAGCTAATCTATCATTCAAGGATTTGTGACGAAATCATTTATCAGTAAGAAGAACAAAATGTCATTCTGGTTTAGTTTGATCGAAAAAGTGATCGATTACTTGATGATAGATCAAGTTATCGATAACCAGAATGAAGACTTTTCGAAGTAGATCACTAAAATTATCGATCAAGTGTTGGATCATTGACTTTAAGAATTATCATAGAAAGAGGAAATCATTGCATGATCGAACAAGTGATCGAACATATAATTGATCGAACAGATTATCGATAATTTAAATGTTATTGAAATGAAGCTTCAGTCATTGATGATCGAACATCTTATCGATAAATGTATGATGGATAATATTATCGATAAAACATGGTTATGTAAATAATCAAAGAAAGACACAGGCTATTTGAAATGATCGAACAGTTGATCGATCATTAACTATTCGAACAAGTGATCGATAATAGTGAAGAAAGAAGTTTAATCCTGTAAGGTAAAGGAAATGATTATCGATCACGTTTTGTGAAAACATGAATTCCGGGGAATTGAATGATCGATCATATTATCGAAAAACCAGTGATCGATAACTTGATCGAAAATTGTTCACCATAACTTAATGCGAATATGTCAATTCTCAGACTCTTTATCGATCACGTTATGTGAAAACTTCTTTAAGCAAACAAGTTAAAGTTATCGATAATGTTATCGATAATTTAGCTGTAGCAAAACTGAGTAAGAGTAGATAAGGACATTGATTTCGATCATGTGATCGATAATTTTGTGATCAATAAAATTATCGATCTATCAGTGAATTTGATCACCTGCATTCAGAGAGTTAGAGCATAAAGTTCGAGTACGTAATCGATAAACAAATGATCGAAAATATGATCGATAAACTTGTAACAGAACTAATGTGCAGAACAAGTAGAGAGTGTTACCTTTTATCGAAGTCGTTATTGATGACTGATTTATCGATAACTTGATCGATAAATACACTTCAGATTTGGGTCTCTTATCAGTAACTCGATTGTTTACCTGATATTATCGATCAGTTATCGATAATTTCCCATACTCTTATGTGATTTTACGCTAGCGATTATCGATCACTTTATCGATAAATTATTCATCGAATAGTTCTTCGATCAAAAAGACTACTATAGACCCGATTTACACTTGATCATTTATCTGAAACCTTAGCGATAACTGATTGCTCGATCAGTTGATCGATCAAAATACTTAACCCTGATATTCTGACTTGTTATCATCAAAACTATAATCCTAACATTCTCCCCCTTTTTGATGATGACAAAACACAGGTTATGAATCATTTATCAGAGAGAACATCAACCAGTTTCATATTCTCAAAAAGCATGAAAAAGGGCAGATAAATATCAAGAACATATTATCGATAAAAAACTATCCAGATACATAAAAGGAGATAACAAAAGAGATAATATAAAGTCATGACATGGAACCAAAAAGCAACTCATAAAGCCATATAATCTACGAAATATCATCAGTTTTCTTCTCCCCCTTTTTGTCAGCATCAGAAGGGGTAGGAACCGAGGGAATGGTTAGGGAAATAGGGAGAGGAGGAAGAGGAAAAAGTGGAGAAATAGATGGAAAATGAAAGGAGTGAACAGGTTGGGGTACAGTGATAAGAGCAAGAGTCGTAGGGACAGAAGTAGAAGTAGATGGAACAGAAGGAGAAGTGGTGGAAATAGGAGAAGTGGGTAAAGGAGAGGAAGGAGGTGCAGGCTCAGGGTGCGGTGGAGAGGGAGGATGGAAGAGGAGATCCTCATAGCTGAAGCTTGTGCTAGGTGGAGTGAAGTGCTGGCAGAGAGAGGTAACTAAGCCTTTAAGCTCTTGGAGTTCCTTGTCCACTGAATTAAACCTCTCGGTGACTTCTCTTTCCAAAACCACCATAGCTTGTTGGTGAAGATCCAGAATCTTAGAGATGCCATCAAACTTCCGGTCAGAAACTTCCCCATAGTCTCTGGCAGTGGAGTAGACTCTGGTCTCAAATGCCCGAAGCTCAGCCTGAAACATTTCCCTGAGGGATCTCTCCATAAAAGATGGACCAGGGGTATGAGATGGGGCAGCAGTGGATTCAGCTTCATCCTGGGTCCGAGATGTACTAGCAGCAGGTTGCTTTCCCTTATCCTTCTGAGATACTTTCTGTGATGGTGTAAAGGGAACAGAAATCCTCATTTTGTGGAGTTGAGTGAGGCCAAAACCAGGAACCTTAGTCTTGATTTCCCCAGGCTCAAAAGGAGCAATGTTATGTGCCTGAAGGAAATAGGTGGCCAGCTGAGGATAGGGAATTGGGGTTGATCTGGACTTGTTAAGAACAAAGTCCTTCATCTCAGAGTAAATAAGATCCCCAATGTTAATCTTTTCCCCACTAATAATCCGGGCTAGTAGAAGATAATCATCCTGAGTGAGATGTGAGAAGCTACCGGATTTGTTTACCATACACCTAGAATAGATGTAATGGATGATCCTATAGAAGTCACACATCTGCTTAGGTGGGAAATTCAGCTCACCGGGATAATCACTGTTCTGCATTAAGATTCTATAAGCCTTTACTTCATTCATGTCACCACCTCGCACAAAATCTTGAGTCCCTAGCAGCTCATTTATTTTGGCACTGGTTATTTTAAAAGCTCTGCCTCTCAGTGTAACTTTCAGACAATTTTCTATGAGATTGTCTTTATCATCATATTTTTCTACTGATTCCATATTACAGTAGAATCTTTTAACCACTTCGGGACAGTATTCACCACCAATAATTAACCAATTCGAATAATGCTGCAGTGGGTCACTTAAATCAAGCTCAATCTGTTTATTTTTCCTCAGACCCTCTAAATCAACAGATACCACAGGACAGAATTTTCTATTGGCAAAATCGGCCTTATACTTTGCTATATTAACTTCATTATCGAGATTGCCAGATAATAACTCAGAAAATTCAGTGGGTATACCTACAGAAGGGATTTCCCGAGCGACTCCTTCACTTGCCCTCTGTTTCTTCTTTCTCGGTTGCTTGGGGACAGAGATATTCAAGGCTGATTCCACGGCTTTCTGAACTGAGACTCCATCATCCGACTCGGTCTCCGATTCCTCAGTCACAATCGGTAGCTTTGATTTGGACCGGGGAGACTTTCTGAGAGAGGCCGGTTGTTCTTCGGTCCGACTTTCCCGGATTTTCAGAGTAGCTCTCTTCTTCGTTGATTCCTCCCTCACCTTCGGTCTGTAGCGCTTTCGAGTACCCGAAGCAGTGGTGTCGCTCGATTGAGGCTGTTTCTCCTGCGCTTCTCCCTTTTCCACGTTCGGTTGCTTCACCCGAGCCATTTCGGAGGTGCTGAGCGAGTTTTTGACAGATTAATCGGTGAGTTTGAGGTGGGTGAAGGTTGGGAATGCAGCAGAGAAGGATTCGATCGGTGTAACGGTGGAAGAATTTAAGATAGTGGTGATATTCGACCGTTGCGAAGAACAGGGGACGGGAAATGTTCGAGTTAGGGTTCGAAAAACTGACGGATGGATTTCAGAACAGTACCGTTATAGTTCTTGAAATTATCGATTAAGTTATCGATCAACACTTGATCGATCACGTGTTCGATAATTATGAAGAACACACTTGAACAAAGATCAGTTTTATCGATTACGTTATCGATCATGCATTTATCGAACATATTATCGATAAAGTAAGTAAAAAGAAATGCGTACCTGATGTAATTTATCGAATATTTGTTCGATAATTAAGCTTATCGGTCAGCTTATCGATCAATGCTTACCAAATTTGACGGATGAGTCTCGGAACCTTGAGGCTCTTGATCGATGTTCTGATCGATATTTATTTTATCGATCACGTTATCGATAATTGTAGTGTTGGAGCAATTCCCTTTCTTTACAAAGTGAATTTATCGATCAGTTGTTCGATAAATTATCTCCCACTTGCCTTCATGATTATCGATCAATTGATCGATAATCTCATACTCTGTTTACCTCTGTTTTTCTTCATCGAAACAGAGCTTCCTGCAAAACAAATTTCTACATACTCCGATGCTTAAGTTAGTTATTTTATCATCAAAACAATAAATTTAAACATTTAATCTTGAGAGATAGTATGAAATTTCTTACAATTCATTGGGATTTACCATTCCCAATTCTCCTCTGAAGTAGCTGAACTTCTGTTGGTCTAGTGGTTTTGTGAAGATGTCGGCTATCTGATATTCAGTGGGGATGAATTCAACTTTTACATCTTTCTTTTGAACATGATCACGAATAAAGTGATGTCGAACATCAATGTGTTTGGTTCGAGCATGATGAACTGGATTCTTGGACAGACTTATCGTGCTCGTATTATCACATAAGATTGGAATCTCACGTAAGTTGATTCCTAGATCTTGTATTTGTTGTTTTAGCCATAAGATCTGAGCACAACAGCAGGCAGTGGCTACATATTCTGATTCAGTAGAGGAGATTGCCACGGTGTTTTGCTTTTTGCTTGACCATGAGACAAGACATCCTCCGAAGAATTGACATTGTCCACTGGTGCTTTTTCTGTCTGTTTTATATCCACCGTGATCGGCGTCTGAGTATCCCATTAAATATTCGGTTCCTCTTTTTGGATACCAGATTCCTAAATTTTGAGTTCCTACAAGATATCTGAGTATCCGTTTCACGGCTTCTTCATGCGACTCCTTTGGAGCTGACTGATATCTCGCACACATTCCAACACTGAACTGAATATCTGGTCTACTTGCAGTAAGGTATAGTAAGGAACCGATCATCCCTCTATATCTTGTTAGATTTATGTCTTTCCCGTCTTCGTCTATATCAAGCGAACAGGTTGAGCTCATTGGAGTCTTTACACTTTTAGCATTCTCCATTCCGAATTTCTTCAGCAACTCCTTTACATATTTCGTCTGGGAGATAAATATACCGTTCTTCTTTTGTTTGATTTGTAATCCCAGAAAGAAGTTTAATTCTCCCATCATGGACATCTCGAATTCTCCCTGCATAAGCTTAGCAAATTCTTGACAGAGATCTTCGTTAGTAGCACCGAAAATAATATCATCTACATATATTTGAACAATCAAAAGATCTTTCCTATTTCTTTTAATGAAAAGTGTGGCATCCACTTTACCTCTTTCGAATCCTTTTTCTATAAGGAAGTGGCTAAGTCGTTCATACCAGGCTCTGGGCGCTTGTTTCAAACCATACAAAGCCTTTTTAAGTTTGTAAACATGATTTGGAAAATTTGAATTTTCAAAACCGGGAGGTTGTTCGATAAACACCTCTTCGGATATATAACCGTTCAGAAATGCACTTTTAACATCCATTTGAAATAGTTTGAAATCTTTGATGCAAGCAAAAGCCAAAAGAACTCGTATGGCTTCCAATCTAGCTACAGGAGCATACGTTTCTTCATAATCGATTCCCTCTTCTTGATTATAGCCTTTTGCTACTAATCTGGCTTTGTTTCTGACAATCTGAGCTGATTCATCGAGCTTGTTTTTGAATACCCATTTGGTGCCAATGACCGGATGGTCTTCTGGTCTGGGTACCAATTCCCAAACTTGATTTCTCTCAAATTGATTAAGTTCTTCCTGCATCGCAACTATCCAGAATTCATCTGATAGTGCTTCGTCAATATTAGAGGGCTCAATGTGAGATATGAAAGCAGAGAAAAGAACTTCATTGACAATTTGTCTCCGGGTTTTGACCCCTTCATTGACTTTACCGATGACTTGATCCAGAGGATGATCTCGGTTGTGTCTCCATGCCTTTGGCTGCTCTAGATTTTCTTGTAAAGAGGGATCGTTTAAAACATCCCTGTTTTCTGAAACGGTTTCTGAAAATAATTTGTTCGAGTTTTTGTTCAAATCTAGTTTTTGAAAATTTTGAACGATTTCAGCATCATCATCTACAGGTTTCGAAATTGTTTCAGTTTCAGCAAACACCACATGAATTGATTCTTCTATTGTAAAGGTTCGTTTATTGAAAATTCTATATGCTTTACTACGATTAGAGTAGCCAAGAAACAAACCCTCATCAGCTTTAGGATCGAATTTACCCAGGTTTTCTTTGTTGTTGTTGTGGATATAGCATCTGCTTCCAAAGATCCTTAGGTGTGACAAATTGGGTTTTCTTCCCCTGTACAATTCATATGGAGTCTTCCCGAGCAGTGTTCTGATGTAGGCTCTATTTGAAATATAGCAGGCTGTGCTCATTGCTTCTGCCCAGAAAACTTGTGAGACCCCTTTCTCATTTAGCATTGCTCTAGCCATCTCCGTGAGTACTCTATTTTTTCGTTCAACTACTCCGTTTTGTTGAGGAGTCCTTGGTGCAGAAAAGTTGTGGTCAATTCCATGTTCCTCACAATAGTCTGCAAATTCGTTGTTTTCAAATTCTCCTCCGTGATCTGACCTGATAGACACAATAGATATACCTTTCTCATTTTGGACCTTTTTGGCAAAAACAATGAAAGCATTAAAAGTTTCATCTTTAGAGGAAAGAAACAAAGTCCAGGTAAACCTTGAATAGTCATCAACTATTACAAGAGTATAAAGATTTCCCCCGAAGCTTTTTACTCTAGATGGACCGACCAAGTCCATGTGAATCATTTGGAGAGGTCTTTCAGTTGAAACTATCTTCTTTGATTTAAATGAAGATTTTGTTTGTTTACCTTTTTGACAAGCATCACAAACATCATCGCGTTCATACTGGATTTTTGGTAAACCAACAACTAGATCCCTTTTTATTAATTTTGAAAGTTGATTCATGTTGACATGTGCAAGTCGTTTGTGCCAAATCCAACTTTCCTCCTTTTTACTAATAAAACAGTTTTCAGAAGTTTTAGAATCAAGTTGAAGTGTATAACAGTTACCGTCCCTCGGAGCTCTCAGCTTCGTATTCAATTCTTCTTTCTTCAAAGGTAGATCATCTTTGCTTATGATTAAGCACTCTTCAGAATCAAAGATCACCCAGTTGTTTTTGTCCGCACTCTGACTGACGCTTAAGAGATTATGACACAGACCTTCCACGTAGTACACGTCTTCGACCTTCATGCCTATACTACTTCCGATTTCTCCGATTCCAGCAATTTTTCCCGATTGGTTTCCTCCGAAGCTTACTTTTCCTCCGTCTTTTGGTTTGAGTGATGTAAACTTCTCAGTGTCACCCGTCATGTGTCTGGAACATCCGCTGTCTATATACCATTTATTTGTTCTGGATGCCTTGAGACATACCTGCAAAAATTACAATCATGTTTTAGGTACCCATACCTTCTTGGGTCCTTTTTGGTTAGTATGAGTTATTTTTGGTGCATAAGTACCTTTGGGCACCCATTTTAATGTTCCGTAATCTCCTTTCTTCTTATAGTAACAAGAAGAAGTTGAATGGCCTTTACGGTTGCAATGAGAACAAAGTGCAAAAGGATTTGAGGAATGCACAGAATTTCTAAAATATGTAAGATATGATCTACCACTATCTTTTTCTTTCCTTTCGATTTATCTTGGGTTGGATCGTATCCTATACCAGTCTTGTCCATAGAGCATCGTTGAGCTCCTAGAATCACCTTAAGCATTTCGCTACCTTTGGTGAATTTTTCTAAGGTTCTGGTAAGATCTTCAATCTTTCTTTCATTCTTTTCACAACTTTTGCAAGTCAAAGTCGAGTCTGAATTGACTTCAACCTTTGATTGTTGATCTTCTAAAAACTTTATCCTTTTCTTAGAGCTAACTAACTCTTTTGCAATTCTTACTAATTCTAAATGTAAAGCATTGTATTCGGACTGCAATTCATCATAAGATGGTTCAGAAATTATTACCTCGTCTGTTTCTGATTCCTCGTTTTCTTGGGCCACTAGACAGATATTAGCTGTCTCTTCATCATCACTTCCTTCTTCTTCATCGGAGGAGCTGTCTCCCCAGATTGATGTGACGAAGCTTTCTTCTTTCTGAATCTTTCTTTCTTCTTTTCTTTGTCCTTTGCTCTGGAGAGTTGGGGACATTCCGCCTTGATATGTCCTGGCTTCTTACATTCGAAGCAAATGATTGGATCCTTTGATTCGTTCGGATATGAGGAAATTCTGCGTTTCGGCTGAAACTTCTTTCCGGTTCTGTTTTTGTAGAATTTCTTGAACCTCTTGACTATAAGGCCCATTTCATCATCATCAAGATCATCTTCATTTTCATCTTCGCTCTCTTGAGTTTTAAGAGCGATGCCTTTCCGGTTTTTCTCGTTCATCTCCTTTTTGTATTTTTGCTTGCTCTCATATTCAGCAAGGCTCCCGAACAGTGCTGCAACAGAACCAATGGATTCTCCTTTGGTTTCTTCAATAGCTGTTACTTTCGGTTCCCATTCTTTTGTGAGACCGCTCAGTATTTTCCTCACTTGATCTTCTTGACTATATTTCTTCCCAAGTGCAGTGAGGTGGTTTATGAGATGTGAGAATCTGACTTCCATATCTCGGATACTCTCTCCTTCCTTCATTCTGAATAACTCGAATTCGGTAGTGAGAGTGTTGATTCGACTCTGTTTTACACCGGTGGTTCCTTCATGAGCTATCTCCAGAGCCTCCCACATTTCCTTCGCGGTTTCCAGGCTTGAGACTCTGAAGTATTCCCTCTGACTAAGCGCACACGTGAGTATGTTGATAGCTTTGTCATTTAGAGTCACCAGCTTCTTATCTTCCTCGTTGAACTCCGTGGACCTCTTGGGTACTTGCTGGCCATCTATTGTGTTCATCGGGACATAGTTGCCGTGTTCTATTACGTCCCACAACCCATACTCTGTGGCCTTAATGAAGATTTTCATCCTCATTTTCCAGAAGGTATAATTTTCTCCACTGAAGCCTGGCGGCTTTAGATGTTGAGCATCCTTCAGGTAGCACGCTATCTCCAAATCCTGCCATTTGATCTCTCTTCGGACTGTTAAATCCTTAGTGAAGAGACCTGCTCTGATACCAAATGTTAGAAACAATCTCACCCAAGAGGGGGGTGAATTGGGTGAGTTACAAAAATTTAAAATTAAAAGCGTGCAAGTATTGAATGAAACAGAGAGTCAGAGTAAGGAAAATTTTAACCGCAGAGAGGAGACACAAGATTTATACTGGTTCGGTCTAAACCACGTGACCTACTTCCAGTCCCCAGAACACCTCTGAGTATTTCACTATTTTCCAAGATCGACAGGGCTCTTGGTGCCTCGGTACAGTAATTGAATCGCTCAATCACTCCCCCTTACTCCCGTAAGGATACAACCCCTCTCAAGAGTCCACACTCTTGAGTGTCTCTCAAGTTTTTAATAAACGTAGTGAATGGCTCTCTTACAGAGTGAATTCAATGATAAACACTGATGCTCAGTAGTAATGTGAAAAACAGAGTATTGAATGCGTAACTGAATAATCGCAGGTGGTAGTTCAGGTATTCAATCTCTTCATTAATGCCTCTTCGCGCCTTTTATAGTTGATATCGTTAAATAGCCGTTAGACGGAAGGGCTTCTAGCCGTTGTGACTTCGTTTGCGTGTTTCACTGGTTTTAACGGCTCCGCCATTAATGCGTCTGAGTTTCTGACACTGTAGGTCGCAGTCTACGTAATCCCGTTGAAGAGCCGTTGCACTCGTTTTCATTAATCTGCATATTTCAAACTTAGAACAAATGAGAGTTTTGTGGTGAGTGCTTTAATCTTGAATACAGAAAGAAAGCTAATCTATCATTCAAGGATTTGTGACGAAATCATTTATCAGTAAGAAGAACAAAATGTCATTCTGGTTTAGTTTGATCGAAAAAGTGATCGATTACTTGATGATAGATCAAGTTATCGATAACCAGAATGAAGACTTTTCGAAGTAGATCACTAAAATTATCGATCAAGTGTTGGATCATTGACTTTAAGAATTATCATAGGAAGAGGAAATCATTGCATGATCGAACAAGTGATCGAACATATAATTGATCGAACAGATTATCGATAATTTAAATGTTATTGAAATGAAGCTTCAGTCATTGATGATCGAACATCTTATCGATAAATGTATGATGGATAATATTATCGATAAAACATGGTTATGTAAATAATCAAAGAAAGACACAGGCTATTTGAAATGATCGAACAGTTGATCGATCATTAACTATTCGAACAAGTGATCGATAATAGTGAAGAAAGAAGTTTAATCCTGTAAGGTAAAGGAAATGATTATCGATCACGTTTTGTGAAAACATGAATTCCGGGGAATTGAATGATCGATCATATTATCGAAAAACCAGTGATCGATAACTTGATCGAAAATTGGTTCACCATAACTTAATGCGAATATGTCAATTCTCAGACTCTTTATCGATCACGTTATGTGAAAACTTCTTTAAGCAAACAAGTTAAAGTTATCGATAATGTTATCGATAATTTAGCTGTAGCAAAACTGAGTAAGAGTAGATAAGGACATTGATTTTTCGATCATGTGATCGATAATTTTGTGATCAATAAAATTATCGATCTATCAGTGAATTTGATCACCTGCATTCAGAGAGTTAGAGCATAAAGTTCGAGTACGTAATCGATAAACAAATGATCGAAAATATGATCGATAAACTTGTAACAGAACTAATGTGCAGAACAAGTAGAGAGTGTTACCTTTTATCGAAGTCGTTATTGATGACTGATTTATCGATAACTTGATCGATAAATACACTTCAGATTTGGGTCTCTTATCAGTAACTCGATTGTTTACCTGATATTATCGATCAGTTTATCGATAATTTCCCATACTCTTATGTGATTTTTACGCTAGCGATTATCGATCACTTTATCGATAAATTATTCATCGAATAGTTCTTCGATCAAAAAGACTACTATAGACCCGATTTACACTTGATCATTTATCTGAAACCTTAGCGATAACTGATTGCTCGATCAGTTGATCGATCAAAATACTTAACCCTGATATTCTGACTTGTTATCATCAAAACTATAATCCTAACAGTTCTGAGTTGAAGAGCACATGAGTAGCATTTTCATAATTTACCAAGAATTTGATACCTGCAAGAACCATGCCAAACATTATTACGAAGTAACACTAATCAAGACAACACCCACAAAGCGGATATAAAAATTCCTTGCAAGGTATGAATGAAAATATCACCCTCAATTTTGACCATCCGAACAAACTCAATTAACACAACCACAGGAGTGTGATCACCAAGCATTAGATAGTGATTATATGCATACCATGTTGGTGAATCGCGCAAGTAACACTAAATGTAATGATCACTTAAAAAATGACAGGGAAAAATGATCAGGACAATATTTCCCTCAAATCAGAAGTAAAATACACGAGAAATGTAAAAATTAATCACCTAGAATCGCTTAAGCCAAACTAAACCTCGCATCTTTCATTATCACTGTCGGCAACCAATGCGAGCCTACGCACATCTTCCATAAACCCAGTAATATCTAAAAGGTAGAATCAAAAATATCACCACAAACAATGGCAGTTAAAAGTAAGTTGCAAAATTACAATTTGGGTTGAAAGTTTATGGGGAATGAATCTATGCGAGGGGCCACTAAATAAACTTACGTATTAAGTGCCTCTCTACTACATGCCCAAGATGCGTATATCAAAGATTGAATAGCCTAAATTCAGGCCTAGCCACTAAAATGGGAGAAAGGTAAATTCTTGTTTGTGTAAGCGGGATCAAGTTCCACGATGCAGGCACTGGCCACTGGGAAGAGACCCGCATTAACCCTTGCACCGATAGACCGGAGCACGTAAGAATAATCCTCAGATAATAATGGCCAAAGGCGATATATTATGAACATATTTTCTGTGCCACAGGTAAAGACCGTAATAGTACCCTACACCAGGAAAAAAGAATAACACATGATGCTACATGAATCATGAACATCAAAAGGAGCAAAAGACAAGTCGTGGATCAATAGATACCTCACAATCAGCAACAATAGCATTCAAAGATTTAACATGCCAGTCAAAATTCTCATTAAACACCAAATACTTACAAAGGACACAGACACAGACATTCCAGTCAGGGGCATCAGAATCCACATGAGCAAGAGGGAAGACCTCTAAATTCTCCATCACCAAACAATAACAGCAACCAAAAGCAATGACGATGCGACCAGCAAACCACGACACACGAATTTATAACCCCAAATTAATTACAAGCCTTATCCATCATCATTCATTGAACCCACAGAATAAGGAACTGAACAACTCTTGAGGTGAACATCATGAACCCCAGCACCAATCAAACCTGCACTGTTCAGCCTGCCGAGTCGAAGAGGAAGGGTCACCACATTGAAGCGGGAGTCCCTTGAATTGGATCTGTATAATAACTATCCCAATGTCAATTCCCTTAACATGTTCCTCTTAATATATTTTAATTTCACTGTGCATCAATTCCCGCACCGATTAATATTCCCCACAAATTCATTCCCCCACTCCGAGGAAAGCATTCATCCCAAAAAGCTGTGATTTTGGGTTTCTAAAAATTGAGAACTCTTTAAATATATATTGTTGTTCTATAATTAAATATTTTAATTGAGATTCCAGCAAAAAAAACCTTTTTTAATCTAGACTTGTTGGCCAAAAAGGAAAAAAAAACTTTAATTGAGAGTGAAATATTAAAATGTTTAGATGGATCACATTTTGATCTTATCCTAGATATCATTTATCGGGTCAGGAAAGGTGGAGTCTTTGACAAAGAAATTATCTTTTTCCTTATACCCCAACAATGGAGTCGTCTTCTTTGGAGACCCGACCTTATATTTTAATTCCCTTAACATGTTCCTCTTAATATATTTTAATTTCACGGTGCATCAATTCTTGCACTGATTAATGTTCCCCACAAATTCATTCCCCCACTCCCAGAAAAGCATTAATCCCAAGCATTAACCGCCATCAACATCTAGTAAATATCTGGGAAAACAAACAATCAGAAGCCATGAGCCTATAGATGGAAGACAGGTAGACCAATCACAAAGCACTCATGACATTTATGGTATATATAGATCCTTCTAGTCAATAAGGAGGCATTCAACAAAGGTCCTTAGTAGCCCATCATTACCCATGAGAACTTTATAGACCTTGTCAATATAGATTGTTGCGATGCCACATTCTTTAACCATGTCCCATACCTGTTCACCTGAAAATTATGGAAGCTTTTTGGCAATATCTCTCATTATTTGATTTTTCATCTTTCATAGCTTGTGCAACTTCAGACATACCATCCTTAGATAAAGTTAGAGTCTTTTTCTTTATTTGAATTCTCCTTTTGCTTCTTTTTAGATGAACCACTTGTAACTCCAATTAAGGTATCTTGATTGATACTATTATCAAGTGCTTCAAAATGCTTTATAATAACATTATGTTAGGAAGTAACATTATCAATGTTGTTGATTGTATCATTAAAGTCCTCCTTGTTGGTTGAGTGATGTCTTTTTTGCATCTCACCAATCGTATGAGTTTCCTCCTCTGATGCCCTATCATTTCCATACAAGATCACCATCTTGTCATAGTTGGGGAAAGAAATATTTCTCCAATTTGCAGCTTTAGGTTTTGACTATAAAAGACATAAAAATAGTTAATATTAATGGATAAATAGTAGGCTTAGATGTTAATTAGAATTCTTCACAATAAACATTAAGGTGAACTAACCTCAACAAATTGATCCCAAACTTTCTTTTCTGCCTCCCACAATTGGGTTGATGAAACCCACTTAATTCATTTTTAAAAATATCATAAATTTTAGAGAATTTTTTTTAATGTTTTCCACCTGTTCTTAATCTTCCCTTTGTCCATTTCAATATTAAGCAAAGCACTCATCTCTTTCACAATATTCTCATATGTAGTGGTTGTGAATGTGCCATTTACTTTGTTACCACAATTATATTGTTTCATGAAAACATGAACAAGATAGTCATCCATAGCTCTTGTCCAATCCAAACATTGCTTATTGTTGTTTGATTTTGGTGGCATCCTATTACAAAAGCAATAAAACAATATAGGAAACAAAAGTTAGCACAATACATAAAACTTAAAAACAACAAGTCTCAAACTTCAAATACAATATATGGAAGTCCAACTCCAGAGTTATTGCATGGCATACTTAGAAACATCAAATATAAAGCTTTACATAAACTTGAAACAACAAGTTCATCCAAGTAGAAACTTCAAACTGATTAAGGAACATTGCCACCATGTCTTATCAGCCCATTTTGATAATCTATCCATATTTCATTGGTAATAGTATCTCTAATCAGTTATCCTTTGGTAGCCTCCTCATCCTTACCATGTTGTTCACGACTATTATTATGAGATTCAAATTGAGTTGTAAGTTCACAATCTACTTCTTGTATGAGATCCTCATTAGGATTTGTAACATCCAGACTTTTGGGTCTAGAAGTATTAAAAGTAGTCTGAATTGGATAGGCTACCAGATCTTTTTTGAGCAGAAGTCCCAAAGATGAGAAAGGAAGTCAAAGCAGTTTCAGGGACTAAACTGCAAAGTAAAAGTTTTTCAGGGGTTTCAGTATAATCAAGGTTAGAGACTCCAGTAAAGTCTCGAGGGCCT
This sequence comes from Neltuma alba, assembly GCF_004799145.2. Classification (NCBI taxonomy): domain Eukaryota; kingdom Viridiplantae; phylum Streptophyta; class Magnoliopsida; order Fabales; family Fabaceae; genus Neltuma; species Neltuma alba. Next base: position 1,463,584 of record NW_021635044.1, read on the forward strand.
AGAAAGAGAAAAGAGAGTAGAAACAGGCCAAGGCTTAAGCTAGAAGCCTCAAAGAGAGGATTATATGAAGTTAAGTCCAAGTAGGGACTAAACTGTAAATTCAAAAGTTATGACCAACAGGGGTAAAAATGGAAGAGTATACAGAGAATTCCAAGAAAATCTCAAAAAATGGGAAATAATATTCTAAGGCTCTTCTATGAAGAAAAAAGACGAAAATACCCCTGAGGCAGCTTAAATGGAATTTATGAGGTTGCGACCGGTAAAAAGTATATCGTTTGAGGTAATTATTTGAGATAGCAAGAGACTTCAAAAATGTATACAAAAATGAAGTTAAATGGTTGAAAGGTTGTACTAATTTATAAAATTAGTCCCGCAACCAAAAGGCCAGTGGAGTGGATTTAATAAATTAAAGAGCTAGTTTTACCGATAAAAGGGCATTTTGGTAAATGAATTTTTATGCAAGGTTTAAAGGAAGTGTTATGGCCTAAGAAAATTCATAGATATTCTCAAGAATTAAAGGGAATTTATGGAGCAAACAGAAGAATTTTCTGAGCTCTGGAAGGCCATAAAGGAAGCCGGAGAAACGTGGGCCAAGTAAATTCGGAGGAATTAAGTTTGATCCAACGACTAGGATCTAATCTCCCATCTCCTCCACCACTTTCATGGTACTTGGCATCTTCTAGAAGGTTGAGATAAGCATGATGTAATAAGATGATGCAATGATGATGCAAAAGTCAACTTGAAGTTCCAAAATTGCCCTTACCCTTTCTATTAGCCACCCAGGGCATTTTGGTCCATTCAAGCCAAATTTTTGGCTATAAATAGGCACTCCCTCCTCTTCATTTTTAGCCAAGCAAGGATCTATAGGGGAAACTCTACCGTCCTTGCATCTAGAGAGAGAAAGAGCCATTTCTAGTGAGAGAAAGTCTACCTAAGTTCAAGCTTCAAGATCAAGGTATGTGGTGGTTATAGCATCTGATTTGATGCCTATTTTGAATTAATTACTATGTGTATCTGATTTTAAAATTTTGCATGATTAAAGCACACTCTGTAAGCTTTAAATTCATGTGTAGAACACTTCATTTGGATATGTGTACGATCTATGATGATTTTTCAAAGTTAGGGTTTGAAATCTGGAAACAGTATTGAACTTTTGGAAGAGTTTTGATTTCCGTACAATTTTGGTACTGTTCAGCATAGAATTGGTTCCTGAAACTATTTTTCCTTCAAATTTTACTTAAGGATCTTTTAGTGAGACTTGGAAGCACTCAATTTGGATTTTTATAGATTTAATTATGAATTTTCAAAGTTGAGCAAAAATTCTAAAGTTTCTGTGTGAACAGTACCCTCGAACCAAAATTTCCAGTTTGGTATTCTTGAATCTAAAGCCATCTAAAGTGGTCCTAATTGACAAGAAATAGATCTTAAGGATGGGAATGATGAGATTTATGTTAGAGAAGTTAGAAAGAAAACCCTAAGACTAAGAGAAGGGGTTGAGGCTCAAGAAAGCTAGTCTTGAACTTTATGTCATCTAGTGGTCCTAATGGATTGTGTGATCATTATGGTTATGTTTAGGACCTTTGAAACATCCAAGAGGATGTTTGGTGACATTGACTGAATGCCCACATGATTGGAAAGTCAAGGGAGTCAAAGGAAAAGTAAGAGGAAAGATTAAGGTGCAAGGTAGTGAACTTACCTATTGTCATTGCCTGATGTGGTATGTTTGTGTGTTGCCGTGTACATGTTATTTGCATGTTGTTGTGACGTGTTTTAGCTACTGTAATTACTATTCATGATGAGTAGATTATGTCTCCATGGCCATGCATCAAGAAGTTAGCTTTGAGCATGCTAGTATATCACTAATTAACAAGAAAATAAACAAGTTGCGTGTAGTGCATTAGCATCCATCTAGCATGATTATGTGGTATTGTTTACTACTGAAATTCTCCTGAATCTCACCCCTCCCTAAATAACCATTTAGATCAATCAATGATGGGCACTAATGGCATGAGAAGCAAGGAGAAGAAAGTGGAGAATTATTAACGTTAATGATTGAGATTATGTTCAATGTATAATTCTCCTATGTTGTAAATTATGTTATGAATGCCATCAATTCAATGTATGTGCTTAGGATATTTATGGCATGAATGAAAGTATATGAGTATGAATGAGAAAGATTAAGCCAATGTTATGTATGTCAAAGAAATAAAAAGAATTAAAGTAAGGAGATGTTAAGGGATAAAACGTTGATCCTGAAGCAGTTAGTTTTGAGCTTCAGTTTGACCTATCAAATGAATGAGTTAAGTCACGAGATTTGGCAGACTCATAGTACACATCCCAAGCTTTAAAACGAGAGGTAAATCACCTTGTTTGGATGTGTATATGAAGTGATATAAATTTTTAAAGTTAAAGCACAGAATCTGGAAAGTCCAGATTTTACCAAACAAATAGTAATCTTAATCCAATAAACTGTATGTTTTCAGTGAGGATGAGTTCAGTTGAATATTTTTTCCTTAAAGAGCATTGAAATAGATTTCTGTAGAATTTCAGGAACACCTCCATATGATTTTTCTAGAATTAGTTATGATTTTTCAAAGTTGGACCTGTGATCTGAAAACTGGACAGTGAATAGTAATTTTCTGAAAATTAACGTCCAAATTGAAATTTTTAAGTTTAAGACCATCCAAAGTGGTCTGGAATGGTTTTAAATGACTGCTAAGGTACTATATAAGTAAGGTATGATAGGATCTATGTTCATTAAGTCGTTATAAAGAATGCAACATACTCCAATGATAAATGTTTGAACTTTCACTCCATAAGTAGGCTCTAATGAATTGGATAAAATGTCAAATCTTTTTTTCAAAACACCAAAAGCTCCTTCAATTGCATTACGTAGTGACAAATGTTGTAAGTTGAACAATTCTTTATAATTTTGGGGTGAATTTCTTTATGAATATTCTTTTAAATGATAGCAGACTCCTCTATAAGGTGTAATGAGTCTACTGGTTAGCATGAAACCAGCATCCACAAGGTAGTACTTACCTTCAAGAACTTTTAGCTTATCCTCTCGAGTCAATGCATTTTTCATAACCATAGAGTTAGATGCTATGCCTTCCCATCTAGTGAGCACATAAACGAATTTTAAATCAAATGAACAAGCTGCTAACACTTTGTGTTGGGAAGTCTTTCCTGCCATGATACTAAGGAGCATCTTTAGCAGATACCTTTACATGTATATGTGTCCCATCTATAGCACCAATACAATCCTTAAAAAAAGAATAGAACCTATCATTTGTATAGATTTCTAGAGGGTTAGTTGTCCCATCAGGTTGTACAATAAATTTATCACCTACTTCAATGATGGCTCTTAACGCATTATAGAGATGACGACTAATTATCTTACCAGATCATCAAAAGAGGAAATGTACAACTCGATTTTTTGCTTTATGACCTAATATGTAAAGAGTTTTTGCCACGTTTTCTTTCAGAGTAATCCATCTTGTAGGTTTTAACCCCCCATCTCTTTCTAGTAAGGCACATAATGTTAGAAAAGCATTACGAGTCATATAGATGATATTGTGACTCTTTTCATTACTCCCTCCGTTCCTTATTATAAGAGACATTTGATGCTTATGGCATATTCCTATATATAAGAGACACTTAAAAGTTGTCTCTACTTTTTTGTATTGATTTTCTACTTTACCCATATTTATTTTGTCTCCAACTCACACTCTCTCTCCCTCCCACTTCTTTTTCTTTTAATAATTTAATTGTTCTCTCTCATGCTTTCTCTCCTTATTAATAAGGGCATTTTTGGAAAAAAATTATACTTTTTACACATTGATTGTTCTTAACTAATTTTAATTATTTTTTCTTATCAACGTAATTCGGTTATTCGTCTCTTATAATAAGGAACAGAGGGAGTAGTACTTAATTGACTGATTATTTCTTTGCGCACCTTTTCCCTTTTTAAACTCATACTATAACTTATTTTTCTTTTATGGCACCTCTTCCGATTAATAACATAGACAAAAAACACATGTCAGTAGTGCTATAGCTCTTTGGTGCAAATTTAACCATCAATGTAAGACTAAATTGCTTTGAAATCCTGACTCCATCAAACAACTCACATTGTCATTCATCCAATTAATAAATACCACTTCAAACATAACAAATCTATTATAAATAATTATTGATCAAAATAAGCGTCATTCAAAGAAGTATATTATAATGTTTAGTATATTATATACAATGTATAACACACATGCTTGAATTTGTCATTGATAATATCATTCTAATAGATCTCAGCAACTTCAACTCGTATAAACCAATAAAGAATAGCCTTATACATAAGAAATAAATAAATAATACTAATAATACTAATCAGATGAATAAAGTGGGGGATCTGACACAAGGAAAAGATGGGAAAGATTAATTTGAGCATTAATCTAAAAAATAAAGTATGTAGTAAAAAAAAATATTAAATCAATGTAATTGACGAGATTAAACAGTAGCAATAACACAAGATGGTTCATAGGATTACAACTTGTGGCTCCTTAATCCAAATTGGTGCCACTAATCATCTCTTAATTTATCAAAATCATAATTAAAATATCTGTTGGCAAAAATCAGAATTAACATCCAACCTTCTAAATTTGTTTTTGTTGCGTAATTTTATCAGCCTGGAATTCTATTTTGGAGACAAAATTTGGAACTAAAATTGGTGAAGTTATACAAGTGTAGACGAATAAAAGATATGATAGGTACAAAAGGTAGCACCATGACTAAACATCAACATATAATAAGTATTCGAAGCCATAAACTGTACACATGACATGAAAAGTGGGATGGGGATAAATTAGAATGCATGATTAGGAATCAAGAGGGATGAAAAATGCGTATTTCCATTATTAAAAAAACACCTGTACTAATGGCTTGGACTGACAAAACAAAAATGAAATCATATGTGGAAAGTAATCTTAATTACCACTGAAACAAAAGGAGACTAGGATCGATAGATTATATGAAACTTACATAAGAGAAAGTGTGGGAAGCTGCAGGAGCAATTAGCAGTGCTGATATGGAGGAGGTGATGACGGTTGATGAGTAAAGCCAAGCAAGATAACATTAGATAGAAGAATAACAACTGAAAGAGTTAAAAAAAAGGGTTTTTTACTAAAAAGGATAAATTTGAAATATCTAAAATTTAATATGGATAATTTAGTTAGGACAAAACAAAATATTTCTCTTCCCTCGAAAAAATCCCAAATTTGAAGAGGAGTAGAAGGTGGGGAAGGGAGCACTAAAAGACAAAATTTTTTCCCTCCCTTCCCCTCCTTTTTTTCAATCCAAACATAGTTTCCCTTCCCCTCCCTCTCCTTTCCAAAACCTTCCAACCAAATAGTGCGTAATGGTATGTAAAACTCACTGTAAAGTCTTTGTTAATGTGTACATCTCAACAGAATTTTCTATTTTTCCCCTCCAAGAACATTTTAGAAAAGTCAGATTCCTCACGTGATGTTTAATTTATAGGTGTAAGTCAGATAATGTAACAGTAACAAAACACTAGAAAGATCATAATTTATAATTGCATACATAGAATTCTTAATCAATCTGAGAATTAGATAGATATAGATATTATATATAGTGCACAAGAAAAAATTTAATATTCTGTAAATGTTGTATAAGATTTTAATATATCTATATATATTTTTAATATGTGAGATTCTATACATATTTTGAAATAAATGCAAAATATAGTTTTATTTTCTTTGGGTTACGTGTTCAAATTTACATATTTTGCATATATTCAATAAGATTGTAATATATATTCTATATATAATTTTAATATCTAAGATTCTTGATATACTTAGAATTATATGCAACACATACTTTTATTAGCCTTGGGTGCTATTAGTATCAAGTGCCATTTATATAGATGTGTGTTTGTGGGGGGGCATTTAAAAAAAAAACACTTAAATCTAACATTAAAAATTGAAAAAAACGTCTTCTTAATACTAAATTATAAAACCATTTTTAAAATGATAACTATGGTAGAAAAAGAATTAAGTTAGAGTGCTAAAATACTACCATGGTTTTAAAGAGTTTGTCTTATTCTGAAAACATTTCAAAAGGCTCCGGATAAACAAAACACCCATGGGTTTAACAATACATAGAACAAGGACTCAGGATACAGTATGCACCCACAAGTCCAACATAAACATTCATCCTACAAAGACTTAGAGCACAAGAAACACAAGGTGCTCAGCCTAGCCCATAAGTCATACATATAAGAACAACACAAACAACAGAGTCTTATGGCCTCCAGCCATTCTAACAGCACCCCAACAAAATACAATCATCTAACAACCCCACAAAGGAAAGTATATGTCAACAAAATCATGGGTGCTAAAACGGTAGTATACATAACATTACATGCCCAAACCAAAAGAGGACTATTAGGCTATGCTCTCCTATGCCTTTGGTTGCTTCCTTTCACGTCAAGCCAAACTAGATGGCTCTCCTGAAAAGCATTGATGAATAGCAGGGTGAGACATAAAGTCCTAGTAACCAAGTATTAATTTGTAACATATACAAGTAGGATGGTATCGCATCTAAAAAATTTTCACCTGGCTATAAGGGGTTAAAAAGTGGGATGAGGGTTGATGTAGAAACTAAACAGGGAGATGAAACAATTTTTGATGTGAAACCCCGATAAGGTCTGGACTGGTATTTTCGTAACTATCGGTCTAGGAAGGGCAAAACGGAAAAATTTGAGAAAAATTCTAAAAAATTCTCAAAAAATAGGAAAATTATAAATTAGAGGTTTTAGAAACTCGATTGTGACCCGAAAGGTGAATTTACCGTGAAAGAAAATTATTATGGTATTTCTTGTAAATAGAGGTTTTTCGAGAAATTATTAGGAAATTCAAAGAAAATAATTATTTTAAGTAGTTGAAGGCCTCAATAAATTTGGGAGAAAGATGGATAATTTATCTAAATATTTATTTGAATTTATAAAATTGGTTATAGGCCTTGGAAGCTCAAGAATTAATGTTAGGAAATTTCTTTTCCCGTAGTAACATCGAGTAATGCCTAATCGGAGAAAATTCAAAATAAATACCTAGAGGTGGCAAAAAATTCTGAAAATTTTCAGATCATATTTTCATATTAAAAGGTGAATTATCATAGAGATAAATGAATTTTTGGAGGTCTGAAAAAATTATAAAATGTTACTAGTGAATAGTAACTGATAAAGTTTTAAATTTGTTTGAGATAGTGATTTGGTTTGTGGGCTATCTTTTTGGGCCAGCCCAAAATGTTTGTGGGGCCCACATTAATCCCAATAGGGGCCCAATTTTGTGCAGCTTCCAGGTCCCTCTATTTTATTAAAATATATGTGAAATTAAGATATATTCGTGTGGAAAAATCTAGAGAAAAGCCACATGGTGAGATTTGAAAGTTTGAGGAACTTGATGGCTACCAACTTACTCAATTTTTCTACCATTTGGTCATCCAAAATTAGAGGGGAAGGCAGCTTAATTTTTCTATAAATACCCCCTTAGAAAATACAAATAAATGTTGGAAAAATAGGAAAAAATAAGGGGAGACTCTGTCACTATAGCTCCAGCACTACTTCTTTGAAATTCTTGAGTGTTTTAGGAAAAGAATCATCCAACTTACACTAAGAAAACATTAAGGTATGTCTAAGCATCATTATCCCTAAGTTTTACATTGATTGGATTAGGATTTTGGCTTGGAAAATTATGAGAAAATGCTGTAAATTTCGGTCCAGTGATTTGATGCTTAGGGAAGGATAGAAACCTTAATAATTAAGTGGAGTAAGAAAGATTAAGTGGTGCATGGATTGATTTTTGGATGAAATCAAAGTTAGGGTTTAAGGGGAGGAATTTCGATCGGCATTGTTCATACAGGAACTGATTGTTTTGGCTTGATTTGATGATTCTAATGGCTTTAAAACAAGTTTTTGTTTAGAGATATGCTGTTGGAAAGTGTTTAAAATCATTGGAATCAAAAATGAAATTTTTGAAAATATATAACCCCCTATTCGGCCAGTCACTGTTCATGGGGGGAGTTTGGATTCTAAAAATCTGATTGCATCATTAGATTTCTCATAAAAAATTATATAGGAATGAGCAATGAGGTTATTGATCCTAAAGGAGGAATCACATGGTTAAAAATCAAAGAAAAAATGGGGAATTATTGAGTTAAAGTTTAAGAGTTGTATTTAAGTGATTTAGGCATTAATGTGGCCTATGTTTATGCTTGGTTTAATAGGCATTGTGAGAAGAAACTAAGAGGAAGCTTTGTTCTTGAAGTAACCAATTAGACAAGTGTTAAAAAGTAGCTTTGAATTATAATTTGATAATTAATATTGCTTGTTTAATGTGATTTGTTGTTTGCTTGGATAGAGGAATTTGTGTTGTGGCATGGATTAGTTGAATAACATTGGTTTATGCTTTGGCCAAATGCATTGAATTATGCCTTTCTAGAAGTGTTGATATTCCTCTTTTAGCATGGCATTAAATATGATTTTATGTGGTTGATTATGCCTTTAGGTATGATAAAATATCACATGATAACTTGCTTGATTTGCATGATAATTGTAATTCAAATACCACTGATATTTCATGAAAATCTCATTCCTCCTATGCTAAATTATGTCTCAAATAGGAAATGATTCATCCAATGGCAAGGGCAAGGAAATGTTGTTGGGATAGAAGAGCTTTGTGAATGTCATATTGTTTTGGAATATTATGTTATGTATTATCCAACTTTATGCCAAATTTGTAATGGATTATAGATGATAATATGATATAATTATGTTTGTATAAAATGCTCAAATGCTAAAATCCTAAATGGTGTAACGTTAAAAGTGTGTAGGAAAAAGGAAAAAGAGAAAAGAAATAAAGGAAATAGAGTTAGGGGATAAAAACTCTCTAAAAGAGGCCAAACTTGTGGCACATGAGATAATGAGCAATCATTGGAATTTGGGCATGAAATTTTATAGGCTTATAGATCTCATTTTTCTCTTTAAACCAAGAGGTAAACTATTAAATTTGAGGTTTTGTGCTAAGAGTTATGCCCTTCTAAAATTGGACAGAAATACTAAAAATTGGAAATTTGACCAAATGAACAGTGCATTTTGTCAATTTTCCTGGTGTTGTTCTAGATGGAATTGAGCCTAACGAATATTATTCCTCTATAGAACTCTTAGCAAGTTTCGTGCAAAAATTGGAACCATCTCGTTTCAATTTTTCTAGAATTAGTTATGAATTTTCAAAGTTGACCTATTTTAGGATGAACAATGCACCGACAGAATTAAAGGCAAAATTTTAAAAGTTGAAAATTTTCATCCGGAAACAGTGCAAAACACGTTATAATGGTTCCAATTGATGTATAATGGGTTATAAAGAGAGGTGTGATAGATGGCAAGTTGGTGAAGTAGTGCTTAAATATAATTTAACTAATAAATGATGCTTTAATAGATATAATCACATGAAAGTAGTATATCTCACCATCCACAACACAATTCATACTAAAGTACACATATGCAATAACACAATGAAATATGCCCTCCTATCACCATACTCCTCCTTATGACCTCTTAACAAGGACCTGGGCTTTCTGTGCTGAGTAACCTGGTCAAAGGTCACCCTATTCACATCAAGTAACGGGCCCCTTTCCTGTACCTACACCACCTAAGAATGGACTATGGTGCAAGAGGTGTCTACCTAAGATTCATTCTCAATTCCGGGCCAAGGAAAAGGAAGAACTACAAAGATCTAACAAAAAGGCTGAACACTGGGATCTGTAGTATAGGCATGTCGTACGGGCTTCAAGAACAATTATCCTTCACGTAACAAAATCCCAACCTCCACATATGAACCCTATGCATAGTCACAATATGTTAAAAATATTATAGTTCTTCAAAGTAATATGATATAATTTCAAACAAAATGCAACATATTTTCATTTTATTTAATAACATAATATTAGTGTGTTAAATTCAATACCACAAGAAAACATAATTTCAAATAAAACACAACTCAGGCATAATTAAATCAACATATTTCTTACTTTACCAAAATTTGTCATATAAGAAAATATATATTTTATTCACAAGCATACTTTTACAAATTAATTTGAGAAAATAAAAACAAAATAAACGCCTTATAATCCAAAGCATGTATAAAAAATGAATTAACCTTGGTTAACTCTACACTAAGCTTAACCTCACAGCTAGAGAAATAAGAGCACAAATTACAAACTCTGAAGTACAAGATAATCTACAAATAATGTAGATACAATTTAATACACATATAAATAATTAACTTACATTACATAGAATTTATTATTATTAACACACACACACACACACACATATTTACTACCCAAAAATTCTTACTTCAAATAACAATTTTTCTCTACCCAAATAACTCATTCAATATATATATATATATATATATAAACTGTTGTTATCTAACATTGTAAAATTCTTAATTTATAACTTAAGTTTTCGACTTCAAAATTTTTCTAATAATATATCTTGAACCTATTTTTTACATTTTAAACCGATTAAAATCTCAATAATATATTAAATAATCAAAATAAGCTATTTAACTTAAATCTAATTAGTAAAAACATTCTATATGTCTTGAATAATATATTTTTCAACTAAAATCTTAGTTTAAAATTCTCAAAACAATAAATAAATAAATAAAAATGATAAAAATTTTAATAATATCAAATAAATTGTTTAACTTAATTTTAATCAGTATAAATATAATATACATCATAAATGACAAATTTTTAACAAAATATTTTTGATTTTAAATACCAAAACTAACAAATGGACAAATCTAAACTGATTAAAATGAACTGCTCATTTATCTCTAAATATTTATGGTTATCTATTGTTAAAACTCAGTACTTACTCTATACCCAAATCACAAAATTTTCTCTAAACATTAGAATAATACTACCAATATAAAGCTCTAAATATATAGGAAATATTCTTAGAGAAAATTTAATAGAAAGAAGTGTTTTTATATACCTAAATGAACTCCAAAGCCTGTATTACTCCTCAAAATGTTAACATTTCTCTTCTTTTCTCTCAATCTCTCCTTCTTCACCTCTCACTCTCTTTCTCTTCTCCGATATCACCTCTCCTCCTCTATTTCTTCTTTTATTAAATGACCCTTTCCCATTTTCTTCTTCTCCTTTAATGCATTCATCTTTTCCACTGAAAGCTAAATATTTGTCTCTTTTCTTTTTTCTTTTTTTTAAATAATAAAATACTATTATTTTATATTATTTTATATTTTTTAAAAAATAAATTTTTTTTTTGTGTTGCTACCGCTCTCCCCATGTAAATAGAATTTTGTCCTCAAAATTCATGACACATATAAGAAATATAACAACATAGTAACATTGAAGAAACAGATAATATCATCACATAAAATAGTATATAATCAGGCCATCAACGCATACTTAAGAAAAACAAATGTAGATAATCATGCTGCTCCTTAGCTTCCTAAGTGGCATCACTAGGAGACATGTCTTTCCAGAAAACCTTAAGTAACCGGACTGTTTTATTCCGGAGTTGCTTATCCTTAACATCCAGAATGTGTTTAGGCTCAGCTTGAAAGGTGAGATTCTCTTGTAACTCGATCTCCTCAGGTTCGATCATATGAGATGGATCTGGATGATACTTCTTGAGTTGTGATACATGAAAGACATTATGCACATTAGAGAGATGTGGTGGTAAAGCAATTCGATAAGCGACCGGTCTAATTTGCTCCAAAATCTCATAAGGTCCAAGATATCGAGGAGTCAGCTTCTTAGCCTTGATGGATCTACCAATGCTAGTCATTGGTAAAACTTTCAAAAACACATGGTCACCTACTTTAAATTCCAAAGGCCTCCACAGTCAATCTGCGTAACTCTTTTGGCAACTCAGAGCGTTCATCAACCTCTGTTTGATTAATTCAATTTTCTTTGTGGTTACATCCACAAAGTTAGGGCCAATAATGGTTCTCTTACTCAATTCAGCCCAACATAGTGGTAATATACACTTTCTTCCATATAATGCTTTGTAAGGTGCCATCTAGATGCTCGCATGATAACTATTATTGTAGGCAAATTCTGCTAATAGAAGATGGCGATCCCAACTACTCGAAAGTTCAATTGCACAAGCCGTCAACATATCCTCGAGAGTTTAGATGGTCTTCTCAATTTGACTATCAGTTTGGGGATGATACGCCGTACTAAACTTCAACTTTATGCCAAAAGCTCTGATGCGATACAGCAAGCTAACTACTCAACTTCCAATGATCCATTGCAAATCCCAACTGGACCAATCACAAGAGCAAGAGCTAAAAGAATGAAGGAAGCTTTGAGTGGGCTAGTGCAAGACACCTTGACAAAGCAATGGCATTTGTTGGAGCATCAAATTTGGATAAAAATGCTAAGGAGTCACTAATGTCATTTGGGTTGAAAATGGAGCTACTAATCATATCTTGGGCATGGGGACTTTAATTTCAAGATCTTGGATCAAGTACAACAAATGAGAAGACTCATTTGGGCCTAATTAATCATATTTGGGCTTGATATGCTAATTATATTTCATTAAATGCATTTGAGTGAAAATTCATAATTAGTTGGCAAATTTGACTTTTGAGTTTCCAAGTTAACTAAATCAAGTCCTGATGAATTTATATTTTGATTTTCTAGATTCCATTTAATGCTTTTTAGGTCAGATTTTTGAATGTATCCTATATAAGATATTGTAACCCTCATTTTGTAGTAGATTTGGAATTTGAATGAAAAACTTGCATTTTGCAATTTCTGACTTGAGAGGGGTTCTCTCTAGGGTTCTTCGTTGAACTAACAGACTTATCAAGGCTTAATCAACCTTGTGGTGTCTTTCAACACTTCGAGTCCTTGTGCTCCCGTGTTCAAGGGTTTAAGTGGATCACCAGACCTTTGTTTACGTTCTTAGGGTGCGTATATTCAGATTGGTTGTGGGTTCGTGGGATTTTTTCCTTGTGGGTTCTCACCATCTTGGTATTAAAGCCTTGGATCTAAACTCAGGTCATATTTTTTTGTTAGTTTACCTCCATTTTCGTTCTTCATTTGGTGCCTTTTCTTGTGTCTGTTTGTCTTCTGTGTTTTTGTTTGTCACCAAAATTGTCATCCTTGTTCATTCACTTTTTTGTTGAGTTCTGTGATGTTTAATAGGTCATTTTCATAGTTTAGAATCCCTTCTTTCTTCTCATTTTGGTTTCATCTAAATCCAACTTTTCTAGGGCAAGTTATACCCATTTGAAAAGGACACGTTTTTTGGAATTTCTGGGTTCATATGGCTTGTTCTGTTTTGTTTATGGTATTTTTGTGATTTTATTTGCATTATTCAGTGAAACAAAAAACAAAAAAAAAAAAGGGAAAGACAAGAAAAAGGAAAAAAAAGGAAAAAATAGTACAAAAAAAGAACAGGAAAAAAGAAAAACAAAAAAAAATTATAGTGCTGGAAGTGTTTTGAGCAAATCATCTTCATACCCAAATTTTGTTTTGGCTTTTGCAATATTTGTGTGAATTGAATTTCTAATTTTTCTTGGAAGTCCATATTCAATACTCTTAATTTCTCAAAGTTCCCAAGTGTTGGCTGATTCTGCATATTGTGATTGCTTTGTTTAAATTACTTAGTTCTTAATTTAAGAGTGGAAAAAGGCAAGAGTGACAAACCTTAATTTAAAAGCCAAGTTTGAGTGAAACATGAGTGTTGAGTGTCATTCTTGAGGGAAACACATGACGAAATTTGTGAGGAAATTTACTTCACTAACATAATTATTTTTCCTTGAATTCACAATGTCTAATGCAGATGGGACATCCGGTGGTAGTGGAAATCTAATGAATATTGAAGACACCCTTAGGGCAATGCAGCAACATTTTCAATGGATGAATGTGGTTTATAGAGAGATAAGGGGTAGAATGGATAGACAAGATGAAAGGATTGCAAATATACAAAGAGCTCGACTTAATCCTAGAAGGCATGAAAGGCAAAGGGAGGTTTCTATGGATGACTTTGAATATGAAAATAATGAAGTCGATGGTAGTGAGGATGAATTCGAGTCTGAATCTGAAGTTGAACTGATAAGGAATAAGCATAGAGGGGATAGTCATAGGAGAAGACATGGGGGAAATAACCCAAGGGAGAGAGATAGAGTAGATGGGAACCTTGGAAGTATCAAAATGAAGATACCATCATTCTAAGGGAGAAATGATCCTGAAGCCTATTTAGAGTGGGAAAAGAAAATAGAAATGACCTTTGAGTGTCATAATTATTCTGAAGCTAAAAAGGTGAACTTGGCAGCAATAGAATTCACTGATTATGCTATTGCTTGGTGGGATAAATTGGGTATTAATAGGAGGAATAATGGAGAGAGGCCTGTAACAACTTGGAGAGAGATAAAAGCTCTAATGAGGAAGATATTTATTCCCAACCATTATTTTAGAGAGCTTTATCAAAAGTTGCAGACCTTTAAATAAGGTCCTAAGAGTGTAGAGGAATACAATAAGGAGATGGAATTGGCCATGATAAGAGCTAATGTTCAAGAAGATAAAGAAGCAACAATGGCTCGATTTCTAAGTGGGTTGAACAAAGATATAGCTGACATAGAGGAATTGCATCATTATGTGGAGCTAGAAGACATGGTGCATATGGCCATTAAGGTGGAAAAGCAACTCAAGCGTAAAGGTGCTTCAAAATTTCATTCTGGATCAAGTTCTTCTTTTAAACAGAATTGAAAGAAGGGAGAAAAGCCCATCCAAAAGGAGACCACTAAAGGTAAAGAAGAAGCTTCATCAAAGAGGAAAGGTAAATCTGATTCCCAAACTTCTAGAAATAGGAATATAAAATGTTTCAAGTGTCTGGGTACAGGACATATTGCTTCTCAGTACCCCAACAAGAGAGTCATGATTCTGAAAAATAATGAAGTTGTGATTGAAATTGAGAGTTAAAGTGGTTACTCCATGCCCCTACTTCAAGATGCTAGTGATGATGGGATTGAGCATGCTGTGGAAGGAGAATGCCTTGTGGTTGGAAGAGCCTTGAATTGTCAAGTGAAGGAAGATGAGTTGAATAAGCAAAAGAAAAATATTTTCCATACTTGCTGCCTCATTAATAACAAGGTATGTAGTTTGATAATTGATGGTGGGAGTGTTACAAATGTTGTAAGCACTACAATGGTTAAGAAATTGAATTTGCCCACTGTTAGACACCCTAGACCATACAAGCTGCAATGGTTGAATGAATATGGGGAAATTAAAGTTGATAAGCAAGTTCTTGTTTCTTTTTCAATTGGGAAGTATTGTGATGAAGTATTATGTGATGTTGTTCCTATGCATGCTAGACATATACTTTTGGGAAGACCTTGGGAATTTGATAGAAAGGTAAAGAAAGATGGGCTTACAAATAGATATTCTTTTGTAATGAACAACAAGCCCATTACTCTTGTACCATTGACCCCAAAGCAAGTGTACAAGGATCAACTTAAGATGAAAAAAAAAAGAGAGATAAAAAAGAGAGTGATATGAAAAATGTAAGAGAGATATCAAAAAGAAATGGGAGTGAAAAGGAGAGAAAAGCTAAGAGTTCAAAAAAAGAATTTTAGAAAAAAAATAAAGAGAGAAAAGAGAAGAAGAAATTGAGTTTTTATGCAAAAGAAAATGAAGTGAGGAGCACCTTTATGGCTGAACAACATTTGCTTCTCCTTGTTTACAAGGAATCCTTTTTGGATACTAATGACATTAACTCTTCCTTTCTAAGTGTTGTTAGTTCTTTATTGCAGGAATATGACGATGTGTTCCCAGAAGAGATTCCACCTGGATTACCACCTATTAGAGGAATGGAGCATCAAATTGATTTTATTTCAAAAGCAATAATTCTTAATAGGCCAGCCTATAGAAGCAATCCAGAAGAGATAAAGGAACTTCAAAAGCAAGTGGAAGAGCTCATGGCAAGGGGATATGTTAGAGAAAGCTTGAGTCCTTGTGCTCTTTTGGTACTTTTGGTCTCAAAGAAAGATGAAACTTGGAGGATGTGCATTGATTGCAGAGCTGTGAATAATATCACTATAAAGTATCACCATCCCATTCCTAGATTAGATGATATGCTTGATAAATTGCATGGTTTATTGTCTTTTCTAAGATTGATTTGAAATTTGGATACCATCAAATTAGAATAAGGGAAGGGAATGAATGGAAAACTGCTTTCAAAACAAAACATGGTATGTATGGATGGTTAGTTATGCCATTTGGGTTAACTAATGCACCTAGCACTTTTATGAGATTAATGAATCATGTTTTATGTGCTTTCATTGGGAAATTTGTTGTGGTTTATTTTGATGACATTTTGATTTATAGAAAGAATCTTGATGAGCATTTGAATCATTTGCAATCTGTGCTTGATGTTTTAAGAAAGGAAAAATTATTTGCAAATATGAAAAAGTGTGATTTTTGTATGGATAAAATTCTTTTTCTTGGCTTTGTGGTGAATGCTAAAGGAATAGAAGTTGATGAAGAAAAGATAAGAGTTATAAAAGAATGGCCAACACCTAAAAGCATAACTGAAGTGAGAAGCTTTCATGGTTTGGCTAGATTTTATAGACACTTTGTGAAAGATTTTAGCACACTTACTGCACCACTCACTGAAGTTATTAAAAAATTTGTTGGTTTCAAATGGGATAAAGAACAAGATGTTGCATTCATTAGACTTAAGGATAAATTGTGTTCTGCACCTGTGTTAGTATTGCTTGACTTTAACAAAACGTTTGAGATTGAATGTGATGCATCTGGAGTTGGAATAGGAGTTGTTATGATGCAAGAAGGAAAGCCAATTGCTTATTTTAGTGAACAGTTAAATGGAGTAGCCTTGAAGAATCCAACATATGACAAGTAGCTCTATGCACTTAAGAGAGCATTGAAGAATTGGCAACACTACCTATGGCCTAAACAATTTGTAATTCATACTGATCATTAATATTTGAAGCACATTAAGGGTCAAGGTAAGCTGAACAAAAGACATGCAAGGTGGCTAGAATTTATTGAGACATTTCCATATGTCATCAAATACAAGAAAGGTAAAGAAAATGTGGTGGCTGATGCATTGTCAAGAAGGCATACTCTTCTTACTACTCTAAATGCTAGGTTGCTTGGTTTTGAATATATCAACGAATTGTATGCCACTGATGCTGGTTTTGCTGAAGTGTTTCTTGCTTGTGAAAAGAAAGCATTTGAAAAGTTTTATAGGACTTATGGGTACTTGTTTAAATAAAATAGATTGTGTGTGCCTTAATGTTCTTTGCGGGAATTACTTGTGACAAAAGCATATGGGGGAGGATTAATGGGTCACTTTGGTGTGAAAAAGACTTTGGATGTTTTGCATGAATATTTCTTTTGGCCTAAAATGAAACGTGATGTGGAAAGGATTTATGCTTAATGCATAACTTGTAAAAAGGATAAAGCTAGAGTCTTGCCACATGGTTTATACACCCTATTACTTATGCCTAGTGAACCTTGGGTGGATATATCAATGGATTTTATTTTGGGATTACCTAGGTCAAGAGAGGGTATGGATTCCATATTTATGGTTGTTGACAGATTTTTTAAAATGGCACATTTCATTCCTTGCCATAAAACTGATGATGCCACATATATTGCTGATTTGTTCTTTAAGGAAATTGTAAGACTTCATGGTGTTTCTAAAAGTATTGTTTCTGATAGGGATACAAAATTCTTAAGTCATTTTTAGAGGGTTTTATGGGGTAAGCTAGGTACTAAATTATTGTTTTTTTTACTACTTGTCATCCACAAACTGATGGACAAACTAAAGTAGTTAATAGAATTTTAACTCGATTGCTTAAAACTATGATTCAAAAGAACTTGAAGAATTGGGAAAATTACTTGTCATTCATTGAATTTGCTTACAATAGGGGTGTGCATTCATCTATTGATTATTCTCCTTTTGAAATAGTGTATGGTTTTAATCCACTAACTCAGATTTATTACCATCGCCTATTGATGAGAGGGCAAGTCTTGATAGGACAAAGAAAGCTGAAACAGTGAAACAACTTCATCAAAAGGTGAAACAACAAATTGAAAAGAAAAATGGGCAATATGTATCCAAGGCTAACAAAGGAAGAAGGCATGTTCTCTTTAAACCTGGTGATTGGGCATAGGTGCATATGAGGAAAGAAAGATTTCCATCTCAATGAAAGTCCAAATTAGCTCCAAGAGGAGATGGTCTATTTCAAGTGCTTGAAAGAATCAATGACAATCCTTACAAAATTGATTTACTTGGTGAGTATAATGTTAATGCTACTTTCAATGTGGTTGATTTATCTCCTTTTGATGCACGTGATGATTCAAGGTCGAATTCTTTTTAGGAGAGAGGGAATAATGCGATACAGCAAGCTAACTCCTCAACTTCTAATGATCCATTACAAATCCCAACTGGACCAATCACAAGAGCAAGAGCTAAAAGAATTAAGGAAGCTTTGAGTGGGCCAGTGCAAGACACCTTGACAAAGCAAATGGCATTTGTTGGAGCATCAAATCTGGATAAAAATGCTAAGGATGTCACTAATGTCATTTGGGCTGAAAATGGAGCTGCTGATCATATCTTGGGCTTGGAGACTTTAATTTAAAGAGCTTGGATCAAGTACAACACTTGAGAAGATTCATTTGGGCCTAATTAATCATATTTAGGGATTGATATGCTGATTATATTTCATTAAATGCATTTGAGGGAAAATTCATAATTAGTTGGTAGATTTGACTTTTGAGTTTCCAAGTTACCTAAATCAAGTCCTTATGAATTTATATTTTGATTTTCTAGGTTGCATTTAATGCTTTTTAGGTCAGATTTTTGAATATATCCTCTATAAGATATTATAACCCTCATTTTGCAGCAGATTTGGAATTTGAATGAAAAACTTGTATTTTACAATTTCTGACTTGAGAGGGGTTCTCTCTAGGGTTCTTCATTAAACTAGCAGACTTATTAAGGCTTGATCAACTTTGTGGTGTCTTTCAACACTTCAGGTACTTGTTCTCCCGCGTTCAAGGGTTCAAGTGGATCACCAGACATTTATTTACGTTCTTAGGGTATGTATATTCAGATTGGTTATGGGTTCATGGGATTTTTCTCTTGTAGGTTCTCACCATCTCTTTACCACCTTCTAGAAGTTTGAGTTGAACCCTAGATCTTGGCCTAATATGATATCTTTTAGTATCCCATGCAATCTTATAATCTTATCTACATACAATTGAGTGAGTTTTTTCATAGAATAAGTGTACCTGATTAGGAGAAAGTGGGTTGACTTTGTCAGCCTATCTATAATGACCCAGATTGCATCATAACCCACTATAGTTCTAGGCAAACCTGTGATAAAGTCTATTGAAATGCTATCCCATTTCCACTTAGGGATTTTTAGATTTTGGACTAAACCTGGTGGCTTTTGGTGTTCAACTTTGACTTTCTAACAAGTCAAGCACTTGAGTACAAAATTAGTCACATCACGCTTCATTCCTGGCCACCAATACTATTGCTTCAGATCATGGTACATCTTGGTTATTCCAGGATAAAAGGTGTATTTAGTTCTATGTGCCTCCTCAAGAATTGTCCTTTTCATTTTTTCATTATCTGGAACACAAATCCTTCTCTTGTACCTTAAGATTCCTTCATTTCTAATGTCATAATCTGATACTGCTCTATTTTCTACTTCTTCTCTTACCCTCATTAATTCCTCATCATCTATTTAGGCTATCTTTAACTCTTTAAAGAAGTTAAAGTCCTCAGGTACTGTATTCAGAGTAACAGTCATCTCTGTCATCTTACCCATAACTGGTATTTCAGTTAGCTCCTCCAGTAAGTGATGCTCTCTCTCACTCATGTAGAAAACATACACCGTCTTTCTACTCAATGCATTAGCCACCACATTAGCCTTCCTTGGATGGTACTTCAACCCAAAATCATAATCCGCTAAGAATTCCATCCATCTTCATTGACGATTATTTAACTCTTTATGGTCTACCAGATACTTTAAGCTTTTATGGTCACTGAAAATCTCAAACTGGGCATCATATAGATAATGTCTCCAAATCTTTAAGGCAAATACAATTGCTACTAATTCTAAGTCATAGGTGGGGTAATTCTTCTTGTGAGGTCTTAATTGTCTGGATGCATACGCTACCACCTTGTTATCTTGCATTAATACACAGCAAACCTTTCAAAGATGCATTTGTGTATATCGTGTATGGTCATGATGGTTCAGGTATAATGAGGGCAAGTGTCGTGGTTAGCTTTGTTTTCAACTCTTGAAATGTAGCTTCACACTTTTCTATCCATACAAAAGATTTGTCCTTTTTCGTTAGGTTAGTTAATGGTATGGCTATATGAGAAAAGCCTTTAATAAAACGGCAATAATACCCAGCCAACCCCCATCAAGCTTCTCACTTCAGTCACAGATTTAGGAGTTTCCCATTTTAACACTGCCTCTACTTTGCTTGGATCCATAGCCACACCTTCGACAGATACCACATGACGTAAAAATTGTACCTCCTTTAACCAAAAATCACATTTGCTTAGTTTAGCATACAACTTGCTCTCTCTTAATATTTGTAATATAATGTGAAAGTGTCTATAATGATCCTCTTTGCTATTCGAGTATATAAGGATATCATCAATTAAGACTACAACAAATTGATCCAAGTAAGTTTTGAAGATCCTATTCATATAGTCCATAAACATTATTGGAGCATTTATTAATCCAAAAGGCAACACTAACCATAATGAGTTTGAAAAGTAGCCTTGGGAATGTCCTCTGCCCTGACCCTTAACTGATGATAGTCAGATCTTAAATCAATTTTGGAGAACACAGATGAACTCACAAGCTGGTTAAGCAAGTCATCAATTCTCGAAAGGGGATACTTATTCTTAATTGTAACCCTATTCAACTAACGATAATCTATGTACAACCTCAAATTGTCATCTTCCTTTTTCACGAACAACACTGGTGAACCCCATGGAGAAACACTCAGTCTAATAAAACCTTTTTCCAACAAGTCCTCAATCTGTTTCTTTAATTCTACTAACTCAGAGGGTGACATTCTATACGGAGCTTTAGAGATAGGTGCGATTCCTATAGCTAATTCAACAGAAAACTTCACCTCTTGTACTGGAGGTAACATAGATATTTCTTAAGGGAACACATCGGGAAACTCACTTACTACTTCAGTCTGGTCTATATTCCCTTCCTTTTTAGCTTGCATAGAGAAAAAGACCACGAAAGCTTGGTACCCCTTCTTAACACATTTCTCTACTCGAGCTACTGACAATAAAACATGAACATCTTGTATGTCTACAGATGTTGAGATTGAGTGCAACATAACAGACTTCTTCTTCCAATCTAAGATAGCTCTATTAGTTGACAACCAATCCATACCCACAATAAAGTGTATGCCTTGAAGGGGTAAACAAACCAAGTCAATGGTCATTTCTTGACCCTTAAAGATAAAGGTCAACCCTTTACAAGCTTTAACAGTTCTCAAGGTTGCTCTTGCTAGAGTAGTCATGCACAGGACATACGATAAATCATCTATACACAGTCTTAATCTTTCAACACAGTCAAAGGACACAAAAGAGTGGGTTGCCCCTGAGTCAAACATAGCACACAAGGGATGATTTTGTAAGAGTATGTTACCTTGAATCAAGTTGGGTGAAGTACCCACCTCCTCAGAAGTCATGGCGAATGCACATCCTAGTACAAATGACATAGGAGTCTAGTTACTTCTCTTAGCCTTGTTGTAATACTTAGCCAAGTGTTCCGGCTCTCCACAATTAAAGCAGTTCTAGCACTCTCTAAAGGGTTGCCTCCTATATCTAAGACAAGCGAGATGGTTAGTCACGCTAGGGTTAGATGCTACAGAGCCACGCTAGGAGATTTGATTCCCTCCTCTTTGACTTCTCTAGGTCTGAGCGCCATGAAAACGGTTTCTTTGCTAACAATTTTCCTGATGGGATTGTTTCCTGTTGCCAAAACTGCTAGCACCTGATTGGCTATTTTTCTTCCCTACTCCACTGGTGGGTCCTGCATAGCTACTAAATCACCCTTTAGATCTTGAGACATGATAAGTCCTATTATTTGCATACATCCCTAGTCCTAAACTTTTGCTTTTATAGTTCATAATTGCATATTTTAGGTATAATTGGTCTTCATTATGCATAGGAGTTGATGAATGGAATAGTAAGGTTTTTATATGTGTTTGTTTTTGTTTTTGTGTGATTTTGTATATGTGTGCTTTTGATCCCTTGGTTGGCGTACATTATAGGCAGCTTTATCAATATCTAAGGACCATTCTGCCTCATATCGTCATGGCCAACTATAGAATTAGCCGCAACCAACTTTTGTTATGAAGGAAACACAGTCACTTATTCATATAGTGTTGTTTTGACTTTGCTGTGACCAGTAGATCCCTTCACCTCGATGAAAACATGAAATTTTCATATTTAAACTAGATCATGTGCGTTCAGTTAGGAGAGAATTCAGATCTAGATTTTACTCCAATTTCACCAAGATCTCGCTCTCTCCATCCTCTCCACCTTTATCTTCATCCCATCCACCATTCCATACTATTTCTAATCCCATTCCATCCATTCCCACCGATTAATCTTCTCTTCTTCCATGGTCTAAGCCATTTCTGCCATCAGTTAAGCAATTAATGGCCAATGGAGATCCAGGAGCTCGTGTAGTTGTTTTCCAGTCATAAGAAGATGAATTCGTCCACTCCTTGATGATTGATAAAGCTATTCTGAGTTTCTAAAGCCTAAGCAAAGCTTAATTATGTTTAATTTCAATTTCCACTCTGTATGTATGTTAATTATGGTTCAATTGATATATGTATTGAGGATTGTGTGTTGGTATGCTTAATTTGGATTCTGATTACTTGTATTGGATTTACCTTTAATGAATATTCAATTGCCTTATGGTCCTTTTGTCCATTGTGATTGATTGTTCATGTTCTTGAAATTTCTAATTGAGAGTGCTAGGTGTCTAGGTTTGGTTGAGAGTTAAAGAACCTCTGTGAATCCAATATAAGCTAAGTCCTAAAGCACTTTATCTAATTGCCCCGTTAGGTGGTTAACAATGTTAATTAGGTACTAAGAGTGCTGGCTTAGTGAGATGCAATTGAACTTAAGTGAAACAAGAAAATGTAGCTAAGTCAATTATTAAGGAGATTCACTACATCCATCATCCATTCCATAATAAAACCAGAAATCAGAAATAATAGTTATCTTTCTTTAGTTTAGAATAGTCAATTCAATTCTGTCATTCTCCTTGGTTAATTTGTAATTAACACCCAATTAGTTAGTAGTTGGCAACTAGCTCCTCAAAGAGATCAACACTTAGTTTAGTTACCCTATAATGCAGTTAGCTTAGTATTGTTTTGAGAGCCTAATGACAAGGCTGCATCAAAAATGGCATCGTTGTCGGGGAGCCAAGCCAAAAGCTCCTAGGTAATTAGGTGTGCATTTTCAGAAAAACCAAACATCGATTTTGTTGTTGCATTGTGTTGCTGTTTGTTATTGCTATTCCTAGTGCATTTTGGTATTGGGTTGTCAAAAGTGAAGTTTGGTCTACTGTGAACTTCACTTGTCAATTCTAAATTTGATCCTGAACTTCAAAAATGTTTTACAAGATCTTGAGGCTTTAGACTATCATTCATTGCATATATTGAGATTTTGAATTGGTTTCCCCATCCACACAAGTCATTTCTAGTGTAAAAAGAGTGTTGTAAGGTGTTTTGAGAGTATAACGATCCATTTGTGCATTTTGGCATCTCAACTCCTTGGAATTGCATTGTTTTGTGTTTTACTGTCAGCTCTCTATCATACTTTGCCGTGGCACAATTATCCCTTCACCACGATGAACTTGTTTCCAGTAATGAGAATTGTGATTATGCCATATTTCGCCGCAACCAATTTACCTATTCACCAAGACAAACATCATTTTGGTACAAAAATTTTGATTATGTGAAGTCTTTCACCGTGGCGACCTATGATTTTCACTGTGATGTACTAACATTTCTGCTGAAAATTTTCCTTTAGACTTAACTTCATTTGATTCTAATCTGAATTCTTTGGTTGTGCATCTTTATTGAGAATTATCCATTCCTTATCTTATCATGGATTGTGAAGATCATTCTTGTGATTTGGATTATATCTCAACTTCTTAATTTCCAAGGATCAACAAATTCAAATGCTAGGAGAGGCTATTGAAAGATTAAAGCCACATTACCTGCAACTTCTTAAAGAAATTAAAGTATGTGGACATTCAAAGGAATTAGAAGAAGAGTTAGATGGTTACAAAGATGTCATGAGTAAACTTGTGAGTGACATAGCAAGACTTCAAGCTCAAAACCTAGTGCTATACATAATACACATGATCATAAGGTAACCTCTTTATCTTTATCTTCTTCACTCCTTACCACAGGTGAAAGTGATGTGTTGCACTCTAATTTTAAATTAGATTCTACACCTTCCACTTCACATAAGAGTAAAGATGAAGATAGTGCTTTAAAACTAGTCACTAGTCACTAGTCCTAGAATTAATTCATGCTTTCTTGAGTTTGATATGCCTATTAATGATAATCCTATAAGCATGCCTTCTACTTCTATTGACAATGTATTTCATGTTGTTAGCCATATATAATTGGATTCTTTTGAATTGTTTGAACATGATGTTATATCTTTTGATGAACATATACATTTGCCAAGTGACGTCAAGCATATTCATAATTCTCACTCTCAACTCCTATCATGTGACCTATCTTTGGATATACTTGAATTTGATGGTGATGGTGAATATGTTAACTTGGTTGATGTTTTGAATGCTAAAGTAACACTTGATCTTGATAGCCAAGTCGATTATGATATACCTACTATTGCATGCTATGAGCATATAAATGATTTAATTGGTTTCATTGGTTATAAGAAGCACCTATGTCAAAAGTTTTGGATTCTAGCCTTCCCGCATTACATGCTTTATTTGGTCACTGCACTTGTACTAATTCTTTCTATGGATTTAAATACTTTGATTCATGTGGTATACTTGGAGTAGGTATTGCTGTTTCTTGGTTAACTTTTTGCAAGACAATTGATTGAGTCCTTATATTTACCAAGTTCCATACTTATTCTCTTCTAATTGAACCTAAACCACCGCCAAGGGGGAAAAAGCTGAATTTCCTCCTGATATTCATGTCTAGCTATAAACCACCATGATAGTAAGGTTGTCTCTTTCCTTACCTTGTTCTTGTCCTTATTTGATTAGATGTTGTAGAATAATGTGGGGGAGGGGCATAACCAGTAGTAAAACATAGCTTGTGTGTTTTAATTCCTTGTTTTGTGTGTTGTGCCAGTTTTGTCCATCCTTCCCTTTTCCTTTTTCCTTGCTTATCTTTTGTTTAGGTTTGTATTAAGGACAATGCAATGATTTAAGTGTGGGGGGTGAATGTTGTGTCTTTGTTTGTTTTGTGTCTTTTGTAAAAACCTCAATTCTAAAAAATTTTTTTGGGTTAAGGTGTAATTTTAACAACAAAGTTTTCCCGAAAGAGCACTGGGCACCATAAAGTTTATTTGGGTGCAAAAATATACATGAAGTTGTCAAAAGGGAGCATCTGGCACCATGCCGTTAATGTCCGTCAGTTTACCGTTAGAGGGGCCCAGAAAGTCAGTTTTAAGGTGCATTTTTAACAACAAAGTTTGTATCAAGGGGCATTAGGCACCATGAAATTTATTTGGGTGTAAAAATATACATGAACTTTGTAAAAGGAAAAAAATAACAAAATTCTTCAACCTCCATAAACATCCATTAATTTTATTCTTTTTGGTCTTACCAAATGCTATATTTTCTCTCTGTAAATTTCCACTTCCAAGCCGATCCATCTTTCTCTCATCATAGTCAACACGCACACTCTCTCTGTCATGTTGTTTTCTGAGCCTCCAAGCCTTTTATATGTATTTAAGCAAAACACATCTTTCCCTTCTAGGATATGAGGTTGATTGCTTGCATCCAAGTACTACCTCCAGTCCTTAATATAGGATGCAATGGACTAATTTGAGGAGATTAAAAATAAATAAATAAATTACTTTAAAATATTATATTTATTGTTTTTTCTCCAAATTAATTTTCTTGGCTTGTAAACTAATATATAATTTAATGATGCATATAAATACTTTAGAGAGATCATGTACTATATGCTATTGCGTCAAATAAATAAATAATATAATATTTAAAGTAATTTATTTATTTATTTTAATCTCCTCAAATTAGTCCATTGGATCCTATATTAAGGACTGGAGGTAGTACTCGGGTGCAAGTAATGAACCTCATATCCTAGAAGGGAAAGATGTGTTTTGCTTAAATACATATAAAAGGCTTGGAGGCTCAGAAAACAACATGACAGAGAGGGTGTGCGTGTTGACTATGATGAGGGAAAGATGGATCGGCTTGGAAGTGAAAATTTACAGAGAGAAAATATAGCATTTGGTGAGACCAAAAAGAATAAAATTAATGGATGTTTATGGAGGTTGAAGAATTTTGTTATTTTTTTCCTTTTACAAAGTTCATATATATTTTTACACCCAAATAAATTTCATGGTGCCTAATGCCCCTTGATGCAAACTTTGTTGTTAAAAATGCACCTTAAAACTGACTTTCTGAGCCCCTCTAACGGTAAACTGACGGACATTAACGGCATGGTGCCAGATGCTCCCTTTTGACAACTTCATGTATATTTTTGCACCCAAATAAACTTTATGGTGCCCAGTGCTCTTTCGGGAAAACTTTATGGTTAAAATTGCACCTTAACCCATTTTTTTTTGGAAGGATTAAGTATGTTTCAAGAGTTTAATGTTGCATTTGTGATTGATTTTGATTAGGAAATTGATATCATGAAGTGAAATGTTCTAGTATATTGAGATTAAGCAAGATGTGCTCTTTAGCCTAAGCGAATGAATATGGAAGACAAAACCTAGTTGGACGAATTCTTTAAACCTTTATATTCATTTCTTGTATACATTCACTTGTCTCTTATGCTCTCTAGAACTTGTCCTAGTTCTTAATCAAAATCACATGTAACATTTGCATCTCTTGAAAATGATTGGGGCATTCATTCAAATCAGCTACTTAGACCAAATGGCCAACCCTTACATGATTTACCCTTTACTACCCATTTGAGCCTTTTTAGTTTAATCTTCCACTCATTTCATTTCTATTTATATAACCTCTTTCCTATAAGGATGCATATCTAATTTTATTCATTCCTTGAGAATTCACTAGAATTATGATGGATTCAATTGATGGATTGGTATGAGAAAGTGCATACTTGAGCATGGGTGCAACAAGAAAAGAAAAAAAATGGAAAGAAAAGAAATGAAGGAAAGAAACAAACAGAAAATGAAGAAAAAGGAAATATGAAAAGAAAAATAAAATTTATTATAGAAAAAGTTGAAAAGAAATGAAGAAAGTAACTAAAGAAAAGAAAGAAAGAATAAAAATACCCTTATAACTTTAGAGTTCAAGATCAATAAATAAAACCCTCAATTGAACATTATTAATGCTATTAAATTCTATTCATTGATCTACACTTTATCCTCCACTTCATATGCATTCTTGTGCATTACAAGCCACAAAAGTCCTCTTGGTTCTTGAAGTGCTTATGTATTTTAGTGGTGAAGAGGTAGAACTATTACAAGTATATAGTAGAGCATTTAGAAAAGCGAATTGAGTAAAAGAACCCTAAAAACTTGTGAGTTGAGTGATACACTAAGTCCCTTGTGTGGTCTTCTATATCTTATCCACTTAGATTAAATTGCATATCATTGATTGGTTTCCTTGCATTAGAATGTTCTATGGATTGACATTGGTTAAAGAGTCATTCTTGGTTGCATTTGTAACTTGAACTCTTAATCTTACCTATTCCTTCTTGTCCATCTTTCCTTCTTACATTATGTTTAGATTTGATTTTGCCCGGGAGTGCAAAAGCTAAGTGTGGGGGAGTTAATAAGTCCCATTATTTGTATACATCTCTAGTGTTAAACTTATACTTTTATAGTTCATAATTGTGTCTTTTGGGCATAATCGGTCTTTATTATGCATAGGAGTTGATGAATGGAATAATAAGGTTTTTATATGTTTTTGTGTGTTTGTGTGATTTTGTGTGTGCGCGTGTTTGATCTCTTGGTTAGTATGCATTGCAAGTAGCTTTGTCAACATCTAAGGACCATTCTGCCTCATTTCATCACGACCAACTATGGAATTAGCTGTGACCAACTTTTGTTATGAAGAAAACACAGTCACTTATTTATACAGTGTCATTTTGACTTCATCGTAACCAACAGATCCTTTCACCATGACAAAGATGTGGAATTTCCAGATTTAAACCAAATTGTGTGCGTTCAACTAGGAGAGAATTTAGATCCAGATTTCACTCTAGTTTCACCCAGATCTCGCTTTCTCCATCCTCTCCACCTCCATCTTCATCCCATCCACCATTCCATACCATTTCTAAGCCCATTCCATCTATTCCCATCAATTAGTCTTCTCTTCTTCCATGATCTAAGCCATTTCTACCATCAATTCAGCAATCAATGGCCAATAGAGATCTAAGAGCTCAGTATAGTTGTTTTCTAGTCATGAGAAGCTGAATTCATCCACTCCTTGATGATTGATGATGCTATTCTGAGTTTGTAGAGCCTAAGCAAAGCTTAATTGTGTTTAATTTCAGCTTCCACTCTATATATATGTTAATTGTGGTTCAATTGATATATGTATTGAGGATTAGTGCTAGTATGCGTGATTTAGATTCTGATTACTTGTATTGGATTTACCTTTAATGAATATTCAATTGCCTTATGGTCCTGCTGTCCATTGTGATTGATTGTTCATGTTCTTGAAACTTCCAATTGAATGTGCTAGGTGTCTAGGTTTGGTTGAGAGTTAAAGAACCTCTGTGAATCCAATATAAGCTAAGTCTTAAAGCACTTTATTTAGTTGACCAGTTAGGTGGTTAACAATATTAATTAGGTACTAAGAGTGTTGGCTTAATGAGATGCAATTGTGTTAGATTTAAAGTTTTGATGATAACAAATTAAGTAGTTTCTGGCTTAGTAAGTTGATTGATCACCTGATTGATCAAAGGTTAATGGATCACCTGACAGATAAAGTATCTCAATATAAAAGTAACTTAGCTGTAAAGTTTATCGATAACTTGCTAGATAAATTTGTTTTTATGTGTTGATCAATCAATTTATCAATCAAGGTTAACACTGTTTAGTATACAAGTATGCAAAGAATTATCAATCAATTGATCGATAATGTAATGATCAAACAACTGATAGATAAAGGGACATAATTTTGATAAGCATTTATCAATCATTTGATTGATAAATGAGTTATCGATGAGAAGACATATAAATGGTAAAGTTTCCTACTCACATTGTATATTGTTCTATTCACCATTTATTGATCACTTTATCGATAAGACATTTATCAATAACCTGTTCTATCATTGCATTATAACTTAATGGATTATTGATATTTTGTTCAAGTATGTTGTCAGGTTCTTTAATCGATCACTTGGTTGATCAATACTTTATCGATCAATTGATCGATCATCACTATCTCATTGCACTAAACTGTATTAAGTCTCTTTTGGATCACCTGATCGATCATTGATTTATTGATGAAATGATTGATCATCCAATCTTTTGAAACTTCTGTTTTCACATAACATGATCAATCAAACTCTTTCCTAGCCTTTTGAACTAAGTTTTTCCATGCTATTTTATCTATTATTTGATTGATCAATCTTTAGTCGATCAACGACTCGAACATTATACATTATGTGATTTCGATGTAAAAACTTTTCTTGACCTTTTATCGATAAGTTTTTCTATCATTCATTTATCGATAAAGTATTCAATCAATGGTCTTTGAAAAACTATTATGCTCATACATAGCTTTATCAATATCATGATTGAAGAAGCAATTTTTGATCACTTATTTGATCATTGTACAAGTTCATTTCATAACAAGCTTTTCATGATGACTTTAAAATCTCTCATATTTTTATTTTTAAGCTTTTCTCATCCTTCCTTTTACATATAATTCTCTTTGAAAGGATTTAGAAGCATACATGATCTTAAAAAATTTTATTCTCGCAGAATCCTTTCCATAGGTTATTGTTGTCATATCTCACCAGTTATCGATCACATGTTCGATCATTTGTTGATCCACAATTTAATCGATAAACATACATGACTATTTCAAGCTTTTTCTCTCTGTTTAATCGATAACTTGATCAATCAATTGTTCATCGATCAAGACTTAGATAAAAAATGTACAGGTTATATTTAAAGGATCTGATGAATGATTCTCTGTACTTCTAAATATTATATGAATATCAATAATAATCATTTGCTCAGTTAACTTTATAAATTTCCTTTTAAAAGAAGACTTACTTGTTTTTAAGGTTGTCACATATTACGAAGCTCAATGGTTATTTAGTAGCCTTCAACCTACTGTGTCAAAAACATTAATGGCGAACTACCGTTACAACTGCCAAACACACGCAATCAAACTTACAACGGTTAGAAACTCTTCAGTCTAACGGTTAATCAAATCTCTCCAACTATAAAAGGTGCGAAGGGCATTGAATAAAGTATTGAATACACAAGTTACCTTCTATTGAAATATTTACTGTTACATTTAATACTTTGTTTTCACTGAGCTTCAGTGTTTATTACTTATTTACTCTATGAGAGAGTTTGATACATCTACTTTACTCACTTTTTCAGAGTAACTCAAGAGTGTGGACTCTTGAGAGGGATTGTAACTTTACGAGTAGTAAGGGAGAGTGATTGAGAAAAGCAATTACTGTACTGAGGTACCAAGAGCTTGTTTAATCTTGGGATTATAGTGGAAATCTCAGAGGTGTTCTGAGGACTAGACGTATGTCACACCTTACTTATATAATACCTTAGCATTCATTTAGAACCATTCCAGACCACTTTGGATGGTCTTAAGCTTAAAAATTTCAATTTGGACGTTAATTTTCAGAAAATTACTGTTCACTGTCCAGTTTTCAGATTACAGGTCCAACTTTGAAAAATCATAACTAATTCTAGAAATATCGTATGGAGGTGTTCCAAAATTCTACGGAAAGCTCTTTCAATGCTCTTTAAGGGAAAAATATTCAACTGAACTCATCCTCACTAAAAACGTACAGTTTATAGGATTAAAATTACTATTCATTTGGTAAAATCTGGACTTTCCAGATTCTGCGCCTTAACTTCAAAAATTCATATCTCATTGTATACACATCCAAATGATGTGATTTACCACTCATTTTAAAGCTTGGGATATGCATTATAAGTGTACCAAATTCTGTAGCTTAACTCATTCATATGATAGGTCGAACTGAAGCTTGAAATTAACTGCTTCAGGACCTACGTTTTATCCCTTAATATCTCTTTACTTTAACTCTTTTTATTTCTTTGGCATACCTAACATGGGCTTACTTTTTCCCATTCATGCTCATATACTTTCATTCATGCCATAAACATTCTAAGCACATACATTGAATTGATGGCATTCATAACATAACTTACCACATAGGAGAATTATACATTGAATAATAACATCAATCATTAGCATTAATAATTCTCCACTTCTTCTCCTTGCTTCTCATGCCCTTAGTGCCCATCATGGATTTAACCTAAATGGTTGGTTAGGGAGGGGGTGAGATTCGGGAGAATCTCAGTAGCAAACATTACCACATACATGCACAAGATGGATGCTAGTGTATGGTATGTAGTTTTTCATAAACTTAAGTTAACTAGTGACATGCCATCATGCTTTATGCTTGGTATAAAAATGCATGGCCATGGGAACATATTAAAAACAGCATTTCCAGCAACAATCATCATGTCACAACATCATTCAAACAACAAATACAAACCAACACATAAGCATACCATGTCAAGCACATAAAGGGTAAGTTCACTACCTTGCACCTCAAGCTTTCCTCTTACTTTTCCTTTGACTCCCTTGACTTTCCAACCATGTGGGCATTCGATCAACATCACTAAACATCCTCCTGGATGTTTCAAAGGTCCTAAACATAACCATAATGATGACACAATCCATTAGGACCATTAGATTACATAAAGTTGAAGACTAGCTTTCTTGAACCTCAACCCCTTTCTCTTAGTCTTAGGGTTTTCTTTCTAACTTTTCTAATATAAATCTTATCATTTTACATCCTTATGATCTATTTCCTATCAATTAGGACCACTTTAGATGGCTTTAGATTCAAGAATATCAAATCTGGAAATTTTGGTTCGCGGGTACTGTTCACGCAGAATCTCCAGAATTTTTACTCAATTTTGAAAATTCATAATTAAATCTATAAAAATCCAAATTGAGTGCTTCCAAGTCTCGCTGAAAGCTAATTAAGTTAACTTTAAATGAAAAATAGTTTCAGGAACCAATTCTACGCTGAACAGTACCAGAATTGTACGGAACTCGACAATCTCCCAAAAGTTCAACACTGTTTCCAGATTTCAAACCCTAACTTTGAAAAATCACCATAAATCGTACACATATCCAAATGAAGTGTTTTACCCATGGATTTAAAGCTCACAGAGTGTACTTTAAGCATGCCAAATTTCAGAACCAGATATGAACAGTAACTAATTCGAAAAAGCCATCAAATCAGCACGTAATTCTTCCAATTTTCACATAGATCCACTTGGATCTACCATACTTTGAGGTGTTCTAGCAAGATCTAACAACCAAACTCCCTTCCCCACTCATCAACCATTTCGACCAGCCATCAAAAGGGAGAGAAGACATATTTTCAACCATAAAAGAGAAAGAAACCAAGGCAAGAACACATCTAGAGCCAAGAACTCACCTTGAACCTTGATTGTATGACCAAAGTTGATGCATTTCTCTTGGTTTTCCCTCAAAACTCTCTCTTTTTCCCTCTCTTCATGCCTTGCACGAAATTCCCATCTGATTTAGGGGAGAGATGAGCTCATTAATGTGTTCAAAATATCCCACCAACCATCATTAATGTTATGCCAAGTGTCATTAGCCTACTTAATCTTAATCCTCTCTCTTAATTAACTTAAATCATAATGTAATTAAATTCCAAAGTCAAGATCCTCTCCATTGGTAGCTTGACACTTGGAAAGCTTTAATTACCATCCATTAAGGGCTTGACAAGTGGCGACTTGTGGCCCAAGTAAAGTGCAAGATTCTGATTAATACTTTATCGGTGCACTTTTACTCCGGCTTTCTTTATGGCCTTTCGGAGCTCAGAAAATTATTCTGTCTGCTTTATAAATTCCCTTTAATTCTAGAGAATATCTATGAATTTTCTTAGGCCATAACACTTCCTTTAAACCTTGCATAAAAATTTATTTACCAAAATGCCCTTTTATCGGCAAAACCGGCTCTTTAATTTATTAAAGCCACTCCACTGGTCTTTTGGTTGCGGGACTAATTTTATAAATTAGTACAACCTTTCAACCATTTAACCTCATTTTTGTATACATTTTTGAGGTCTCTTGCTATTTTAAATAATTACCTCACATGGTATACTTTTTACCAGTAATAACCTTATAAATTCTGTTGAAGCTGCCTCAGGGGTATTTTCATCTTTTCTCTTCATAGAAGAGTCTTAGAATATTATTTCCCATTTTTTTGGGATTTTCTTGGAATTTTCTGTACACTCTTCCATTTTTGCCCTTGCTGGTCATAACTTTTTGAATTTACGGTTTTACCCCTGCTTAAGCCTAACCTCATAGAACCATCTCTTTGAGGTTTCTAACTTACCCATTGGCCGGTATCTAGCCTCTTTTCTCTTTTTGGGCCTTCGAGACTTTACTGGAGCCTCTAACCTTAATTATACTCGAGCCCCTGAAAACTTTTTCTTTGCAGTTTAGTCCCTGAAACTGCTTTAACTTCCTTTCTCGTCTTTGGGACTTCTGCTCACAGGGGTCTGATAGCCTATCTAATTCAGGCTATTACTGGTACTTCTAGGCCTAAAACTTTGGATGTTACAACGTAGGTCAAGTGGTTAAAACTGAACCAGTATAAATTCTGTGTCTTCGCTTTACGGTGAAATCCTTCTAACTCAGTCTTCTCTATTTTATTTACTTTACTATTTTCAATATGTTAAAATTTGTATAACTCACCCAATTCACCCCTTCTTGGGTAAAGCTGCCACTAACAAATTGAACTTAACACAAGTGAAATAAGAAAATGTAGCTAAGTCCATTATCAAGGAGATTCACTACATCTATTATCCATTCTATAATAAAACCAGAAATCAGAAATAATAGTTATCTTTCTTTAGTTTAGAATAGTCAATTCAATTATGTCATTCTCCTTGGTTAATGACAAGGTTGCATCATGGCACTTGTCTGGTGGCTAAAGCGCCTAAGATCGTCTCTTCTACGATACTCATAAGCTTTTCTCATTCTCTGCGCAGCTTGACAGATGTGAGTATACATCTTCTCAAAGGCAGCAACTTCCACCATGGTCAATTGTTGCTTAATCTCTGGTCTAGCCTTCTCCATCAACTGAACAGCCATCTACCAAGTATTTTGATAATGGTTTAGGTATGCCACATACTTGGATAAATCTATGGACTAGGCAACAAATTGATCCTCATGCATTTTCCCTATTACAGGGCATAGAACTCTACTTCCTTTTATTCTCTCACCTCTATTGGAAAGAAGTGGTCAAAGAACAAATCTTTGAATTCATTCCAAACCATCCTCCCATCTTCCATAGGCCATACACTATCCCACCATTGTTTTGCCCTTCCTCCTAACAGAACCTTGGCAACTTGTACCTTCTACTGGGAACTACAATTCACCGTACTAAACAGGGTCTCCAATAGTTCTATCCAAGCCTCTACTTCTACAAAATTCAGACTACCCTTAAAATTTGGTTGAAGCGGCTTATATACTTCTAGACTGTTGTTATAGGGGTATCTGGAAATACCTTAGCAACCTCTTCTTCGTTCACTGTTTCCTACTCATTTGACTGGCCCTTATTATGTCCAATACTATCACCATCATGATGACCTTCCATCTCCAGAGAGATCTCAGCTTCCCCTCTTCCTCTATTACCTTCCAATTTTTTAACCCGCTCATCAATAGAAAGGATTACAGCTTGTAATTGCCTCAAGATCTCATCATTAGTCTGATTAGCTTGGCTATTACTATTAGGTGGTTGGCGATTTCCCTCACCAACATTAGCAGTATGCCTGTTACTTACCATCCCTTCCTACCTAAGGGTAGAACCCCATAAAAAGAGAGCTAAATACTTAAGAAAGGAGAAAAGAATAGAAATTGAAGGGAAGCTTTAAGTGTAATGATTGTATATTGCCATGGATACTATATAAAATGCATCGGGAATCACAAAAACCTTGAAACGGATACCAAGTTGGAAAAACCTCTTCTTAATACTAAATTATAAAAGCATTTTTCAAATGATAATCATGGTTGAAAAAGAATTGAGTTAGAGCATTAAAATACTATCATGGTTATAAAGAGTTTGTCTTATTCCAAAAACATTTCAAGAGGCTCCGGATACACAAAACACCCAGGGGTTTAACAATACATAGAACAAGGACTCAGGGCACAGTAAGCACCCATAAGTCTAACATAAACATTCATCTCATAAAAACTTTAGGCACAAGAAACACAAGATGCTTAGCCCAACCCACAAGTCATACACATAAGAGCAACACAAATGATAGAGTCTTATTGCTTCCAACCATTCTAATAGCAGTCCAACAAAATACAGTCTTCCAACAACCCCACAAAAGAAAGCATATGTCAACAAAATCATGAGCCCTAGGATGGCAATATAC
Organism: Neltuma alba; assembly: GCF_004799145.2. Lineage (NCBI taxonomy): Eukaryota > Viridiplantae > Streptophyta > Magnoliopsida > Fabales > Fabaceae > Neltuma > Neltuma alba. The sequence continues at coordinate 1,499,620 of NW_021635044.1, forward strand.
ATAATATTACATGCCCAAACCGAAAGGGGACTACTAGGCTATGCTCGCCTATGCCTCTGGTTGCTTCCTTTCACACCGAGCCAAATTCGATTGCTTTCCTAAAAAGCATTGATGAATAGTGAGGTGAGACATAAAGTCCTAGTAACCAGGTATTAATTTAGGACATATACAAGTAGGATAGCAAGTTGGTGAAGCAGTGTTTAAATATAATTTAAGTAATAAATAATGTTTTAATAGATACAATCACATGAAAGGAATATATCTCACCATCCACAACACAATTCATACTAAAGTATACATATGCAATAACACAATGAAATATGCCCTCCCATCACCATACTCCTTATGACCCCTTGAAAAGGACCTGGGCTTTCTGTGCTAAGCAACCCGGCCAAAGATCACCCCACTCACATCAAGCAATAGGCCTCTCTCCTGTACCTACATTGTCACATCCAGCATTATGATAATTAGAGATAAGAAATATTCTCAAATTATTGAGGATTAAAAATAATAAGGAAAAGTCAAAGAATTTTGGTGGAAAATAATTACAGTAATTTTCTAAGCCAATTATAGGAAATTGACTAATTAAAGAAAATTGGTCAAATGTAAATAAGGAAAAATATTTTCGAGCCTTAGAAAATTTAGAAAAAATGAGGATGATATCTTTTGAGAGTTATATGAAATTATAAAGTTGGTTTTATGACCAAATTACCCTTAGAGAAATTATGAGAGAATTAAAGGGTGATTTAGACTAATTAAGGGATTTTATTTGGAAAATTCCAAATAAATATTTTTAAGGGGAATAAAATTCCAAGAAAATTCCTATGAGATCCTAAGGAATTATAAGGAATTATGGAATTAAATGGAAATCTTCAAGTGTCCAAGATTTTTCCAAATAAATGTGAAAAGTGGAAAAATCCCTAAAGAGAAGGAAATTAATTTTCCTTTTTATTTAAATATTAGGAAATTAATTTTGAGACAAAGAGGGCAATTTGGGAAGATAATAATGAGGAGAATAAATTAAGGATCTGATATAAAATAATTACAGAGACTAAGTCACTGTAATTATAGAAAAGAAGTTAAACCCAGAGCCTAAAGTATACCGATAAAGCAAGATTGGTGTCTTGCAAATCCAAGGGATCCTATTGAGCCATGTGTCAAGCTCTTGAAGGAGAAGATTTGAATTAGCTAAGTGTCATTCCATAAATGGAGAGGATTTTGACTTTAGTAATTAATTTCATTTGGAATTATGTTAATTAGGAAAGAGGAATCAAGACTTAGTAGGGTAATGACACTTGGACTATAATTAAAGAAGGTGGTTGGGATATTTTGAAGCATTAATCAAGCTCTTCTCTCCCCATTTTCAGATGTTCAAGTCATGCAAGGGAGAAAAAAGGAGAAAAAGAGAGAGTTTGAGAGAAAACAAGAAGAAAGGGAGCACATTTGGTCATTCAAGCAAGTTGCAAGGTTAGATCTTGGTACTAGAGGTGTTCTTACTTTGTTTTCTTTCATTTTTATGGTTTAAAATCAGTCTCTTCCCTCTCTTAATGTGGACTAAACTGATTAATAAAAAGGGGAAAGAAGTTTTGATCATAACACTTGCTAAGACACAACAACACAAGCTAGATCCTAGTGTTGGCAAGTGAGTTTAAGTGATTTTAAAGCATTTTTTCATGGTTGTTGTTGTGAGGGTTATTTTCGGCCAAGTGAAGAACTGGACCCTAGGATGAGCTTTCTATTGTTTTAAGGCTTCCATGATACTTAAAATGAGGAATGGTGTAGGGTAGACTAGAAGAAACAAGTGTTGGAAGCTTAAAAGCAAAGCTGAAAATTTTGTGTCAAAACCTCTAGTGGTTTGGTCAAGGTGTGGCTGGAAGAAGCAAATTTATTTTCATAAATCTAAGCCCATTTTTGGAATCTACATGAAAATCCATGTAGGAACAAGTTAAGGAGTGATTTTTAGGGTTAAAGAGAACCAAATCTAAAACGAGTGAACAAAGGAGGGAACTTTATGGTTCAAGAATCATTTTGATATATGTTCTTGCTTTTTCATGGTTGGATAATGATTCTTGCTGCCATTTTTGTTGGATCACATGGTTAGGGTTTGATATTTGCCAAGGGAAAGAGGAGAAGGAAGAAAGGCTAAGACTTTTGGAACAAGGTAGTAAGTTAAACCTAGCTACTACCACTAACTAGCATTGTTGATTATTGTATGGTTAATTACTATTATTGTGGTTGAGCTTTCTTGATTGTTATATAGCTGCTCTTTATAGTATCTTGCTTTGGCCTTTGCATGTTTGAGTTTGCCCAATGATAAGCATGTTAGTTCACCAATAGTAGCTAATATGATCATGCATAATAATGATGCTTGCTTGGTGTTATAGTTGGTTAATTTGCTACTGGGATTTTCAAAAATCTCATCCTCCAAAAATAATGTAACATTTTAGGACCTGAATCCTCCAAGGGGAAGCTACAGATTGAAAGTTGATTTGTGGAGTTTAGCCACAAAATTTCGTGATAATATTTTGGTCATGTACATATTAAACTAACAGTGCTGGAAGCACACTGACCCTAACCGGTTTACACGACTTTTTTATTATGTTCCTGAAAGCTTTAGATCATGAAATTTGGTATGATGAAAGATGACATCCTGAGCTTCAAATTGATAGCTAATAAGTTAAAAATGGCCCAGTATACGATTTATAATGATTTTTCAAAGTTAATGGTCAGAATCTGGACATCAGGGTTTTTGGCAAATGGACAGTGTTGTTTTCTCAAAAACCTGACGCCTCCTCATAAAGAATTGGACAATGAGATTATTTTTCTTTGAAAGAGTACTTAAATAGCTTTAAGTATAATTTTGAACCACCCCAATTGAATTTTTGTAGAATAAGTTATGAATTTTTGAAGTTGGGCCAGAAAAACTAGATTTTTACCCGATGAACAGTAAAAATCCGAAAATTAGCGTTTTTATGGTAAAAAGTGAGCCCAAGACTATCCAATGTGGTCAAAATGATTCTGAAAGGAACCTAAGTCAATATTATAGTAAGGTGTGACACCACCCGTACCTTCCATGATTGGAATCTCTACGAGTGTTTCCACTACGTTTTCCTCCTCTTTACTAGTGGGTGGGTCAGGATTGTGGGGATTAATGGTTGCTATCCTACTCTCTCTCCTCAACCTTCTCAAATGTCTCTCCAACTCACGTTAATAAGGCACTAAAGGTTTAATCCTTCTTCACATGCACCGTCAAGAGATGCAAAAATTCCTTACACACAAAGCAAATCAAATAAAGTGAATGAATGAATGGGGTGTAAGAGTATATCATATGAATGATGAATTAAAATAACTATACACTCAAATGAAATGTGGAGTGAGTATGTATTAGCTAGGACTTAGAAACAAACTTTTAGCTAAAAAAAAAGGGTTTTCATCATGGTAAGACTTGAGTTGGTCACAATGACAAAGTTCACCGAAGCAAACCCAGAAAGGAATGACAATTCGTCGCGGCAAGACAAGTGTTGGTCGCGACTAAAAATCTTAGCAGAATCGACTTTAGGACAGGCGAACAGCAAAACAGAGCAACTAATAACACCAGAAGTATTGATGCCACACAAAGATGAGAAAGTTGTAGTGACCAAGCCAACAACCATAGTATTGATGCACAAAATCTAATGAACTGACAAAAGAAATGCAAATGCAAAACTTAAAGGAAATTAAGATATTTATGAGTTTTCTGAAAAATTTCTATGCAACAGAAACAAACACTGTGCTCAACACTAAAGACTCTAAGACAACTACGATGCAAATGTAACTACTAGACAGGCTCAATCACCCAGTTCATCACGGCGAGATCTATTTTGTCATCACGGCCAACTATCTTTATAAAAGCTAGAATAGGGACCATCATGCACATTTGCCATGACCAAAGTTCATGTTTGGTCATGACGAATTGGATGAAACCTCTCTGTTCTAGATTTCTCTATTGGTTTTGAACTTCACTTGCAACCAATTTCTTTTAATTCTTCTAAACCTCTCTTCAAACTAGTTCAGCTTACTCAGTTTTAGTTGGGTAGCATGTAGAGGAGTATAGTGTCTTAGGATTTGTCTGGCTTAGTTTCTTTTTCCTTCTTAGGAGTTTAAGAAGTTTGTTTTGGTGTGTTTTTTGGTCCATGTGTGCTTGTGTTTTGTGTGTGCTATATTTGCTCTTATAAATGCCTCCTCGTACTGCCCGAATTGAAAAAAAAAGCACAAGCCCAAGACATCATCTATTCCAGAAGCCTACTACCAAAAAGAGAATTCCCAAAAACTACGAAATGTGAACTTTACCACCTGGCTATCCAAAGAGGCTTTGAGGACATGATGAAGAAAAGAAAGCATGGCAATGAGTACTTGGTTTGGGAATTTTACACTACAACAAGATTTGAGGATACACTAATGATTAAGCTGCACCAAATAAGTGTGAAGTTCACAAAGGAAAACATTTGACAGCACTATAATTTGCCGATGTTGAAGAAGTGTAAATTCGAGCATTACAGAAAGAATCTACAAGACGTTAACTAGAATGACGTCCTTAGTACTCTGTGTGTGGAAGGTGAAACTTGGTCCAAAAGGGGCAAAGATTAGGTATACCTAGAAAAGAAGGTTATGAACAATAAGGCCCATATTTGCCTAAACTTTATGTGCTATAACGTTATGAACAACGCCCACATCTCTAAAACCACCAAGGAAGGTGCCTTGCCACTATACCTGCTAATGAAGGGGGAGGTAGTTGACATTCCTTTGATTGTTTTGGAGTCCATTCTGCAGTGTGCTTGCTTTACTAGAGCCAATTTGGTGTTCTCTCATTTGATTTCTGAGCTGTGCATTTAAGCAGGAGTATAGTGGAGGGTGATGATGCATCATTTGAAGGGGTCTAAACAAAATGCTACAGGCCCTACAATAAGTGAGTTGCAAAAGTGCGTAGCAGGAAAAAAGGCAAGAGATTTGCTGAAGATGAGCCTGTTGACACCACAGAAGTGGCTGAAGGAACCAGTAGCTCTCTAATATCACCATGGAGAGTCTCAGCTAGCAAATTACACTGCTCTAAGACAGTTTTGATCATAGGATGACAGCTCTGTAAAATTATGTCCTCACCCAAGAAGCCCGCCAACAGCAATTCTTTAACCCTTTGATGTCAGCTTTGGCTATACAGTTTGGGATTCCTCTGCCTCCTAAGTTTGAGGGAACATTCAACACTCACTGTCCTGGTTATAGAGGGCCATTTGAACCACTTGCTGGACCCTCTAGCTCCTAACTATTGAACATAGACCACCTGCAGAGGAGAGGAAGGAGGACGAGGAGGACTAGAGCTTTGTTTTGCCCTATTTGTTTCCTATTTACTTTGTTTCTTTTTCTACCTACTGATGTTGATGGCTGTTATCTGGATTTTGTGATAATGTTAAACTTTAACTTGAATTGTTCTTGATGATTGAGCCTACTTTAAGTGCTCTCAATGCTATGTTTCATGCTTTGTTATTTGTGTTTCGTTGTGTCTTAATCTATTTGGGGTTTTAACCTCTCCAATAAGGACATTGTGGCCTTCAAGTGTAGGTAAGGGGAGTATCTATGATTAATTATGTCCAATCTTGCCTCTGCCTTCATCTTTATCGTGGTGAGTGGTTACTTTGGTCACGACAAAGTGTTGTTTCTTGTCTGTTCTACTCTCGGCTGTTATTTCATCATGACCAATGTCTATGTTAGCTGCGACGAAGTTTCATTCTATGCCTCTGTGATTATCATGGTCGTGACGAATTCTTGTGTTAGTTGCAATGAACATATAATGCTTTTTCACAAAAGTTGATTCATAGCTGTTGATAAGTCTCATTATTTGCATACATTTCTAGCCCTAAACTCATGCTTTTGCCATCTATATTTGCATACTTTGGGCATAATTAACTTCCATTGTGCATAAGAGTTGGTGAGAAGAATTGTGAGGTTTTGCAGGTGTTTTTACATGTTTTTATATGATTTTATATGTGTGTACTTTTGATCCCTGCTTTGGTGTGAATTTCAGGGAGTTTCAGTTCTGTTTGAGGCGCCACGGTGGATTTCCAAGGGGCCTCTCGGTAAAAGGCGCCGTGGCGGATTTGGTAAGGAGCCACGGCGGATTGGTATTTACATGAAGCTCAGGATCACTAATCGAAACGACGCCGTACAGGACAGGCACCGCGGCGGATGACAGAAAATTTCAGATTTAAAAGCAGAGTCACACGCTTCAGCCAGAGACACCGGATTTCAGTTCTTCATTCATCTCCAGACGCGATTTCTTTGTTCTCTTCGCCCTCTCTCAATTCCTTCTTCCATTTTCGTCCAAATTCATCAATTTCCACCGATCAACCATGAATATTTCATCAATTCTTGCTGTTTCTACCCTAATCAAGAGTATGAGTAGCTGAATTTTCAAGTTCTTCTAGCAATGAAGCTGACCTAAGTTCATAGAGCTAAACAAGGAGTCATTTCAGATCTATTTTCCACTTTCTATTCTAAGAGTCATTTGTTTCAGTTGAACAATTGTGATTAGAATGAAGGTTGAGTGATTAGATTTATGTTTCTTGGAATTTAGATCTGATTGAACATTCAGATGTGAGTTGTGTCCTTTAATTCAGTTGAATAGAGGATTCTCTGTTGATTTGTAAATCTAATTTGTTTTTACTTGGACTGTTGTTCTGTAAATCTGAATTTTGGTTGAATAAATTGATGATTCACAGTTGTGATCATTCTTAGAGAATTGCAACTCGCTTCTCAAGTGTTCTTGTCAATTGATTTTCCTTCTCACAGACTAAGACAATGAATCTAGTAAGATAGTTGTTTCTGATCTGTGTTAAGAGAGATTTGAGCAGTAGCTAAATCTATCCATTTAATTGACATTAAGAGACTCCAGATTATAAGATTGAACCAGGAAGGTTGGATAAATTGCTAGGGGAACTACTATCTCTTATCTGAATCTTCTTTTTCATTTTAACTTTCATTAGATTTGTTTCTTGTTTCTATTTCTGTTTTCTGAAACTCAAGCTTTCATCTTGGTAATTTGATAATTAAAAGTGAATTGTTAAGAATTGAAATACAACTTAAGGCTCCTTGAGAAGAATGACCTAGGTAGTGCCTCACTTGCTGCATTTCCCTAGTAAAACTTTGATTACCTAGCGACAAGGTTTATTAGCTGTGTAGAGGTCTAACTGAAATTTGCCCATATTTGGACTTTGACCGCCTAGTTTTGCAAGGAAAATTTTTTTTCCAAATTGCACTGAAACCCTTTCAGTTCTTAACTCATTCCTGGGTGGTTGAAACTTTTCAAATGGTTTTCATTCTTTGATTTGTAATTTTAGAGGATTTATTCATGTATTGGGATTAATCTTGCATTCAATTGAGTATTGTGGATGGACATGAGAGATCTAACCTTGTTGGAAGTTACATGTGGCCAAATTCCTTTCTAGTGTGATTTTTCTACTTGATCCTACATTCTTTAGAACTTATTCTAGTTCTTTGTCAAAGCTTCATATGCATTGGTATTTTGGATAGGATAAAGGCATTCATTTCTAAACCCTTTACCCAAATACAAGCTACTTTATTTAACCCTTATTCACCCCTTCGTGCCTTTTTCAAATTTAAGTACCAAAACATGTATCGTTTATTCAAGTCTAACTATACTTGCCGTTATGTTTGTGATATTATACTTTATCTTCTTGGGGTTAGAATTGCCAGAATCAAATAAAAAAAAATACAGAAAAAAACAAAACAATATATATATGGATCCATAAAATAAAAGTTTTGAATAAGGCAAATTCCTTGGGGGTTTTGAAGATTAAAGTGTTATGCTTTAAGGATTTCAATGTAAAGTTAGTTGGGAATCAATTCTGGTTTTTGGCACTTGTTTTATTTTCTTTTTTACCATTCCTTCCATTTAGCCTTCATTCATTACTACATCCCTTAAAGTCCTTTTGATTCAACACATCATTGCATTCCTAGTGGAGATGGTAGAACCGTTACAAGCTTATGGTAGCTTGTTTTGTCAAGTGGATTTGAGAGAAAAATAACCTAATTAATGTGAGTTGAGCGATACACTTTCATCCTATTGAGTGATCTCCGATGCTTATTCCCTTTGGTTGATTGGTTGTTTTGGTTAATCACCTTACCTGGTTTTTCTCACTATTTTTGCTTGTAAGAGAGTACTCCTATTTGATTTGTCACTTTCATCCCATGGGTTAGTTGAGTTACCGTTGGTCTTTGATGTGCTGGCCCTTCATACACTGTAGAGAGCTCTCAGGCGAGCACAAGAGCAAAGCGGTTGGGTTCCTCATCCTCAGACGAGCTGTGACAGGAGCTTAGGTGAGAAATGGAGGCCAGGATGGAGGAGCGTGATCGTCAGTTCCAATTACAGCTTGACCAGTTGAAGGCAGCTGCTATGGCCATACGTGATGTGGTGATCACTATCACTCCAAACATTCCGATTCCCAAGATCCTTGATATACGCCTGCCACCAGTCCTGCCCCTGCACGACCAACAGCTAGTCTAGCCCCAGCACGATCAGTAGCCTACCCACCTCCAATAGAACTAGCAGGAGGATCCAGTGCCCGACGATCACGATGATGCTGCTTCTATCCCTCACCCCTGATTTCTCCTGTTTTCCTTGTGTAGGATTTTATTTGGATTTGGATTTTATTATCTTATGTTTTATGTGGATATTTATTTAAATTTTATGTTTATTTGTTTACTTTTATTATTTATTTCTATAATTTTATTTACACCAAGTATTAATTAATATATTGTTACATTATATAAAACATGCTAAACATATATTCTTTTAACATTAAAATTGATTCTTGGAATATGTATTTTAATATTTAACATATCATGGAATTTTTTAAATGTTATGCATACATATATTATTGATACCTTTTAATACCTATTTATTATTTTAATATTTTTGTAAAATTTAATTTAATAAATATTAATTTATTCTAACGGATATTTTCTAGCGGTTATAAACCGCTACAAAATTGTAACATGTTAACAATTTCTAGCAGTTAATTAACCGCTAGAAAATAAATAACCTTTGTCAAAAAATTTCTAGCGGTTATAAACTATTAGCAAACATATAACCATTGTCATATTCAAATTTTCCTCTCCGCTCGAAACTTCTAGCAATTTTAAACTGCTAGAAAATCTATAACTGCTAGAAAATACTTCTGAATTCAAATTTCTAGCTGTTAAAACCGCTAGAAATTTCTAGCGGTTTAGAACCGCTACAAAAATTTGACCGTTATGTATCCATTGGCAGCCTCCTTTATAAGCTGAAGAACTCCATCTGAAATTCATTTTAACTTCTCTTTGAGCTTTCTATGTCATATGTTCACGAAATTTGAGCAACATTAGTGATGGATAGATCATGGATCAACTTGCACCGGTCAACTTCGCAATACTTGCTGGTCTAAACTATTTCTTGGATTTTGCTTTCGCCAATGCCACTGTAAATGGTAAGATTTAGTGTCCATGTCCTAAATGTAATTTCAAGAAGTGGCATCCCAGAGATATTGTTAGAGAACATTTGATCTTTAAGCCCTTCCCGCGAGAGTATGTATTTTGGCAACTACATAGGGAATGACCAGATATGGTTGCTGAGTCAGTTCCCGTAGTTTCACAGATGGGACTTCGAGTGGATGAAGCCGATACCGCAAACAATGCTGTGCGTGATGCTTTTGGCATTCAGGAAAGTGAGGATGCCAATGAAGATGAAGTAGAGGGGGCTCAACTAGAGTTTCTTAAAAACGAAACTACTCGGGAATTTTTTGACCTCATAAGCGAAGCTGACAAGCCTCTTTATTCTGGGTGCACAAAGTATTCTAAGTTGTCATTCTTGGTGAGGTTGTATCATATCAAATGCTTGTGTGGTATAACTAACAAGGCAATGTCCATGCTGTTGGAATTACTGGGAGATACTTTCCCTCAAACTGAATTCCCTCCATCTTTTTATGAAACAAAGAAGATTATTAACAAGCTTGGCTTAAACTACAAGAAGATAGATGCATGCCAAAACGACTGTATGTTGTACTGAGAAGATGATGCAAACAAGGAGATTTGTATGAGATGTAAGACGTCTCGCTATAAGTCAGTACAGAAGGGGAAAAAGCAGAAGAAGAAACCACCCAAAATTCTCAGGTACAATTTATTATAATGTGTTACTTGTTTCGTCTCTAAATATCTGATATTTGAAATTCTCAATACAATTAATTATAATGTGTTACTTGTTCACTTTTTAAATATTCAATATTTGAAATTTTTAATACATTATTTCCTTAGATACTTTCCTTTGAAACCGTGGTTGCAAAGAATGTATATGTCATCAAAAATGGCTCAGCACATAAGGTGGCATGTGACTGAGGAAAATCTAGATGGCAGGTTAAGGCACCCACAAGATTCGGAGGCGTGGAAAACATTTGATGTGAAATTTCCAGACTTTGCTAGTAATCCTAGAAATGTACATCTTGCGTTGACAACCGATGGTTTCAATCCCTTCAAAAACATGAGCACAAGTTACAGTATTTGGCCAGTAGTGTTAATTCCATACAATCTACCACCTTGGATGTACATGAAGCAGAGCTCTTTTTTGCTTTCCATGATCATTCCTGGTGAGAAAGCACCAAGAAATGATATATAAGTATACCTACAACCGTTGATACACGAATTGATCAACCTGCAAACAAATGGTGTTGAGGCATATGACTCATATGACAAGCGACTATTCAATCTCCGTGTAGCCTTGATGTGGACAATAAGTGATTTTTGTAGTTTGGGAACTTTGTTCAGCTGGAACGTGCATACTGGATTGGCCTGTCCTAAGTGCAATTTTGATTCTGTGCCATGTCGCCTTCCATACAGTCACAAGTGGTGCTTCATAGGACATCGACAGTTCCTCGATTCCAAGCACAGATTTAGATTGTAACAGATTTGCTTTGACGGGAAACAGGAGAAGAGAGATCCTCTTGTTACTTTTTCTGGTGTGGATATTTTACGACAATTAGAAGATGTTAATGTCGAGTTTGGTAAGAATGTGGATCCCGAATGACTGGGACAATGATCTCTTAGGACATCTGATGCGCAACCTATGCAATGGCGGAAGAGAGGCATATTTTTTACTCTTACTTATTGGGAATCTAATTTGCTATGACACAGTTTGGATGTTATGCACATTGAAAAAAAAAAGTGTGTGATAATGTGCTATATATGTTGTTCTACAAAGCTGGAAAGTCCAAAGACCATCTCGTAGCTAGAAAAGATTTATGGGCCTAAGGAATTCGTGAAAAGGCTTGGCCTGATGAAAAAGACAAGTTTCAACGGGCTAAATTCACCTTAACGAAGCAGAACAAGGATATCTTCCTTTCGACGCTGAAGAACATAAAAGTACCAGATAGATATTCTAACAACATCTTAAGGTGTATCGATCTGCAAGCTCGAAAGGTTACTGGGTTGAAAAGCCATGACTCCCATGTTCTTATGCAACAATTACTTCTATTGGCCTTGAAAAACACACTCCCTTCTGATGTATCAGTGGTTTTGGTGGAATTGTATTTATTTTTCAAGAAGTTGTATACGAAGGTCTTGATAGCAGAAGAGCTTGATTAGCTACAAAATAAAATAATTCTTACACTTTGTCACTTGGAGATGATATTTCCTCCATCATTCTTCACTGTTATAGTTCGCTTGACTGTCCACCTTGTTCGAGAAGCAAAGGTTGCTAGCGCAGTTCACTATCGATGGATATACCCTATAAAGAGGTATTAGATTATCTTTTATCCCTGCTTCTTTAAATTTCACATTGTTGTTTCATTTGCTCGCAATTATTAATGCAATATTAACTTGGAGGTACTTGGGAAAATTGAAATCATATGTTAGGAATAAGGCGTGGCCTGAGGGGTTTATAGTAGAAGGTTATTTCGGAGATGAGATTCTAACTTTCTGTTCAAGGTACTTTGATGACATGGAGACATCTTTTAACCACCTGCATCATATAGATGATTCTCCTCCTAGTCCTTCCATGTCAACTTTATTTCCTCCTGTTGGGAAACCAGTTGGAGGATATGAATTCTTTAGGCTCACTCTCACAGAGAAACTCCAGGTACACAGATATGTTTTGATAAATTACAGCCAAGTTAAACCCTTCATACAGTAAGTGTTATATAAGCCCACTAACTTTTACACTTTATACTTGTTTCTCGCTGACTCTGCTAACAAATTACACTTCACTGTAGTGAGTTTAGAAGTTACCTCAGGCAGCAGCTACGGGGGTGTGCACGTTCTGCTAACATTGATAAAAGAGTCCACAAAGAGTTTCCCGATTGGTTTACATATCGAATACATAATGACAACAACCTATGCACAGATGAATTCAAAGCTCTTTCCCTTTGTTTGTTAAACCATGCACGAAGGTTTACTGTGTATAATGTCAACAGCTTCAAGTTCTGTATGGTTGGACGTAATCAAGGATTGCTCACACAAAACTCTGGAGTTTGCGGGACATTCAGGACAAGATGTTATGCTAGCAGCAGTGATGGTGATATGCGCTTTGGGGGCGTCACTTACTATGGAAAGCTAATTGATATCATTGAGTTGAGTTACCAGCTTTTCATCGTAACTCTGTTCAAGTGTTCCTGGGCATATACAACAACTTCACAGGGACTTGCTATTGACTACTTGGGCATCACCTCTGTTAATTTCTCTAGACTTATTCATACGGGGGAATCTGAATATGAAGAGCCATATATTCCTGCTTCTGAGGCACACTAGGTTTACTATGTCGAGGATGAGAAACATAAAAACTGGAATATGGTCATTCACCTCAAGCCACGGGATCTTTATGATATGGGTGATAGTGATATTATTTACGATAGCAAACCCTTCCAACCGCCGAATTTTGAAAACTTCTTTCCTTAAGGAAATGATAATTTGGCAATTATCAGGTATATGTCTTTTCTCATATTATTTAAATAATTAACTACTAATTACTAATTTTTTTCTAAATATATTATAATTATAACATAATTTTTTTTAATATCTCCTTTCAGGCAAGATGATGATCAATAATAGCAGTTTCAAAAATTTTTATCATTAAAAAAATTTGCCTTTCATAAATGAATATGTATAAATTAAAATTGATTCAGTTTTTTAAAAAGTAAAAAAATTACAATTTGCAATAGTTATATAACTGCTACAAATTGTGAAACCGCTACAAATACTAGTGGTTTTATTATACGCTAGAAAATGCAAGGCCGCTAGAAAATGCAAGGCCGCTACAAAATTAATTAAAACACTGTAAAAAAAACCGCTACAAATGTCTCACTGATCTCTATAAATACCACATCACCTCTTCATTCATTTATCCCATCTTTTTTCCTTCCTCTCCCATTCTTCTTTATAATTCTCTCTTTTTTTCCTACTCTCTGATATGGTGGTTTTTTTTCCTCTTCATTATATGGTAAGGTGATTTTTATTTTAAAAGTCTTAATATCTTTTATTTGTCTTTATTTATAATTTACTAACATATTTATTTCTCGTTTTCTTTCAAATTTTTCTTCTTCACATTTGTCATACCCTCCTCAACCAATTCAAGTATTTCTCAATATAACAGCTTAGGTTCAATATTATAAACTATCTCATCTTCAATTCAACTATCTTATTAAATTAAATTCACTTCATTTGACACAATCATAACTTAATTACTTATTATTTATTACAAAATTCAAATGTATAGCATGTAATACATTAGTAATTATACATATTAACAAAAATTCTCTAATATAATCTACTTAATGGTTTTTAAATTTATAATATTATATTTTTTAATAATCAAACATCTCAATTTAATTTTTTCGCCTGGAATAAACTTTCTAGCAGTTCTCAAAACCGTTAGAAAATAAAAAAAGAGCAATAAATTTCGTAAAATTTAAATTTGCCACCGCATTTCTAGTGGTTCTAACCGTTAGAAATATTTTGGCGCCTATTCCAAAATTTCGATTCCTAACAAAATTTGATTTCCTCCGAACTTTTTAGTGGTTATTTAAGCGCTAGATATTTTTCTGCACTTTCTAGCGGTTATAAACCGCTAGAAATTTCGTCTCATTACCGTACCACTACTTGTTTTTTCTAGCAGTTATTGTAATCGTTAGAAAGTTTCTGGCGTTTTGATGTGTAGTGGTTCCCATAACCGCTAGAAATCTGTTTCTTGCGCTTGATTTTTTAGCGGTTTGTCTAACCGCTACAAATGTTATTTGTTGTGATTAAAATCGCTAGAAAAGTCATAGTTTAATCACTACAAAATATATGTTGTTTTTTTTGTAGTGTAGGAGAGTACAATCATCACACCATTAACAAGGGAGAAAGAAACATGTGGCTGAATACAACAAAAATAAGAATAAAGAAGATTGGGGGAAACCACCTGATTTTGGAGAATCGTCTCCATAGAAGCAACATCTTACATTGCATCATTAATAATCATCCTCTAGAGATGAACAATTTGAACACAAGCACCAGTACAACTTCAGGGATTCGTAGCACGAACAGAGTCAAAATTAGAGAAAGCCATAATGATAATAAAAGATAGCAAAAATGGAGTTCAATAAAGAAAGCAAGTGTAAAATTAAACTTACGGACATCAAACATATTTATAGCCCTCCAATATAAATTTAAATTCATGCCCGCCAGCAGGAAACACCATAGACGAATGTAGGAAAATGGGCCAGTCCACCCTTGGTGGATTGGACCCAAGCCCAATTACAATTTGGGGTCCTGGTGAAAATAACAAGAAATGTGGGTCATTAGTTGTAATATTCCCCGTCTTGTTTTTTGGAACTGCACGGTTACGAGGAATGGATAAGTGGAGGTAGTTACAAAAAGGAAAAAACTGCCGCCATGTATAACTTCAGCTTTTCTTTCCTCTCCATGCAACGGACCGGGGGTTCATTTTTTTTATTCATTCAGATAAACACTTCCTCCCTTCGTCTCTCTCTCCCTCTCATGGTGCATTTGCTGTGAAAACACAGATCCGACTCCGTTACCGTGATCGGACCTCTGCGTGGCAACCTGATAACATTACAGACTCCAGAGCTCGAAAAAACGAAGAAAATGATATAAAGTACACTAAAAACGGACACTGGACGGCGAAGATACGGAGGAGAGAAGAAATCGGGTCCGACGGGTCCGTCGGACCCGACCCGGTTGCAGAAGCCGGGTCAAGGCGACCCAGCTGGAGGTTGAAGGTGACCTCCAGGGGCCAAAACGGCGTCGTTTTGGCCCCTCCTATAAAAAAAAAAAAAACGTATTGACTGGGCTGGATGTAGGATCCAGCCCAAACCAAAAAAAAAAAAAAAAGGAGAAGGGGTGTACTGGGCTGGAGGCAGGATCCAGCCCAGACCAAAATCACAAAAAAAATTGGTGAAGGGATTCGGTTGGGCCGAAATGGACCCAAACCCAACCGGTCCAAATACCTTTTTTTTTTTAAAAAAACGAATTTAAAAAAAAATTAAAAAAAAAATTTGGACCAAACAATGCCACGTGGCGCGTTCTGCCACGTGGCACCCCACCTTGGCAAGTGGGGACCACCACCTGACAGGTGGTGGCGCGTGGAAGCCGCAGGCACGGCGCGTGTCGCCGGCGGCAAGCTGCATGGTGGCGCGTGAAGTACACGCGCCGACAGGGCGAGTGGGAAAAATATTTTATTCAGTTTTTCGCTAATTTTTCCTTCTAGGGGCACGTGTGGGCGCGTGGAGGGTCCGTTTGAGGTGCGGTTTGTCTCTAAAAATCCCTAAAATCAAGATCTTTATTTTGATATATAATTTGATAATTTTGGAGATAATTAAGGATCTATTTGTGAGTATTTTCAGTGTATTTTCTGGTATTTTTCATGCGGAAATAAATTCCAGAATATTCAAAATAATTTAAATTATTTTGTTCTAGGTGAAAATGAAGCAAGAGGCTTCTAGTGGCACTGAAAATATCCAAGATGGTTCATTGGAATACTTATACATGGATAATGCGGTTCCAGAATATGAACCAGAGGATGAGGATCCTGAAGAGGACCCTGAAGAGGTTCCTCAAGAAATCTCGGAGGAGTTAATGGATTCTGGACCTGAGTCAGAATCTTTATTTCCCACTGAACCCCTCCGTACCGAACCTCAATTGGTCTGTAATGATTCGCTAGATCTTCCCAATAAAACCGAAGTAGAGGAAGGCGAAGAGGTGGATCAACCCTGTACCCCTGCTTTAGCTATGAGAATAGCTGAAAGTGATGCAGCTAAATTGACGAACATAAAAGGCATCAATGGTGTGCTCGCTAGCTACGTCCATTACATGACCGATAAGAAGAATACAGAATTCTACCTTAGAGTCATAATGGAGTACATAAGAGCAATAAGAGTTAGAGGCGGACCTAAAGGCAAACCCATAAGAAAGTCTTACTGGATT
This sequence comes from Neltuma alba, assembly GCF_004799145.2. Lineage (NCBI taxonomy): Eukaryota > Viridiplantae > Streptophyta > Magnoliopsida > Fabales > Fabaceae > Neltuma > Neltuma alba. The sequence continues at coordinate 1,516,114 of NW_021635044.1, forward strand.
TGGGCCATAGAGCTAGTGTCCTCCTTTATGAACAAAACGCGTAAACTTAGAAGCCTAAGAAAAGCAATGCTTGATTACATTTATGTTCATATCAAATGATGTAATATTTGTATTCGCCATGAATTTGTGGTTTCATGCATTGTAAACAGACTAAGTATGTTATTTCATTTAATGAAATTACTTGAATTATTGTTGTATGATTGTTCATGAATATCATATGTATGCCTTTTATAAGTGGGAGCTTTTAGAAGATGAGACTTCTAAAGGTTACAATCTTTGAAGTGCTTATATAAAATCCTTGATAGGACATGATGATTATTGCTAGTATCTGTGTGATGGGAGGTACAAACGTATTCTCTTGATCATAGATCTTGTAATTTCATTATTTACTGATCGAGGATAATATAGACACATTACATTGTATACTTCATTGTGCTATATAACTGAAATGTTCTTTGGTTCGGTTCTCTTCAAAGAGAACATAGATTAATGTGGGATAGATTTGTCACAGAACTAAGAATGGCAACCAAGAACATAATTGTTGAATTGAACAAGGGAGAAAAGCTTAACGGGGACAACTGGGACATCTGGCACCGAAAGGTTCAGTATATCCTAGAGGAACAGGATGCGATAGAGCCTCTCACCACTGCTATGGTTGAACCTGAGGCTGGCAACACAAACCAGCACAGGAGAGACCAAGAGGCATATCTAACCTGGAAAAAGAAGAATAGCATAGCAAGAATCACACTTTTGAGCTCCATGGCTGATGACCTGATGTGTGAGTTTGAGTCGCACAAAACTGCACAGGCCATGTGGATAGCATTGAAGGATAAGTTTGGTGGAGTCTCTACGACCAAGCTTAGAAGGTTGACGATTAAGTTTGATACCTATAAGCTCAAGCCAAACAATCCTATGAAGCAACATCTGAGAGAGATGGCCAATATGATCCGGGAACTGAAGGAAGCTGGACATAATCTGTCTGATGAGCAGCAAGTGCAGGCTGTCATTAGGTCACTCCCTGCAAGTTGGGAGCACATGAAAGTCAACCTAACCCACAATGAAAACATCATCACTTTTAACGATGTAGCTAAGCATCTGGAACTGGAAGATGAACGTCTAGAGGCTTACAAGAGCTCTGGACAGACTTATTTAACTGAGGATGCTGGTACTTCCCAATCTAAGCCCAATTTCAAAAAGGGCAAGAAGCCCCAAAAGAAAGGGAAGAAGGGCGGTCCTCAATTTAAAAAGGGCAAGAAACAATTTAAGAAGAAGGGAAAGAAAGGCGGGAAGAAGAAGCTAGACCTGAAGAAGGTCAAATGCTTCGCCTGCCAACAAATGGGCCATTTCGCACGTGACTGTTCCAAACAGGCTGAAAGCGAAAAGGTATTAGTGAATTATGTGAATTCACATGTTTCATATGTTTCTAGTACTGTTTTTCTAACAGAACCTGTTTCTTCTTCTTGGATTATAGACTCAGGCTCCACAGACCACGTAAGCAGGGATCGGGGATCCTTCGTGGAATACCGTCGGTTGCCGTATCAAAGCAAGTGGCTTTATGTTGGGAACAATGCGAGAATCGAGGTTCGAGGGATTGGCACCTGCAAGCTTGCTTTGCGTGGTGGAAAGACCTTGATACTCCATGATGTGCTTTATGCTCCCGACATCCGACGGAACTTAATTTCTGTTATTTGCTTAGTAGACTTTGGGTTTAATGTTTATTTTCATGATAAAGTTGCAGACATTTCCTTTAACTCTGAATTTTATGGTTCAGCATTCAGATTCCAGAAATTTTTTGTTATGGATCTTGCTTTTGGTTTTAACGCTCATGATTGTTTTGCTATTTCTTCAAGCAATCCTGATATGAATATCTGGCATGCTAGACTAGGACATATTAATTAAAATAGAATGATTAAACTAGCAAAAGAAGGAATGTTGGGCACAATCCCTAACATGGAAATGTCCTTATGTGAAAATTGTCTAGCTGGTAAGGCAACTAGAAAACCTTTCGGTAAGGGAACAAGAGCTGAAAATCCATTGCAATTAATCCATTCTGATATTTGTGGTCCGATGAGTGTGAGGGCGAGACACGAAGCTTGGTATTTTATTACCTTTATTGACGATTTTTCACGATATGGTCATGTCTATTTGATCTCGCATAAGTCTGAAGCACTTGAGTGCTTTAGACGATACATAAATGAGGTAGAGAATCAAATGGACAGTAAAATTAAAGCACTACGTACTGATCGAGGTCGTGAATATTTATCTGATCAATTTAAACAGCTCTGTGAAGAAAAAGGGATAATTAGACAACTGACTATCCCTGGCACTCCACAACAGAATGGAGTGGCTGAGAGGAGGAATAGAACTCTTCTAGACATGGTTAGGTCTATGATGGCTCAAGCAAACCTACCAATTTCATATTGGGGTGATGCTTTGTTAACGGCAACCTTCATACTTAACCGTGTGCCCTCAAAATCAGTCGCTTCCACACCCTATGAATTATGGACAAAACGCAAACCAGATCTAAGTATCCTAAGACCCTGGGGGTCAGCAGCATATGTTCATGATGATTCCCACAAGCATGGGAAATTGGGTCCTAGAGGAAAGAAATGTATCTTTATAAGGTACTCTGAACAATCTAAAGGATATGTTTTCATAGGTGAAAACGAAGATGGAACAGTGACTGAAATGGAATCAAGAGATGCCACATTCATTGAGACTGAATTTCCTAATAGAGGAGATATTGACCGCATTGTATCTCTTTATGAGACACAAGAGCAAGTCAGTGCAGAACAAATTGACAGACCAGAATCGTCTAGGTGTGTCAATCTGAGTGGGAGCCAAGAAAGGTCAACACCAAGACCTGAACAAAGAAAGAAAGATAAGCAAATAGCTCCCGTCAGAAGAAGTAACAGGGAAAGTGTTCCCAAAATACGCTTTCAAATAGAAAGCGAATCTCTCTTAGTTACTCCAGAAGGGGATGATGAGCCCCGTTCTGTACGAGAAGCCTTGTCAGGTCCTGCAAAAGATGAATGGATGAAAGCTATGGAAGAAGAAATGGACTCAATGAAAAAGAACCAAGTTTGGGTGTTAGTTGATCTTCCAAAAGGGCGTAAAGCCATTGGGAACAAGTGGGTTCTCAAAATTAAAAGAAAATTGGATGGATCAATTGACAAATACAAGGCTCGATTAGTGGCAAAGGGGTACACACAACAGGAAGGAATAGATTATGAAGATACATTCTCACCTGTTGTGCGTTTCAATTCTATTAGACTCATTCTGGCAATAGTAAACAGTTTAGATTTAGAATTACATCAGATGGATGTAAAAACCGCATTTCTGAATGGTGATCTGGATGAAGAAATCTATATGGAACAACCATTAGGTTTCATTGAAAAAGGAAAAGAAAATAAAGTTTGTAAACTTAAAAGGTCCATTTATGGATTGAAACAATCATCCAGACAGTGGTATTTGAGGTTTCACAAAGCAATAACCTCATATGACTTTCATATGATAGAGGAAGACCACTGCGTCTACATTAAGCGGTTTGAGGGTAATTTTGTCATATTATCCTTATATAGACGATATACTATTAGCCGGAAATAGTCTAGGTTTGGTGGTGGCTATTAAAGAATGGCTTTCATCGAATTTTGAAATGAAAGATATGGGTGAAGCAGAATACATACTTGGAGTTAAAATCCAAAGAAATCGTTCAAAACGAATCCTCTCTCTTTCACAAGAGAATTACATCAACAAGATTCTTGAGCGATTTAACATGAAAGACTGCAATCCCATGAGTACCCCTGTTGCTACTGGAGTGGCTTTGAGTTCTGACATGTGTCCCAAAACCGAATCCGATAAAAAGAAGATGGAAAGAGTTCCATATACCAGTGCTGTTGGTAGTCTGATGTATGCAATGATGTGTACAAGACCAGACATATGTTATGCAGTGGGACTGGTGAGCAGATTCCAGTCTAACCCCGGTGAAAAGCATTGGAAAGCAGTGAAGAGGATCTTGAGATACTTAAAGGGCACTTCCAATTATGCACTGTGCTACGAAGGAGGTGACCTGCGTCTTGTTGGGTACTCCGATGCTGATGTAGGCGGAGATGAAGAAGAACGAAGGTCAACTTCAGGTTATACCTTCTTACTCAACAATGGCGCCATATGTTGGAGTAGCAAGAAGCAAACGTGCATTGCATTGCATTCGATGGAAGCTGAGTTTGTGGCTTGCACTGCAGCAGTGCAAGAGGCTTTATGGCTGAAGAGATTTATAGAACACCTTGGATTTGGAAATGAGAGTACCAATTCGGTGATGGTATACTGTGATAATACTGCAACCATAGCCTATACTAAAGATCCTAAGTATCACAGCAAAACCAAGCACATTGACATCAAGTATAATTTTGTTAGAGATTACATAGCACAAAAGATTGTTACTGTACAATACATTTCAACCAAATGTATGGTAGCAGATCCTTTGACAAAGCCAATAGGCGAAAAAGTTTTTAAAGAACATGTACAAGCCCTTGGCATACGTAAAGTGTAATATAAATACTTCATTAATGAAATTATATTTCGTTATCACTTTATGTGTCTGTCTGAAAGTATACAATGTCTAGTATGTCGTACAGGTTAAAAAGGTTAGCTCTCTCACACGGGCAACCGCCTTTGACACTCAGGTGGAGTGAACAAAGATGAGACATTTGTGTTCACCAGTAAAGCAGCAATGAATGCTGATATGGTAGAGAAGAAACACAAACTTTATGTCGCCTTGACTAAAGTGTAGCAAGTCAAGATGAGATCCATGTTGATAAAGCTGGATCGAAGTTTGGAATCCCACTTCCATAATACCTGTAGCCAGACAACAAACTCTTCAACGTCGACGTCATAACAATGAGCAAAGTTGAAGAATTTGGGTTTAGATACTGAGTGTGTCTGGACCCAAGTCTGTACGGTGTTGATAATAAATCTAAATCGACATACGCTCTTATAGTAAAAGAGTAACACCGTAGCATGTGTTTCATACCACATGTGCTGAGAGAACCGCAAAAGGGAAGCAAGTGAAAGATCCCTGTTTCATTGCTGTGTGAGTCCCAGGGAGGAATTATCCTCCTATTGGTGTCCTTTGACTTTGACAATATCATGAAGATATGTTTCAGTGACTGCTACTTTGGCATATGTCCTATGGTCATGATTGATGCGATCTAAGGTAGTATGCTGAGAAAGCGACTGATTCATTTCAAAGTGATACTTGGGCAAAAGGAAGATTAACTATGATATACACACCTATGCTAGTGTCTGTGACATGTCCCTTATGACATTTTGTGATCGTAAGTGTGGATACTAGACATACGAGAAAGGTAATCTGAGTCAACCATTGACTCGAGAGGGATTAGATTTACCGTGAAAAAGTGTATATAAGTAAATTTGGGACATCTGAGGCATAATTTTAAAATTCAAGCTACACAAAGGAGAGGGTGACTTGTGCTGATCCTTCAAAAGGGATTTCTAGTACAGGGACCTAAGGGAAGACGTCATGCCCACGCGGTCACAGCAAAGCACTAAGTATGAAATTGAGGGAAGGTGAAGAGACTAGGCCCGCGACATCTAATCCACCAAGTGTGAGTGGGAGATGTAGGAAAATGGGCCAGTCCACCCTTGGTGGATTGGACCCAAGCCCAATTACAATTTGGGGTCCTGGTGAAAATAACAAGAAATGTGGGTCATTAGTTGTAATATTCCCCGTCTTGTTTTTTGGAACTGCACGGTTACGAGGAATGGATAAGTGGAGGTAGTTACAAAAAGGAAAAAACTGCCGCCATGTATAACTTCAGTTTTTCTTTCCTCTCCATGCAACGGACCGGGGGTTCATTTTTTTTATTCATTCAGATAAACACTTCCTCCCTTCGTCTCTCTCTCCCTCTCATGGTGCATTTGCTGTGAAAACACAGATCCGACTCCGTCACCGTGATCGGACCTCCGCGTGGCAACCTGATTACATTGCAGACTCTAGGTATGCCCGAAATCCTTCAACGAAAAACCCACTACCTTTAGAAAGAACCCCATGACAGCGCGGGAGAAAGGGATTCATGCAGGGATTCAGGAGATCACGTGAGAGAGAAACAAAAGAAATCTAAATGGAGGGACATGCGACACCTAGTGCAATATGAAACATGGACCCCTATCATGCAACTAGATGTCACGTAGCAAACCTACAAGCATCCCTCCTATTATATAACTAATAGATAATATGTGACAGATTAAGCCCCCTACTAACTCTTATACTAAGGACCATAAATACTATTAGGTTTTCAATTTTATGAAAAAAAGAGTAAAATACTCCAACCTCCCTAGCATTTTGCCCTAATTACAACGACGTCCCCGCTATTTTGAAAACATACACTTAAGTCCAAGTTGTTAACTCTATTAAGAATGTTCTAATTAAGAAGATATTTTTAATTAAAATTTATATTAAAATACTTTTTATTTACTAATTTACCCTTCATAATACTAAATCCGTAAATTTTGGCTAAAATTTTTTGAAGAGTTTAAAATTTTTTCCTTTTCCTTAATTTTATTTTTTATTTTTACCAATAATTATTTGTTTAATGTTTTTATCATATTGGGATGGAAATTAATTAATTTAGTTAATGTAAACATAAAAATATTGAATGAAAATTGATTAATTCTTTAAATATATATAATAGACTAAATATGATTTTAACAAAATTTTTATTTAAAAATTTTAAATTATAAATTTAAATGATTTTTATAGTCTCTCAAACTTATACAATTTATATCATATAATGATAAAAATATTTATTTAACATGTTTTCAAACCTAGATAAATAAGCTTCATTATGTGTGAAAAATTAAAATTATAAAATTTTATAATATAATCAAAATTAATAATTGTTTGCATATATTAAAATTATTTTTTATTGTATTAGAAATTATTTTTTTGACAAATATACATGTTTAAATAACTTTTATATTAAAAATGAGTATTTTGGTTGAAATAAAAGTCTAAAAATAAAACTTAACGGTCACAGTTGTTTACATAAAAAAATTATGTAATATTTATTTTCATTTTAAAAGAGATATATGTATATATTTAAAACGGAGAAGATATTCCTGTAATTTAAGTAAAATAAAGGGGTGTTTGGATGGAAACCAAACTATGATTTCAGAAGTACTTTTACGATTTACAAAACAAATATATGAAGAAATTTATTTCGTTTTACGAAAAAGTACTTCTGAGAAACACTTCTAAGGGTTGCAAACACTCCTTAAAAAAAGGAAGCGGAGTGTATTTTATAAAAAAAAGAAATTCGAGGTCTCGGCTTTTCCACGCGACCAACATGGTTGGACGACGCCACATCATCAGCACGGATAAACTGATAAGAGCGACGACGGACAGCGGAGAGCTCCAAGTCGATGGGGCTATCGATGGCGCCAAACCCTGTACCTTTGAAATGGTCGCCAATGACAGCGTTCGTCCAGGCCAGAGTCAAGAGCCAACGGCAAATCAGTACAGTCGAACAAGTTCAGCTTCCTGAGGAGACCCGCAATTCCAGCGTCCTGGTGCTTGGAGGAACGGGTCGCGTCGGAGGATCCACCGCCATTGCTCTCTCTAATTTCTGTCCTGAGCTTCGAGTTATCGTCGCCGGTCGAAATAGGTCAGTGCGTTGCTCTGTTTATTTACTTTACTTTACTTTAGCTCATAATTTAAAAAAGAAAAAAAAAAAAAAAACAAAAGAAAGGAAACTATATTACGGTCGCCTCGATGATTTTGATGACAAACTTCAAAATTTAACAGAAAACTCCATGAACGAATGTGACAAAGCATCCTCCTTCGGTGGGGTTTGATGTTTGGGGACTGGTGTTTGGTGTTCATTTAGTGCTATTGTCCATTGTTAACCTCAGAGCGTTTTTTGTTATTCATATGCTTAGTTTGAAATAAGGTTTTGATTAAGAAGGTTCAGTAATTTCCCTCTAAAAGTAGAGAAGAATATGCTTTTTTTCAAAATTTGGTGCCTTTTAGTTGCTAATGATCAATGAATGGCTGATGGGCAGAGAAAAGGGAGAGACTATGGTGAAAAAACTTGGGGATAATTCGAGTTTTGCTCAAGTTGACATCGACAATGTGAAATCTCTAGAAAATGCTTTGGAAGGTAAAAGGAAAAGAACCATAAATATTATTTCGATTCCTTTATTTACAGTATTAGTAACCGTGTTTATTATATTTCAGTTATTAACTGTATTGATTTAGTCAGATGAGCTCTGCTATTCTTACAACACTGAATTCTTGCCACTCTCCGCTCCCTCTCATACCCCTTTTAACCACAATTAGACTAACTCTGAAACCCTACTGTTGGTCTGGCCTCCCCTTTCCCATTTTCTTGCCAATTCCTGCTCAACATCCCCGTATTTCTCTCCTGCACATCTTCTGCTAAATGGGGACACCTATCACTAAATATGTGCATGCGCGCATACGTATTCATGAGCTCATAGTCGTTATTAGTCTATATGCTATGAAATATAGAAATTGATTCTGGCACGGGACACAACATAGACATTTGAAACGTTGGACTGGCCAAGCTTCAAAAATATAAAACACAACATGGCATGGATATGTACACATAGATTCAATACATTGACATGTGTCATACTACCTCCGGTCCTATTTGTAAGAGCTAGTTGACTAATTTGAGGAGATTAAGAAAAAAGTTAAGTTAGTTATTTACAATAAATAGGTGTTGTTTTTCTTACAATATCCTTACTAATCAAGTATATTGGCTATAATTACTATTATTAAAAGGACTATATTGAAAAAAAATACATAAATATGAGAGACAAAGTGAATTGGAGTCTTATATTTAGAATCAAAATAAAAGTCAAACAAGGTCTTATATTAAGGACTGGATGTAGTATTTAAATAGTAGTTTGATAAATGTTCCATTTGTTGGTCTATTTCCAAAGAAAACACACTTGGCATGATCCTATACATTGTTTCTATTGGGAGTGTTTGAATCTTGATCATTACTTACACCTGATTTTTATCTACCCGTGCATTATTCTATATTCTAAGTACCTAAAACTGTTATTTTCCTAAAGGATCTTCTAAATAAAAGATGTTAAGCTATAATATCCAAATCATCATCAACAACAAAATTAGGTCAGATTTTTCTTTGTCTCATCAAGAGGGGGTACTTCAGTCTCTTTTTTTATCCCTTTTTGGAGGGCCAGCTATGGCCAAGTTATTTCTAAGCTGATTTTTGGGGATATCCCTACGTTTCTAGAATGCATCACGGCAATATTGTGGTTCTACCTACTTGAAAGTCAGTTGGTATTTGTTTAGCCTATATATAATTATTGTAGAAATTCACTGGATTGTTGTAAAAGTTCATAGCCATCACGTCGGGTGGCTCAGAATATATCCTTCTTTTGTCTTGTAGGATTTGAAATTCATGCTATGACATTGCTGTTGCAGATGTGGATGTTGTAGTTCATGCTGCTGGACCATTCCAACGGGCTAAAAAATGCAGTGTACTTGAGGCTGCCATAAAGACTAAGGTGAGAAAAAGGTAGCCTATGTGTTCAACAATTATCAACACACCAGCATATACAATAAATTTATAGCAATCTGTAAAAGTGCGACTATAATGCATTGGAAAACATGTTTTATTTATGTCTAAATCCTTGTTGTTTTTTATCCATTGCAATTTCTGCACACATATATTCATATCTCTTTCCTTTACATATGCTTACCTACCTTCTCTGTTTCTTTTCCTTTTGGTATGGATCTTGGCACAGACAGCATATATTGATGTTTGTGATGATACAAGCTATGCATTTCATGCAAAATCTTTACAGAGTAGGGCAGTAGCTGCAAACGTTCCTGCTATAACGACTGGAGGAATATACCCTGGAGTGAGCAATGGTGCTTACTTGTGAGCAATATCTAATGTGTTAAATATTTGGGAAATAAGCTTTTCATCAACTTATGTTAAACTTCAATAAACAAAATTTTTCTGCTGATCATGGTGATATGTTTAGGTCGAATAGTAGTCTTTCACCCCATTCTTGATGTCAAAAGTAAAAAAGGAAAATGAGTAATTACTGAGAAATATAGAATGTACTTTTCAGGCTCTCCACTTGAATTATTGTACAAACTTGATGCTGTGAGATAAACCATATTTTATAAGTGTTTGCGAGTGAATCATGTTTTATATTTATTCATGGTGGATTCGCTGCTGTGGATTTTTGGTGGCCATGAACGGCTGAAAGAAATTTGTGCTGATGTATGCTATATATATATTTTAATTTTAATTTTGTACTTTTTTGGGCAACTCCACCCTATACTGCTACTGATCTTTGTTTGGGTTAGGATGGTCCAAGACAAAGCTTGAATATTTTACTTTAGTCGTGCCTTCACTGCCTCTAGTTGGTAGCATATCTTAGAATTGAGAATAGAATACCTAAAGGTTAATTATGGTGAGCTCAGATTCAGTCAGATGATGGTAGATTAGCATCAATGTCATGTCATATCATGCTTTAAGTGAAGAGTTGAAATTTTTCATCTGCTGTATTCTACTTCCTAGTAACACTTGCTGTGATTTTGTGGTAGTCATGGCGGCAGAGTTAGTTCGTGCTGCAGAAAGTGAAAACAAAGAGAAGCCAGAGAAGCTAAGGTAATAGTTGCTCTCATGACTATTTTAAGTCTACATTTTTTCCCCTTGTAGGCATATTTTTCAGTTTTTGATGTAGCAACCTCTATGATGGATGATCATCTCAGGTTCAATTACTACACAGCCGGAAGTGGTGGAGCAGGTCCAACCATATTAGCCACAAGTTTCTTATTGTTGGGAGAGGAAGTAGTTGCATACAGCAAAGGTTCTTATCCAGATCTTCTACTTGTTATTTGCTTTATATAGAGTAAATTATCATTTTGTATGCAGGATTAATGATGATCTTGGTCTATTTAAACTAGGAAGAAAGGTGAAACTAAAGCCTTATAGTGGAATGCTCAATGTCGACTTTGGCAAAGGGATTGGCAAAAGAGATGTTTATCTATTGTAAGTAGTTCAAGATAAAGAAAGAATTAAAGTTGGATCATGCTTTCTTCTTTCTTTCCAGGCTCAAACAGAATAGCAGTGAGATCTTCTGTCAATTTCATGAAAAGGGGGGAAAAAAAAAAAACTCTAATGAATTTGTTCATTTTGTTCATGTTAATATTCATTATATCAAGTTCATTTTCCTGCAACATAAACCAAACTTTCACAGAAAGACCTTGGTCCTGTTTTTTCCCGCATGATATATTGCTACAAGTTAATTAAATGCCCCGGGACTCTCTCTTACTCACACATGCACACACACACGGGACCCCTTTTTTCGAAGTGAGAGAACATAAATTAAGATTCATCACTCCTAATAGCAACAATTCCTCCCAACATGACTTCCAGGAATTTGCCAGAGGTTAGAAGTGCTCATGAGATCCTGGGTGTGCCAACTGTAAGTGCTCGATTTGGAACTGCTCCGTTTTTCTGGAATTGGGGAATGGAAGCTATGACGAGACTCCTTCCTGAGGTATGCTGTTGAATTGCTTGGACCAACTTGTTTGCAGATAAATGTAATTGCTATTTGTATGCATAAAAAATAGCCTATTTGTAGGCTCTACTATATATATTACTGTTTCCAGTCTTTAATATAAAACCCTTTTAACTGAATCACATAGGTTAAGGTAAGAAGTTAAAACCGGCTAACATTCTTTTTTTCAAAACTGACAATGTCTCTTCTTAAAGAGTGGGCAGGTTCTATTTTCTAAAGCACTTTAGAATATATCAAATGAGGACATTTTTGGTAAAGCGTCATAAATGCGATTTAAAATCAGTTCTATAGTTAGGCCACCTAAAAAGGTCTTATATTAAGAACTGGAGGGAGTAATACATAATATCCATGATTGTGTAGTCCTTCACAACTTTTTCTTTCAATAAAATCTCTTATTCCCTAAAAGCTTTAAATGTTTTCCTCCTTTTCCATGCATGTCCACAAGTTAAAGCAGAAACCTAACAGAATGCTGTAGGTTCTGTGGTTTTGTGGTGTAGGTTAAACCCCTCTATACTTGTACCTTTATCTATTGTATTCTAAGTTAGAGTCTGGCTAAAAGATAGACTCCCGAGAGGTGAAGTTAAATTATAAACAAATCCTTTACAATTGAAAACCCCATGACTTCTTATCTTAATAATAATAAACTCTAATTTTTAACAGACCTACTTAATTTGTAATTTTATACTATGTTTCTTATCACTTTCCCTCAAGGTAAAGATCAATTCTAGCTTCAGATTTTTACAAATAAATCCAATTGAAATGAATAAGATTTCAGCTCACTAAGGTCGTAGCTATAGTCTAGCATGAGTTGGAATCACATCCTAACCGACAATCAATTTTAGAAACTTCAGCAGTTAGCATTTCCTCTGAAGTCCTTGACAGCAAAACGTGTTTAAAATTTTTTGGTCTACACAGTCATAATACAATACTACCTCCTGTCTTTAATATGAAAACTAGTTGACCAATTTGAGTAAATTAAGGAAGTTAATTAAATTAGTTATTTGCAATAAATAGGTATTGTCTTTCCTAAAATATCCTTGCCAATCAATTGTATTAGCTAGAACTACTATTATTATAAGGACTATCTTCAAAAAAAGTGGATTGGGGTCTTATATTTAGGACCAAAATAAAAATTAAATAAGTTCTTATATTAAGGACTGGAGGTAGTATTATGATTACGATCCATTGTAAATTTATGGATTGATTTATGCTTTGTTTCATGTAGTGTTTGAATGAATTTGAACATTCATAAGCAGTTGAGAAGTTCGTGGGCTGCTTTACTGCCCTAATTCTTGGGTTAATGTTCTGCATGTATTCATCTCAAGATGCTAAAATATCTAGGATTTGCTGTTCTTAATTTTAATTCAATAGTTACTTTTGCATTATGTTATTATTATGTACCACAGAAAGACTTGTTCTGTGCAAACGGTGCAGGAGTTTCTGCAAGACAGAAGCAAAGTGCAAACGTTGGTTCAGTTGTTTGATCCTTTGGTTCGAGCAATAGATGGGTTAGCTGGAGAACGTGTGTCAATAAGGGTAGGCAATGTTAGAAAAGGGATAAACAAGTACACATTTAGCAGACGTTTAGCTCATAAAATTTTTCTTCTGAAGGGTATAGTTTCAGTCATGCATGATGAAACTCATCTAATCAGTTATGCATTTTCTTTCCGATGTCGTGGATAGATTGATTTGGAGTGTTCAGGTGGTCGCAGTACAGTGGGCATATTTAGTCACAACAGACTTTCTGTGTAAGTGCTAGCCATGCAGATAATTAATTAGTTTTTGATGAATGCATGATTTATCAAAATTGCTTGAATTGATAATTAAGTTTAATTATTTGAATGTACATCTCGTCTGTTTTGTTCTATATGATACTTTTTAATGGAACATGTATAACATGGTAGGCATGAACTGTGTCTATTGCATTACGCCTATTATTGAACGCAAAATCATTTGAACGAAGTCAAGGCATTGTTTATCCTTGGACATAGATGCTTGGTATCTTAATCGGTGATTTATTCTTATCCTCATCTTGCCGGTCAGTGTCTTCAACTTGACTGAGTAAAATGACATTGTATTGATTTGAAATTAAATCATTAGTGTTCTTAATTAATGCATTTTATAGATTTTCAATTTGAAATTTAAATGAGTTACTACCTCTAGTCCTAAATATAAAAGCTAATTTGTAGTGTAAATAATTACACTACAAACTAACTCTTATATTTAGGACCAGAGATAGTGATTACGGAACACTTAGATGAAAAAAATGCATGGCATATATTTTTCTGTGGATGTTATGTGCCAGAAAAGTAGCCACACATAGAGCTTGAGCTCCGTGTGTGTGTTTTTTTCTTTTTTGTTTTTTTTTTTTTTTTGGGGGGGGGGGGGTTTGTCGGTGCGTGCATGCCCACAAGTGTGTGGTAAAAATGACTGATTTTTTCTACCAGTTTTTTAACGTCTTTATTCTTCAATGCTTTGATTTGTTTAATTCATGAATCTTTAAAGTTTTATAGTAATGACAATTGAAGTTTGCGCACTTTGCAGATCTGTAGGAACTTCAGCTGCTGCATTTGTGCTTGCAGTTCTTGAAGGAAGCACACAGCCTGGGGTTTGGTTTCCTGAAGAGGTGTGTACGGCTGGAATTCCTTTCTCCCTTTCATCTTTTCACCTTTTTTCTTCGTCCTGGGTGCAGTGTGAAAGTGCAACAGTAGATTGTTTAAATACTCAAGTTAAACGAATTGTTACAAACCTTCCATCAATTAATGCAGCCTGAAGGACTTGCAATCGAGGCAAGAGAAATTCTTCTCAAACGTGCATCTCAAGGAACATTTAACTTTGTGATGAATAAGTAAGCATCTTAAACTAGGTTCTGGAGTTGGATTATTTGTTACTTACCCTGAATTGTAATTTCCTTTGCTTGGGTTCCTTTATTTTGGAAACAAACAGGCCCCCATGGATGGTAGAAACAGTTCCAAAAGAACTTGGATTGGGAATATATGTATGAGATTTTCCATATATTAGAAAAAGTGAAGTAAATCTCTTCCAATTTACCCCGAAAGTAGAGGAATTATACTCATACCTTTCCATGGAAGAACGGGAATGGCAGTGTCATGAGAACCAAGGTACCCTTGCTGATTTTTTATTTGGTTGATGACAAGATGCTACAACTTTCTTGTCTAATCAATTCAGCTTTTATTGCTAAAGATTTTTTTTACTGTATCAGGTTACTGTTATCGTTTTCAGGTTTACTTTCACATAGAGGCTGTCAATTTGTCCAGAATCGTTATCCATTTTGATTTTTGTTTGCTGCCTTTGACAGTACAGTTGTTATTTTCGGGTTGATGTGGTCCTTGCTTTCATGTAACAAGTATCTTGTTTCTGCAGGAAGTTCAATGAAATGCGAACAAAATGGTGTCCCAAGAATTAATGTTTTAATAGTCTTGCATTCTTTTGATCCAATAGTTGTCGATAAGAAACAGTTGTTGACAGATAATAACGATAAAGCTTTTAGTCACTCATGGAGCATTGACAATATCGTGGGGGTGAAGTCTGGATAAGGGGATAATGATTGGCATGGAAGCATAATGAACAAGAAGAATTTTTCACGTATTGTTAGCAATTAATAATGAAACTGAACTGAACGTTTTGCCTTAAAATTACAAAGATGGTTATAATCTGCTTATCTTCTTATGAGAACCTATGTCCCATTTGATATGAAGTATTGAGAATGATGGATAAAGATTGGAATTGGGATTGAGAAAACCTTTTAAAAGAGTGTTTAATACGAGGAATTATTGTCTAGTCTCAAGTAACAAGTAATTCCTCATGCTACATATTCTTTTAATGAGTTTTTTCTAATCCCAATCCTAATTTTCACATCTTATTCTTAATACTTTGTACCAAATGGGAATTTTAGGGATAAAAGGATCTCCCAGCTTCTCCTAAAAGCAAATACAACAGCAAACATTTAAAAAGAGCCTCCATTTGAATGAGATGCTCTTGGGAAAATCATAGTGAAGAACTATGATGGAAGAATATTGGCTTTAAAATTTCATATTGATTATTTAGATTAAACATTCCCACCGAGTCGGTCACTATATTACTGCTGTATCTGTTTTGCTTGATGTGCAAAGGAGGGAGGGAGATAAATGAAAAACAGAGGAAAAACTGTTGATCTCTTCATTTTTCTAGAAGGTAATCAAATTTGTGCCGAAAATTTCTACTGCTGGTTGGGTTGAGTAGGACTAAATTAAAACTGAAATTCAAATTTTGTAGATGAAATACACACGCGCACAGATAGATCACAGTACCATATGTTCTTATCAAGTCTAAATGTGATCATGTTCCACCTCTATACATTTAGTTTCAGAATGTTATTAAACGTTGGATTCATGGTTATCCTTCAATTGCTTGTTTATTTTACCATCACTACTAAACATTGTCTGGTAGTATGAAATGCTCTCTTTCTTCTTCTTCTCTCTCTGTTTTTTTTTTGAAGGAATAGGTAGAAAAGAGGAGAAATTAAATGGAGTGGAGTTTTCTTGCCCATGGTAATGTTTTGCATAACTAGAAAAGGACCAGAAATGATATCCAACCTAATTGGTTGGATAGCATTAATATCCGATGAGGGGCGAGTAATATCTTGAACTCCCCATGTACATAATGACAATGATGGGGCAGCCAATTAAGCAAATTTATTCACTTCTTTGGAAATATACTCCAAAGTAATGACCCAGTTGTGCATCGTTTATCTCTAATATCTCTGGTCGTATTGGCAAGCGGGTGTTCAATGAGTAATCACACCGATCGTCGAATGAGTCTCAAGGCTTTTAGTTGAATCATTGAAGACTCTAATATTCGTGTAATTAACGCTTGTTTCAACTTAGGACTCATTAGGATTAACGATTAAGAACAGCTATAAGTATGTCTAAAGTAAGTGGAAACAAAACTCTTTTTACATATATATTTCGATAAATCATGATTAAAAAACTATTTATAAATTATTTCAAAGAGGTCTTTCATCATAGGGTCTATTTGGAATCATAGTAGATGCATGAAAAAAGTGGTTTGGGAATGTTAAAAAATGGCTTCAGCTCCATCGAGCATGTTTGGGAGTATTGGGCAAAAAAAAAAAAAAACAAAGAAAAAACTCACAATTCTCTCTCTCCTTTTTTTTATTAGCCCTATTCGGGTTAGATACTAAATGTGAGTAATGAAATTTGAATCTTTTTTCACCGGTTAGACACAATCATACACACAAATGAAAAAAAAAAAAGAGAAGTAAAAACTCAATTTTACATAACGAAAAAGGGCATAACCAAGTTTTCTGTTGAATCCAACCACTGCTTTGTCCGGAAGAAGGCTTATGCAAATAGCTACATCTGTTTGATAAAATCAATATCAAGTTTAACCCAGTTTGAATAGAAATATCTCGGGCTTAGCTTACTCTTTTTTCACATACATATCTCGTATTTTGTAAATCACGATTAAAAAACTACTTATAAATTATTTCAAACAGGTCCTTAACCATAGGGTCTATTTGGAATCATAGTAGATGCATGAAAAAAGTGGCTTTGGATTGTATCAAGCGTGTTTGAGAGTAGCAAAGCAGCTTTAAGCTCACTTGAAAACAAAAACAAAAAAAAAAAACTCACAATTCTCTTTCCTTGTTTTTTTTTGTTAGCCCTATCCGAAACTTTGTTGGATACTAAATGTAAGTACCTTTCTTGGTTGAGATTTGAATCTTTTTTTCACCACGTGAAAAGATTAAATATTTCCGTTAGACCCAATCATACACACAAATAAAGAAAAAAGAAAAAGAAAAAACTCAATTTTACACAAGTCAAAAGGGCATAACCAAGTTTTCTGCTGAATCTGATGATTGAATTGCTCTATTTTGTTCGGAAGAAGACTTACGCAAATAGCTACATCTGTTTGATAAGAATCAATGTCAAGTTTAACCCAATTTGAATAGAGATGTCTCAGGCTTAGCTTACTCTTTTTTCACATATATACCTCGTATTTTGTAAATCACGATTAAAAAATTATTTATAAATTATTTCAAATAGGTCCTTAATCATAGGGTTTATTTGGAATCATAGTAGATGCATGAAAAAAGTGGCTTTGGAATGTTAAAAAATGGCTTCAGCTCCATCAAGCATGTTCAGGAGTCGCAAAGCAGCTTTAAGCTACCTTTTAAAAAAAACAAAGACAAAACTCACAATTTTCTCTCTCTCTCTCTCTATTTTTTTTTTGGTTAGCCATGTTTGAAACATTGTTGGATACTAAATGTGAGTACCTTTTTTAGTTGAGATTTGAATCTTTTTTTTACCATGTGGAAAGATTAAATATTTCCATTACACCTAATCATACACACAAATTAAAAAGAAAAAGGAAAAAAAACTTAATTCTACGAAAGTAAAAAGGGCATAACCAAGTTTTCTGTTGAATCCGATGATTGAATTGCTCTATTTTGTTCGGAAGAAAGCTTATGCAAATAGCTACATCTGTTTGATAAGAATCAATATCAAGTTTAATAGAATTACTTTTTTCTTCACATACATACCTCAAATTTTGTAAATTACGATTAAAAAACTACTTATAAATTATTTTAAACAGGTCCTTAATCATATGGTCTATTTGGAGTCAAAGTAGACGCATGAAATAGTGGCTTTGGAATGTTAAAAAATGGCTTCAGCTCCATCAAGCATGTTTGGGAGTAGCAAAGCAGCTTTAACCTACCCTGAAAAAAAAAACAAGGAAAAAACTCACAATTCTCTTTCTCCGTTTTTTTTGTTAGCCCTATTCGAACCACTGTTAGGTACTAAATGTGAGTACCTTTCTTAGTTGAGATTTGAATCTTTTTTCACCAAGTGGAAAGATTAAATATTTCCGTTAGACCCAATCATACACACAAATAAAAAAAAAGAAAAGAAAAAAAGAAGTAAAAACACAATTCTACGTAACGAAAAAGGGCATGACCAAGTTTTCTACTGAATCCAATGATTGAATTGCTCTATTTTGTTCAGAAGAAGGCTTATTCAAATAGCTACATCTGTTTGATAAAAATCATTATCAAGTTTAACCCAATTCAAATAGAGATATCTCGGGCTTAGATTGCTCTTTTTCACACACATACCTCGTATTTTGTAAATCACGATTAAAAAACTATTTATAAATTATTTCAAACAGGTCCTTAATCATAGGGTCTATTTGGAATCATAGTAGATGCATGAAAAAAGTGGCTTTGGATTGTATCAAGCGTGTTTGAGAGTAGCAAAGCAGCTTTAAGCTCCCTTGAAGACAAAAAAAAAAAAAAAACTCACAATTCTCTTTCTTTGTTTTTTTTTTTTTTGGGTAGCCTTATTTGAAACTTTGTTGGATAATAAATGTGAGTACCTTTCTTGGTTGAGATTTGAATCTTTTTTCACCACGTGGAAAGATTAAATATTTCCGTTAGACCCAATCATACACACAAATAAAGAAAAAAGAAAAAGAAAAAACACAATTTTACGTAAGTAAAAAGGGCATAACCAAGTTTTCTGCTAAATCCGATAATTGAACTGCTCTATTTTGTCCGGAAGAAGGCTTATGCAAATAGCTACATCTGTTTGATTAGAATCAATGTCAAGTTTAACCCAATTCAAATAGAGATATCTTGGGCTTACCTTAATCTTTTTTCACATTTATACTTCGTATTTTGTAAATCACGATTAAAAAACTATTTATAAATTATTTCAAATAGGTCCTTAATCATAGGGTCTATTTGGAATCATAGTAGATGCATAAAAAAGTGGCTTTGGAATGTTAAAAAATGGTTTCAGCTCCATCAAGCATGATCGGGAGTAGCAAAGCAGCTTTAAGCTACCTTGGAAAAAAAAAAACAAAGAAAAAAC
The DNA here is from genome assembly GCF_004799145.2 of Neltuma alba. Lineage (NCBI taxonomy): Eukaryota > Viridiplantae > Streptophyta > Magnoliopsida > Fabales > Fabaceae > Neltuma > Neltuma alba. The sequence goes on from NW_021635044.1 coordinate 1,535,622, forward strand.
TCACAATTCTCTCTTTGTTTTTTTTTTTTTGGTTAGCCTTGTTCGAAACTTTGTTAGATACTAAATGTGAGTATCTTTTTTAGTTGAGATTTGAATCTTTTTCACCAAATGGAAAGATTAAATATTTCCATTAGACCCAATCATACACACAAATTAAAAAAGAAGAAGAAGAAGAAGAAGAAGAAAAAACTCAATTGTACACGTAAGTAAAAAGGACATAATCAAGTTTTCTGCTGAATCCGATAATTGAACTGTTCTATTTTGTCCGGAAGAAGACTTATGCAAATAGCTACATCTGTTTGATAAGAATCAATGTCAAGTTTAACACAATGTGAATAGAGATATCACAGGCTTAGCTTACTCTTGAGGCTGAATATCTTCAATGATTCTTTTGGTGCTTGTAAAACCAATGTCCGTGCTGTTAGTCTCTTCATTTGAGTATAACTAACTGTAACTGGTTTTTAAGATGGACTAACAGATGTGAGCAAAGAGTCTTTGTCAATAGATGATTCTACTTCTAAATTTCTCGCACCAACCTTTTCGTTCTATAAAATCCAATCCTACAATGACAGAGAAAGAGGTATTAAGCATAAATAATCTAACCATTTCCATACAAAACCTATTTAGCTGCGAGGTAATCATAAATTATTTGGAGACAATAAGCACTGGAATTGTAGCCGAAAAGGCACATGCACACAAGTATTTCACTAATAGAACTCGTTGCTCCTCACCAAATATTTCGCTATTTGCACTAATCACAAGGTCTTTCACATGTCACCCATCACCGGGTGCGTGCCTTTTGAAGTATTTGTTCTTGCTGTATGTCATGAAAAAAAATGGGTAGGATTCTAAGAATCTTAGTGGTAACAATTTCATCATATATTCATGCATGATCACAGCTAAGCAAGTAAAACAAGTTATGGAGAACAACACCTTGTAAATAATTGAATTGAATAATTAATTGAAGAGCATTCGCTATCATATGCATATCCTTGGCGCATATTTAGTGATAATAACTGAGTTGAATAACTAGTATATCCCCAATTTTCAAATCTCAAGAGAACAAGGGAAAGAAATTTATTAAAATTATTTAAAGCCTAACAAAATTTGGGAAAAATTATGAAACATTAATTTCAAGGACTTAGAAATTTAATTGAAAAGTTTATTTGTCCAAAAAGTAGCTTAAACAATTTGAAAGTTAATTTTAGGAGTTAAAAGGACTTATTTTCTTGAAAATTCAAAGAAAATAGTAAAAGGTTTATATTTAAGCAAACAGTTTTAAGATAGTTATTTAAGGGCCATTTTCTTGGAAAATTCAAGAAAAATAGATAGAAGTTGATTTTTGACTCAAAATTTTTAGACAAATTATTTTAGCGGTCAAACAAGGTAAAATGAGAAAAGGAATTCCATATAAAACATAGTGGAATAATTTCTGGATTCATTCCTTAATTTTAGAAAAATAAAGAAACGATATAAAGTAAAAACAAAAAAAACTTAGAAGGGCAACGTGATCTTTTTACACCCCTCACCCTTATAAACTGCCCACACACCTTCTCTCTTCTCTTTTTTCATCTGCAAATTAAGAGAAAATCAGAGAGAGACTGAGAGAAAATGTGGGAGGCAAGAGAGGGGCCTTAGCTGCCCCTTGGGTACTTCGCCCTGCTGCTCCTTCGTTTTGGGATTCTTCTCAAATATTTTTTTTATGGTTCTTTTTATTATTACATTTTACATAAAATAAGTGATATTTTTATATTTTATTTGTAAAAAATGATTTAGATTTTAATTTTTTATAATTGTTTTCAAGATTTAGCACTTTAAATGGTTCAATTTTTTTTTTAACTTAAGAGTACTAAATTTTTAAAAAATTATAAAAAAATTGAAAATTAAACCATTTTTTATAAATAAGATATCAAAATGTTACTCATTTTTATGTAGAATTTAATAATAAAAAGAATCACAACAAAAATTGGGAAAGATCCCCCAGGGGCAGCAAGGGGACAGCCCCCCTTCTCCCTCTCGGTAGGCAGAAATGAGGGCATTGCCGATGAAGTGGTGATCGGAGAAATAAGTTTACATGCAATAGTGTCTTCTGACTGAGGTAAGAGCGATTAACACTCTCCTATCCTTATTTCTTTCGTTTTTTTACATCTTGGAGGAGATGATGATAGATTAAAAATCTGGGTTGTTAAAGAAAGCTATGAACCGAATGAATAATGGATGGAAGATGTATTTGGAAGCTTGAATGAGTGAAATGCAGTGTTGCATGTGCTTGTTTCACCCCTGTTCATGGCTGCCGAAAGCAGAGACATGGTTGCTGGTTTTAGGCAGCGGGTCTTGTGTGAACAGAAATAAAAAGAAGGAAACTTGTGGAACTGAAGTAAGGGAAGATATGTGTGTGTGTGTGTGGCTTTCGAAGGAGTGGGTACATAGAGGCTTATATATAAATTGATTTACATGTGGATTTTGGTTGTTGGTTCTGCATGATTTTTGCTGCTTCATTGGGTTATGGCGTAAAGATCCATGAAGATAGCAAAAGAAAACATAAACATTAAAAATAATTGAGGAATAGATATGAATAAAAGCATGCGTGAGTGTGTGATGAGACGTGAGGAGCTTAGATTTTGGTGGCTGTCAGGCTATTCAAGTGTCTTAATAATTATCCATGTCAAATATTTCCACAACTATCTAAGCCACGTTAAATATAATAAAGGCTGGTTTCGAAAGCTAATAGGAAAGCTGGAAAATTTACAGATTTAGTGATGATTGCTGTTTAGAAATGAGGCAAGAGTTTGCTTGAATCTTGAAGTTTGGACGAGGTGAATAGAGAGAGGGGCTGATCGAATTATTGATCTTTAATGCATTGAAGTTACAAGCTAATTTGGAATCACAGGGCTGCTCTTGGGTGCTCATTGTTGGTCATGGGTTGATGGGAAATTGAAAAGAGTGTGTGTGCATATGGTTATTGTTGATGTTAGAACTTGGGGGGATACATTTCTATGAATGCGTATAAGAATTTGAAATCTGAAACCTTGTAATTTAGGAAATGGGTTAATATTGGCATTTAGGTATTTGAAGAAGTTAAAGAACAATGGTCAAATATATTTGATTTATGGGTTTGTATGTGGAGTTTTGAGTCTTGAAGTGTATGTTTTGTGAGAATGGGTGATCACCCAAGAAGGGGTGAATTGGGTGTTAATTAAAATTAAAAACCTTTTCGCAATGTAACAAAATTCATAAGAAATTCTGAATATAAAAACAATGAATCGACATAAGCATAATCACAGTAGTAAAATGGTTTAGCTGGAAATATAAAAGGGTAAGGGAAGAGAAGATGCAAACTGTGATTTATCCTGGTTCAATCCTTACTGACCTACGTCCAGTCCTCAGGCTCCCCCTGAGATTTTCAATCGACTATATCCCTCAAGTTTAACACGGATACTTGAGAACCACTACAACCACAAGTTTGATCTGGGCACTTGTGATGCCACTTACAATCCTTAGACTAACCAGTTTATTCAACAGTAACCTCACACCGAGGTAAATACTCCCCCTTACTCACCGTAAGGATATAATCTAATAATGATAATGAAGATTGAATATTTCTTCTCTCAAAGAAGTGATAGATGAATCTTAAGCACATTTGGAAACTCTCCTTTCTATCTTATGAATACATATGTTTTAGTCTATGAAGTACAGAGATAGGGAGTTTTCTCTTGGAGCTCTAAATGAGAATATGTTGATCCGGCATTTTTGCATTTGAGGTCGTAAGCTCAGACTCTTCTCTTTTTTCTTGTTTTGAATGCTCCTCTATTTATAGATGATGTTCGGTACTTGACTGTTGAGCATTTTCTTCCCGTTTGGCTTGAAAAATATAACTGCTGAAACTAGCAGTTGGAAGCTTCTGACAAAAGTTGATTCTTCACATCATAAATTCGTTGTGGCTTTTTTCCTAAAATAATCTTCCTCAAATCAAGTGATAGGTATCTGATAATCTTAGAAACAATAAGTTGGAAAACATGGAATCAATCATCAGATATTCAGATATTCAGAAGTAAGATGAACTTACTTGATCGATGTCTTGATTGATAAAGCTTTGATCGATCATATTATCGATTAATTATATGAAGAAAAGATATAGCAGATATATGCAATTATCGAATAGATTATGGATCATATGATGATCGAACAGATGATTGATAACTGATTAAACATGAATGCAGTTAGCTTTAAATGAATTATGCAAGGATAATCTTTTTTAAGTTACGTTTGCCTTCGTATCCTTTTAATAGAGAGTTATGTATAAAAAGAAGGCTGAGAAAAGTTTAAAAACAAAAAGATAAAATATTTCGAAATCATCGTGAAATGCTGTTATGGAATAAACTTGTACAATGATCGAACAAGTGATCAAACACTTGTTGATCGATCAGGATATCGGTAAACAAAGTGTTATAGAACAGATTTTAAAGCAATAATTTTCGAACACATTATCGATAAATAGATGACAAATAACTTTATCGATAAATGATGAGTGAAAATATGTTCAGTGAAAAACACAGACTATGTAGGTTAATCGAATAGGTGATCGATTAATGAATGATCGATAATGTTTTCGATAAAGAGGTTTATTCTTGTAAAATCAAAGAACTGATTTATCAATCACGTTATGTGAAAACAAGGTAAACATAAAGTGCGATGATCAATCGTATTATCGATAATGAGATTATCGATCCCATGATCGAAGAATCATGGTTTAAAAGCAATGTGCTAATTATCGATTATGTGATCGATAATTTGCTGATCACTCAGGTGATTGATAATTTGCTGATTGATCAGGTGATCGATAATTTGCTGAAATAATTACCTGCACGCAGAGTTATGAATCAATGTTCGATCATATTATTGATAAATGACTGATCAATAAGGTGATCGATAAATGGAGACTAAAGCAAAACATAGAATGAGTAGAACGCATTACCATTTATCTGTCTTCTCATCGATAATCTATTTCGATCATGATCGATATGCCTATTTATCCATAACGTTAACCTTGTTTATCGATCAAGTGATCGATAAATACATTTATCCATAATGTTATCCGAAAGCCATTTATCCAACAGGTTATAAAACCTCAATAATGTATATGAAGATAAAAGAGAAGAATTGAAGAGATAGTACCAGGAACTCGATAAAGTGATCGAGTATGTAGTTGCTTGCTCAGGCTCGAATAACATCTGATAATGGCTTTTCATTTCCTCATTTCTTCTAGTGCTTTTACTCAATAACATGTTTGAGTAGCATGTTGCTCGAGAGTTTAATCAATCAATGTGGAACTTCTGGTCTGTGCCTCAATAAATTCGAATTCTGATTCAAGCAGAACGAAGGTCAACTTTGAGTGATCATAACTCTTCCAATTCAACTCCAAATTTTACAAATGACCTAGTCCCAGAAAGATATTTGAGTCTACTTTCTAATACAACAAGAATCAACTCAAAATTCATTATAATTACAAATTTATCTTCATCATAGTGACTGAAGGTCGGAATCAAGGCGTTAATCCTTACTACAATGTTTCGAGCAACATATCTCCCTCATATGAAACTCTTTGAAGTTGATTTCAGTGTTCATGAACCATGTTCTGAGTCTAGTTTCATATGAATCAAGTTTCACCTCAAACGGATTTGTGGTTTAAGAGATATTAAAGAAATACCGAACCTATGTCAGAACAGAGCATAACAGAGTATGTGTTTTTATCGATAACTTGATCGATAAATAGATGATCGATCAAGTGATTGATAAATGCCCATGAAAATCACCTCTGAAACTTATTTTCCATGTTTATATGAAGGGTGACTCGCTATATGATTATATAACTTCCGGTTTGTGCATTCAAGCTTCTGATTGAGCCATTCAAGCTTCTGATTGAGCCATTCAAACTTATGATTGAGTATAGCAACCTTTAACATCAAATCTATGAACTTAAATTTTGATATTTCCATTTGGTCTTGTAAGTTCTTCTTTTCTCAATCTCTCTTCTTCTTCTTCCTCTTGATCATTCTCCACAACTCAAAGTTCAACATAATAACTCCTTTCTTTTCTTGAGGAAACTACACAGGATATTAAGTATGATAGTTAGTCAAAATATGAGGTAAATAATTTATGCAAACTTTTTGCTCTATTATTTGACATCATCAAAACTAATCATATCTAACATGTTCTAAATTTGGAAATTCCAGATTTAATGGAGAAGAGTGTTTAAGAATTTTCAAAAGCTAAGGATAGAGAATGAAGTGGTATGTATAAATATAACATATTGTTCATATGACCAACTATCAATTAAAAAGGAATGAAGCTCATTCCAGTTAAGAGAAGTTATATTTTGAATGATAAGAGCTAAATAGACTAAGCATTGACCCATTTATATGTGAAACTATATTATAGGATTCGATACCTGCCCAAGTCACGAAGCAAGCAAGAAAGAAAGCTGGAAGTGGTAACCCATAAAAAGGGAGTTCAGGTAGTAACTCTTTCTCTTATGTAATAGTTCTACATGTCTGTTTGTGTCATAGTACCTATATTCTTTAATAAATATATGGTGGTTTGTATTACTGAAGTTGTGTACTCAATTATGAATGTTGGTAACTCACAATTTGTATGAATACTACAACTGTGTGTTCCTTTAAACTTATATTCTGTGTGAATACTAGAACTGCGTATTCCCTGAAACTCATTCTATATGATTTGTATAGCTGGTCATTGGCTTATGCTTTGTAGTTTGAACTTATAATTTCTCATTAGTGTGATTATATGAACTTATGGAATGTAAATTCCTTTATAAAGAGGAAGCTACGAGCCTTGAGGTGGACAGATGAATGCCATCTGCTTTGATGGCTGTGTGGTTGTAGATTAGTAGTATTATTAACTTAATATATTATCAAATGAGGCAGTTAAGGGCAAGTGCATGTATCACGCCTGTAAACAATGAATAGCGAATGTGGTGATAGCTAGAGTCATTTGGTTAGCTAAAAAAAGGCTTTATTAGTGTTAAAGTTGGGGATTTGAAATAACTATGCTAGATTAAGAGAGAAGGCCTAAATTGAGAGTTTGAATCACTGAACAAGTATTTTGGAGATAGCTTTGAAAAGTTTTTAACTTTTTTAGAAAATTTCATTCCTTATGCAAGATCAAACCCTGCATGAGATCGGTTACATGAAAATTTATGCAAGAGTATTATATTTTCAGGATCAAAGCTGGCTTAGTGATTCAAGTTATCATAAATTAACCCAGCAGGAATAGAAAATTAAGGTGTTACACATTGGTTTGCATATAATTGAATCTCACACCAGCGTATCTATAACTAAGGAAAAATTATAGTACAAGTATTGCTACAAAGAAAATGCCCGTGTCATGCTAGATCACATCAACGATTTTAACGACTTAACATTAACCAACGTATGTTAATCGCATCAACAATTTTGAGAACCTAGCATCAACCAAGGTTATTCACTTCACGATTTTAAGAACCTGGCATCAACCAAGATTAATCACATCATCTATTTTGAGAACCTAACATCAACTAAGTTATTTGCATCACAATTTTGAGAACTTGGCATCAACCAAGATTAATGACATCAAAAATTTTGAGAACCTAGCATCAACCAAGGTTAATTCATGCAGGGAAAAATATTACAAGTTCTCATGCTTAATTAGGGGTGAGTAAAACCGAATCGGAACCGAAAACCGAACCGAACTGAACTCAATTTGGTTATCACGGTTTTTTTTTGGGTTATTTTATTCGAGTATTTTGGTTATCGGTGTTCAGTTCGGTGTCTTGAAAAATAATTTGGATAGTACCGAAATAATCAAATATGAATGAACTTTTTAAAAAAAATATTTCTCCCCTAGTCTCCCCAATCCCCACGACTCACCCACTCTTATTATTTTCTTTTGACTCTATCTGTCCAGTCCACCAGTCCCGTGACCCACACCCGCCCAGAGTTCAGCTCTCCGCAGCTCCACGTCACCTCAGTTCACGCCCTCTGTGGCTTTGCCCTCACACACTATCACAGACTCACAGTATCACACTCTCACTCTCTCTCTCTCTCTCTCTCAAACTCTCAACAACTTCTGTTTGTCCATCTATGAACCCTCAAGCCCTAAATCTCACAGCCACAGGTCGATGGTCGGCTGATTGTAGCTTCTATCTCAATGACTCCCTTCATCCTTGCAAGTTCCAATCTACACACCTTACCTTAGCCGTCGCAAAGTTCGGACTTCAGACTTACAAATCACAGCTTCAATCAGTCATCACATATTGCCACAATCTCCTCCCTTTCCCTCCTCCATCCTCACTCTCTCACCGTCAGTCTTCATTCTAGTGAGGTAAGACGTGGTTAATGTTGTATATCAATGCGACATTGTGATAACTATGCTATTATGAACATTCAGATTTCGGAGTTCCAAGTTTCATGTTTGAGCACATCTTGCATGTGAAAATGAAAAATCTGATCTTTTGTTTGATTCAAATCAGATTCTTCATGTATGATAAAATAGAAATTAAAATATGATCTTCGACAAAAACAATACTGAATTCATAGAATTTGATCTTGTTTTTTAAGCAATGATTCTCGGAGATATCCTTTTTGAGAGACGTGACTTTTTTCTGGGATTTCATTGCTAGCCCATTTTCACCTCCTTTATCATAGTAGCACAAAAGCAAGAAAGCTGCAATAACACCAAACGCCAGCCCACTGCAACCTAGAATTATACCTATTAAAGCCGACTTACCGAGTCTTTTTGATGTTTTCTTTCTTGGTTGAGCATTTGCCAATGAAAGATTGTTCCCTGAAAACGCCCAACTTGGGAATCTCAGATGGGATGTGGGCACCGTCCCACTAAGCTTATTGTTCCCTAAAAACACCCAATTTGCTAACGAAAGAGTTCCAAGTTTCATCTCATTTCCTTTTATTGTGGATTACCCGTTCTAATAAACTTTGCTGGAAGTTGGGCTAAATAAGAGAAAGTTGTTGGAAGCATGAGTGAGTGAGTCTCTTTGCTTTGTAGCTATTTGATTCAGGTTCCACTTTGCTCCGTATTCTGTAGCATATTCCCTTTCTGGCTCTGGCCTTCATGTGCGAAATTTGTTTGTTTTTTTTTTTTTCTTTACCTCTAAAGTTGTGCACTATCTAATTTTCTTGTTTAATTGTAGTTGTTGGTGACTTGATAGCAAGTTGTATGCAAAGAACTTTAGGACAAGTAATGGCTGGAATTTCAGGCTGCCTTGTGGAATTTCAGGAAAAAAACTTGCGTGATTCTCCACCAGCAATGTCAAATCTTTTCTTTGACTGAATCTATTCTGGATTTCTTGCTGAACGCTATTGTGATATTTTGGGTCACTTGTTTGATTTCTACCATGTGATGGTGGGGTGTTGAATGTCTTCCTCTTGAGATCGTTGGTTTTTGCTATCAGATGGTGGTTCTTTTTGTTCATTGACAATGGTTCATGATGGTTCTTCTAGCATATTTACAATTTCGTGGGTATTTTGGTCTTTTCATGAATATTAAATTTTGGGAGAATTGCAATTGCATATTTACAACTTGTCATTGACTTTTTAATAATTATTCTGTCTCACAATATATGTAATGTGTAATAAGATATATGTGATTTTGGAATTTAAAACTTTTATTACACCTTTCAAATATATAAATTCTTTGTACAAAAAAAGCTCAAAAAATCATTAATTTCCACTATTTAGACTTCTTGTGCGTACTGGATTAGAATAATACTTGAAAAAAAAAAAGGCCGAATAACCAAATAAGCCTATTGATTGAACCGAATATATTTTGGTTATTTCGGTTCAGTTAGTTCACTATGTTTGATTTCGGTTCAGTTTCTTAATTGTAATCATTTCGGTTATTTTAGTTATTAACATTAACCGAAATGACACAAACAAATATGTAGCAATCAAACACAATCATATTATAGGAAAGAGCTACTACCTTTTGTGTTTTATTTCATATTAAATCCTACTACTGACTTCTTTTTCTAATGTTTCCTTGATGGGTTTAGGCAAATATCAAAACCTAGTATATTTGTAAGGATAGATTAACAATAATTCCATTTACATAATTTCTCTTACGTTCTAACTTATCCAAGCTCTACCTTGGCCATCAGGTACAAAATACATTATATATTGTATTTAAGGACCTTTCAACTGTCCTTCATTTCTCAACTCCAACCAGTGATCATTCCTTTATGTCCCGTTTGGTAGCATGGAAGTGGAGGCCAGGAAGCGGAAGTGGAAGTGGAACCGTGATGTTTGTATGTTTGGTAGGTGTGAACCCACTTCCCTGGGGAAATCAATTCCATCAAAATTGATGGAACCCGGTTCCATCTTACCCCCCCGGGAACTCAGTTCCAATTCCATGGAACTGCATTTCTGACCATTTTGTCCTCTTACCATTGTTTCCTGAAACAACCGATGACCACCATGGGGATGACGCAGGACGGTGGGAGGACGGCGGCGAAAGACAAGGAGGCGGCGGACGATGATTCTTCACTGCTAATTTTGGTTTTTGAAGAGTTTCTTTGTTTACTCACTCTCCCTCTTTGATCTGTGATATGGGGCAATGAACAATGGACAACAAATGGCAGACGATGGGCGACGAATGGCGAATGGTGACGGCAAGCGGTGCTACACTTGCAGAACACTACGGCAGATCTGGTGTGATAGTTTAACAGTAGATCTGAGGATGCTACTCGTTTATTCATGCTTCTACTTTTTTTTTGTTTTTAAATTGGTTTGTGTATTAGATATGGGTTTGATTTGAGTATGATTATTGATTTCTGGTTTTGATTCTGATTTCATGGGGGAAGTTTAACATGTGGATAGGGGATAAGGAGGAAGAAGACGATGAATCTGAGAGAGAGCCTTTTTTTTTTTTTTTGAGCTGAGGGTGTTTTGGTACTTTTATATTATAAATACAAATATAAATTATAAATAATACCACACTTCTATGGTCATACCAAACACACTTTAAAACCCACTTTCACTTCCAATTCCATTTCTGTTTCTACTTTCACTTTTATCAAAAACTCTTCCATCGTATCAAATAGGGCATTAATTCTTTAATTTTAAGCTTCTGTTAGTTCCACCAAACAATATGCGTTTCGCTGACGTAAACAATCTTTCTCAGTCCCAAATTTGCCCCCTTAAATTAGCTTCTCAATTGTTGTTTTTCACTAACTTTTAGGTTGTCTGCTCTTTTACTTGAAAATTCCTTTCTCATTCCTATCCTATATAATTGCTTGTTTTAGATACATTGAACCGCTTTATTATAACAAAATCATGTTCCTTCTCTCTCAAACAAGGCTCACCGAACAGGGCATTGGGAGAAAAATAAAAAGAAAACCAGATTAGAGGTATCTATACTTTTTTTCAATTTTTAATTTGATGCCTATGTATTTTTGTCTCTTAATTAAATATTTAATTTTACTTTTTAGCAATATTAGTATTTTTAGTTTCTATGCAAGGGTTAACAATATTAATAGAGCAAAATTACAGATTTAATTAAGAGATAAAAACACATGGGTATTAAATTGAAAATTGCAAAAAAATGTATAGATATCTCTAAAATTGCTTTCCTGAAAATGAAGAAATTCAACTCTATTGTCACGATACACATCACAGGGGCTTATAAAGTTGGCTTGGGGTGTGGCATATTTTAGAATATTTGTTTATCATCTTAAAACTGAAACATTACGTTACTTTCAATTTTTGGCCTACTAAACTTATATACACACACCTGTAAACCTACACTTGATTGCCACATTTAGTAAGCGGGACATTAACTTTTAGCCCCCAGAAACATTTGGGCCAGCATTCTTTATAAAGTTCTTTAATCACATATAATATCTTCACAAGCTTTAACTCATATCTAAATGCCAAGGAGAGTGGCTGGAGGATGAAGCTGGTCTTAAAAAGCTGGTTGTTGATTATTGCAAAACTTTGTATTCCCTGGACCACACTGGTCATATTGACCTAGTTACTAAAGTTAATTTTCCTAGAATTGATAATTCTTCTTTGCAATTTATGTGTAATGCCTACTAATGAGGAAATTAAATCTGCTATTTTTGCTATGGGACGGTTTTGATGGTTTCTTTCCTATTTTCTTTCAACATAATTGGAAGATTTTTGGTCCACCCATGTGTAAATTTTTAAAAAGTTTTTTTCAAGGAAGTGTGACAGTTGATGAGTATAACAAACCCTTAATCTCTCTTATACTGAAAAGAGAAAATCCGAAGATAGTTGCTCAGTTTAGATGAATATCTCTTTGTTCGGTGCATTACAAATGTGTGACGAAAATTATCACTTGAAGACTCAAGTCAGTGATGAATGATGTGATTTCTCCTTTTCAAGCTAGTTTTATTAAAGGAAGACAAATACATGATAACATTATTATTGGGCAAGAGATCCTACATGTGATGAACAGAATAAAACGAAGAAAAGGGTTAGTAGCAATGAAGGTTGATCTTGGGAAAGCCTATGATAGGTTTAGCTGGAAATTTCTCCATAATGTCCTTTATGAAGTGGGATTGGAAGAAAAATTCGTGAATCTAGTAATGTACTGTGTAACTCCTGTCCATTATAATCCATTCAACTCCCCACTCTCAACATTGAACTAATAATTTCTAAAGTGATCCCACATAGTAGTTTGAAAGGAAAGAAAATGGACGATAACGCCACCGCCCTCAACCTTCCCTTCCCTTCCCTTCCCTCAACAAGGCAAGTCTCTCTATAGTTATAATTGAAAATGTTAGTTACTTTCTATTTGTGCTATTTCTAGAAGAATATTTTGTGGTAATGACTAAAATAAACAATTATATGACAGCTCATACAAATCATGATATACAATAGTCAATTTTACACAAATCAAAGAAAAGCCGGTTTCAGAACACAACCAACGAAGATTCTCACATTAATCCCACACTCAACAAACGTATCATAACAAGTACTTTGCTCTTCTCGAATAAATTCAACAAGTCACTAATTCCTATAGTGCCCAAGATAAAGTTATTTCCATAGAAATATAGCAACTTAATCTTTATAGCGATACTAGAAAGATAGGGGACAAAAGTGTTTCACCCCTCAATTTTGTAGCATAATTAATTTAATACAATATTACAGAAATCCAATTTGTGGCTCCAATTTTGCCTCCAACAAATTTTGAAGAAAATATACATATAAACTCTTAGAAAAAGAAACTAAAGTGGCATTATTAATCAATATATAATATAATTGGGAAAAAAGGTTTTGGTGGGAACTATTTGAAATTAAGGTTAGAAAAGTGGTATACTTTCATTTACATTTTATTTTCATTTTTAACTTCACGCCATTAGTTATACTATGATTATAATATGAACTCTGTTCTAATGGCATGGCAACAAATATAAGAGACACAAGTGTTTTCACCCTCACTTTTGTAACACAATTAATCTTAATTACAAGTTGTGATTTCCTATTTATGTATTAGCCTATTCTATTTGACCTTTAATTATATCCCGCTAATGTAGAATTAAAAGAAACCAAATAGATATAACACTAATTTCAAGTTAAGAATTTGACATATCAAAAGAATTAAACAGATTTCATTGAGTCACATCTAGTGACCTGGACCGAACAGGCCAGTCAGACCGGTCAAATCGTCAACCAAAAAACTTTGCGGCTCATTTTAGACATTTGGACCATTTGATGATTTAAGCCAGATTGAACCGTTCTGACCAGGCTTTTGAGCTTGAAGTTGGAGATGAGCCAGGAACTAGGACGAGTTTTGAAGAGCCGGCCGGGTTAAAATTGGGGGTGGGTTATATAACACCTCTTTTATTACCCTATTATATGTCAATTAAAACCATTATAATACATTTTCCAGTGTTTCTGAGTGAAAATTTTCAATTTCAAAATTTCACATTTAATTCTGTCCGTACACTGTTCATCTAAATTTGGACCAACTTTGAAAATTCATAACTAATTCTAGAAAAATCAAAACAAGGTGGTTCTGATTTTCACACAAAGCTTGCTAAGAGTTCTATAGGAAAAAAATATCTATTGGACTCAATTCCATCCATAACAGTGCCAACAAAATTCAACAAGTTACACTGTTTATATGGTTAATTTTCAAATTTTTAGAATTTTAGCCCAACTTTGGAAGGGCATAACTCTTAGCACAAAACTCCAAATTTGATGTTTTACCACTTGATTCAAAGCTAAAAATGAGATCTATTGGCCTCCAAAATCTCAGGTCTAGTTTCCATCATGTGCTTATTATTTTATATGCCATTATTTTGCCCTTAATTTAGGCAATTTTATTCTCTAATCCCTTCTTTCTTAAATTTTGTATTCCTTTTTCCTTTTCCATATACCCTTTAGGCATGTTAGGATTATAGTTTTGATGATAACAAAGTTAGATTAATTGGGTTAAGTATGTTGATCGATCATCTGATCAATCAATCGTTTATCGCTAAGTTTTCAGATAACTGCTCAGGTATAAATCAGTTTTATAGTAGGTGTTTTGATCGAAGATCTATCCGATAAGTTGTTGATCGATAAAATGTTCGATTATCGCTAACATGGAAATCACACAAGGTTACGGTTAATTATCGATCACCTGATCGATAACATCAGATAAACAATCGAGTTACTAATAAAGAGAACCAAATTTGAAGTGCATTTATCGATCACATGATCGATAAATCAGTTATCAATAACGACTTCAATAAGAGGTAACACAATCTACTCGTTCTGCACATTAATTCTGTTACCATTTATCAATCATATTTTCGATCATTTGTTTATCGATCACATGATCGATCATTATGCTCTAACTCTCTGAATGCAGGTAATCATCTTAACTGCTGGATCGATAACCTTATCGATCATAAAATTATCAATCACATGATCGATAATCAATGTCTTTATCTACTCTTATTTAGTTTTTCTACAACCAAATTATCGATAACATTATCGATCATTTAACTTGTTTGCATAACATCTTTTCACATAACATGATCGATAAAGAGTCTAAGGATTGCTATATTCACATTAACTTATGTTGAACCATTTTCGATCACCTAATCGATCATTGAATTTTCGATAATATGATCGATCATCCAATTTCCTGAAACTCATGTTTTCACAAAATGTGATCGATAATCAGTTTCTTTACCTTACAGGATTAAATTTCTTTTCTCACTTTATCGATCACTTGTTCGAATATTCATTGATCGATCACCTGTTCGATCATTTCAGATAGTCTGTGTCTTTCACTGAATATATTCATACTCATGGTGTAACATCCTAAGTTGATCGGGTTTTAATGGCCTCTTTTGAGTTGATTTTGAGGATAGATTAGTGATTTAATCTTGATCTTGGTGTTTGGGTTTGATTTGAGGTTGGTTGGAGGCATAGGTGAACGTACCCCTCTCAGGGTATGTTCGCCGCGGCGCACCGGGAGTTTCAGAGGGGGGTGTCTTCTCGGGAAGGTTTGGCCGCGGCGAAGTTGTTCAGGTGAGCGAGGCTTCCCTTTCGGGAAGGTTTCGCCGCGGCAAAGGTAGGGGTATGCTGCGGTGAATGTTTTCTGGGCGAGCGAGAGTTTCCTCTCGGGAAGCTTTCGCCGCGGCGAAAATTGGGGTTCGCCGCGGCGAAGTCAGGTTTTCAGGTGACTAATTCCTCTCGGGATTAGTTCACCGCGGTGAAGATTGAGTTCGCCGCGGCGAAAGGTCGCGAATCTATATATTCGCGAGAGCAGTCAGCGTGCGAAAAATAAGAAAATCTAAGGAGGAGAGAGGAGCTCTGCTAGGGTTTCGTTGTTGAGGCTTGGGAAAGGCATTTCTAAGGATCCATTACCTTAAGTAAGTGATTTTAACCTCTAATCTTCTTCCTTTCTTGGGATTTCTTAGAATCTATAAGGAATTATGGTGAAACCCTAGGATTTTCTAGGTTGTGTTGGAACTGAGGTTTTTGACCGATTGTTTTGAGTTTAATTGATTGCATTGGGTTAGTTTAAGTGTTTAATCGGTGTAGTTTCCTTGGATTTAAATAATCTTGAATTTTTGGAGCTAGGGTTTATGGAATTGGATGATTTGGGATTGAGGATGATAATGTAGAGATTGATTTTGAGTTTTGTGAATTGGGTTATGTTAAGGAGGGTTAAATTGGATGTTTAATCTGTTTAGATTTGTTGTTGGAACCTTAATTGCTCAAATGATATGTTGGAGGTTGAATTCCTATAGTGGGTCCTTGAGGTTTGAACTCTAATTGATGCTTGGAAGGAGACTTGATGTTTTAATAGACTTTGAGGACTTTGGAGTGTTGTTTTGATAGTTATACCCTTTGAGTTGGGTAGAGTTTTGATGGAAGATAGGAATTTTGTGTCCCCAAGTGTTGTTTTGGCCACATTATTAGTTTGAGAGCTAATATATGTTGGTTGTGTGTTTGTGTGCTTGTGTAGACCGGTTGTGAGTTTTGGTGGTGCGCGGGGCCACTTTGTTGGTTGTTATTCCTTGCTCAGGCGAGAGGTAACCACTTTCCAATCCTTAGTACTTGCTTCTGTGGTATTGTGAGTAGATTTATGTTTTGTGCTCTAAGTAGTAATTATGTTCAAATTGTATGTTGTGTAAAAAAAAAAGGAAAACCGTCTTGTGGGGTTTCGACTAATGATGAATGAATTTTGGAATTGTGAAAGATATGCCACTGAATGAGGTTAATTGTGAAATGATTATTACTCTTTGATTATGATTTGAGCATGATGCATTAATTGGGAATTGGTGAGAGTTTTGTCTGTTACTACCACGTGGTAAGGCCTCCATTAATGCATGATGGTTGGCTCTTTACGTCCCCTATAGTGAGGGATAGGCCTTCGGGCTCATTACGTCCCCCAGAGTGAGGGATAGGCCTTTATGGCTCCTTACGTCCCCCATAGTGAGGGATAGGCCAGGTTCGGCTCCTGAAAATCCCCCAAAGTGAGGGATTTGATTGATGGGATTGCATCATTGCACTTACATGAATTGTTGTGGCTATCAATATATATATATATCTATGATTTGTGAACTGCCCCACTTGACACCTTACGAGCACCTATTTAGTAGTACCTAGTATTGGAAAGGTTGGTTACTGGGACTTTGTCTCACCCCGTGGTTTACAATATTTTCAGGTGAAGGTTCTAGGCGTGCGCCTTCGGGAAGAGACGCAGAGGCTTGAGCTTGGTTAGCTTTAGGCCTCTAGCCTTTGTTGATGTATGGCTAGTTGTATATTGCCATGTTTAGGGTCCTTTTAAACTATTTTGATTGCCCGGTTTATTTGTAAACTGGAGGAAGTGTATCTTCTTCTTATTTTAATTGGGCCGGAGGCCCCTTTTTACTGATTATGGAACTTGGATTTACATGGTTGGAAACCATTTGGATGGGCTAATTTTGTTGTCTTTTATTACCCGAGCCGGAGGCTCGGAGGCCCAGTGATTGTGATTGAATGATGATAGTTGCATGCAACTGCGTTTGAGATGGAACTGAGTTTTAAATGTTAATTTTTCTAAAATTACGTAATTTCTTTCTACTATGGTAGTTGTTGTAACATCTTTCTTTTTCTACCATAGTAGTGGTCTTATGACGAGTTATAATGTTTTAAGGTTAAGGGTTTTACACATGGTTTATCGATAACCTTATCCATCATCCATTTATCGATAATTTGTTCGATCATCAATGACTGAAGTTTCATTTCTGTAACATTTGAATTATCAATAACGTGTTCGATCAACAAGTGTTCGATCACTTGTTCGATCATGGAACGATTTCCGTTTACCATGATAATTCTTAAAGTCAATGATCCAACACTTGATCGATAATATTGATGAATTGATTCAAAAAGCTTTCACTCTATTTATCGATAACCTGATCAATCAACAAGTAATCGATCACTACTTCGATCAAGCATATCCAGAATGTCTTTCTGCTCTTTTTACAGATAAATCACTTCGTCCAAAATCATTGAATGATAAATTCGTTTTCTCTTCTTAGTTCATGACTAAAGCATACTCCGCAAGACTCTTACTTGTTCAAAGTTTAAAATATGCAGATCACTAAGAAAGACTGCAACGGCTCTTCAACGAGATTACGTAAACTGCAACCTACAGTGTTAGAAGCTCAGACGCATTAATGGCGGAACCGTTGAAACCGGCGAAACACGCAAACGGAGTCACAACGGCTAGAAGCTCTTCCGTCTAACGGCTACTTAACGATCTCAACTATAAAAGGCGCGAAGAAGCATTAATGAAGGGATTGAATACCGGAACTACCACCCGTGATTATTAAGTCTAGCATTCACTACTCTGTTTTCCGCAATACTACTGAGCATCAGTGTTCATCATTAAATTCACTCTGTAAGAGAGCCGATAACTACTCTTCATTAAATACTATTGAGTGATACTCAAGAGTGTGGACTCTTGAGAGGGCTTGTATCCTTACGGGAGTAAGGGGGAGTGATTGAGCGATTCAATTACTGTACCGAGGCACCAAGAGCCCTGTCAATCTTGGAAGATAGTGAAATACTCAGAAGTGTTCTGAGGACTGGACATAGGTCAAGTGGTTAAGACCGAACCGGTATAAATCTTGTGTCTTCCCTCTTCGGTGAAATCTCTCCTGACTCTGACTCTCTGTTTTTCAATACTATCTCGTTTTAATTTTTAAGTTTTTGTAACTCACCCAATTCACCCCCTCTTGGGTGAGATTGATTCTAACATTTGGTATCAGAGCAGGTCTCTTCACTAAGGATTTAACAGTCCGAAGAGAGATCTAATGGCAGGATTCGGAGATAGCGTGCTACCGGAAGGATGTTCAACATCTAAACCGCCAGGCTTCAGTGGAGAAAATTATACCTTCTGGAAAATGAGGATGAAAATCTTCATCAAGGCCATAGAGTATGGTTTGTGGGACGTAATAGAAAACGGCAACTATGTCCCAATGAAAACAATAGATGGCCAGCAAGTACGCAAGAGTCCCAGGGAGTTCGATGAGGAAGACAAGAAGCTGGTGACCCTAAATGACAAAGCTATCAACATACTCACGTGTGCACTTAGCCAGAGGGAATATTTCAGAGTCTCAAGTCTGGAAACTGCAAAGGAAATGTGGGAGGCTCTGGAGATAGCTCACGAAGGAACCACCGGTGTAAAACAGAGCAGAATCAACACTCTCACCACCGAATTCGAGTTATTCAGAATGAAGGAAGGAGAGAGTATCCGAGACATGGAAGTCAGATTCTCACATCTCATAAACCACCTCACTGCACTTGGGAAGAAATATAGTCAAGAAGATCAAGTGAGGAAAATACTGAGCGATCTCACAAAAGAATGGGAACCGAAAGTAACAGCTATTGAAGAAACCAAAGGAGAATCCATTGGTTCTGTTGCAGCGCTGTTCGGGAGCCTCGCTGAATATGAGAGCAAGCAAAAATACAAAAAGGAGATGAATGAGAAGAACCGGAAAAGCATCGCTCTTAAAACTCAAGAGAGCGAAGATGATAATGAAGATGATCTTGAGGATGATGAAGTGGGCCTTATAGTCAGAAGGTTCAAGAAATTCTACAAAAACATAACAAGAAAGAAGTTCCAGCCGAAACGCAGAATTTCATCATATCCGAACGAACCAAAGGATCCAATCATTTGCTTCGAATGTAAGAAGCCAGGACATATCAAGGCAAAATGTCCCCAACTTTCTAGAACGAAGGACAAAGAAAAGAAGAAAGAAAGATTTAGAAAGAAGAAAGCCTTCGTCACATCAATCTGGGGAGACAGTTCTTCAGATGAAGAAGAAGGAAGTGATGATGAAGAAACCGCTAACATCTGTCTAGTGGCCCAAGAAAACGAGGAATCAGAGACAGACGAGGTAATAATTTCTGAACCATCTTATGATGAATTACAGTCCGAATACAATGCATTACATTTAGAATTAGTAAGAATTGCAAAGGAGTTAGTAAGTTCTAAGAAAAGGATAAAGTTTTTAGAGGATCAACAATCAAAGGTTGAAGTCAATATAGATTCGACTTCAACTTGCAAAAGTTGTGAAAAGAATGAAAGGAAGATTAAAGATCTTACCAGAACCTTAGAAAAATTCACTAAAGGTAGCGAAATGCTTAAAGTGATCCTAGGAGCTCAACGGTGTTCTATGGACAAAACTGGTATAGGATACGATCCAACTCAGGATAAGTCAAAAGGAAAGAAAAAGAGTAGTGGTAGATCATATCTTACATATTTTAGAAATTCTGTGCATTCTTCAAATCCATTTGCACTTTGCTCTCACTGCAACCGTAAAGGCCATTCAACTTCTTCTTGTTACTATAAGAAGAAAGGAGCTTACGGAACATTAAAATGGGTGCCCAAAGGTACTTATGTACCAAAAATAACTCATACTAACCAAAAAGGACCCAAGAAGGTATGGGTACCTAAAACATGATTGTGGTTTTGCAGGTATGTCTCAAGGCATCCAGAACAAATAAATGGTATATAGACAGCGGATGCTCCAGACACATGACGGGTGACACTGAGAAGTTTACATCACTCAAACCAAAAGAAGGAGGAAAAGTAAGCTTTGGAGGAAACCAATCGGGAAAAATTACTGGAATTGGAGAAATCGGAAGTAGCATAGGCATGAAGGTCGAAGACGTGTACTACGTTGAAGGTCTATGTCATAATCTCCTCAGTGTCAGTCAAAGTGCGGACAAAAACAACTGGGTGATCTTTGACTCTGAAGAATGCTTAATCATAAGCAAAGATGACCTACCCTTGAAGAAAGAAGAATTGAATACAAAGCTAAGAGCTCTGAGGGACGGTAACTGTTATACACTTCAAATTGATTCTAAAACCTCTGAAAACTGTTTTATTAGTAAAAAGGAGGAAAGTTGGATTTGGCACAAATGACTTGCACATGTTAACATGAATCAACTTTCAAAATTAATAAAAAGGGATTTAGTTATTGGTTTACCAAAAATTCAGTATGAACATAATGTTATTTGTGATGCATGTCAAAAGGGTAAACAAACAAAGTCTTCGTTTAAATCAAAGAAGACAGTTTCAACTGAAAGACCACTCCAAATGATTCACATGGACTTGGTCGGCCCATCAAGAGTAAAAAGCTTTGGTGGAAATCTGTATACTCTTGTAATAGTTGATGACTATTCGAGATTTACCTGGACTCTATTTCTTTCCTCTAAAGATGAAACATTTAATGCTTTCATTATTTTTGCCAAAAAGGTTCAAAATGAGAAAGGTATATCTATTGTGTCAATTAGGTCTGATCACGGAGGAGAATTTGAAAACAACGAATTTGCAGACTATTGTGAGGAGCATGGAATTGACCACAACTTCTCTGCACCAAGGACTCCTCAACAGAACGGAGTAGTTGAACGAAAGAATAAGTACTCACGAAATGGCTAGAGCAATGCTAAATGAAAAGGGGTCTCACAAGTATTCTGGCAGAAGCAATGAGCACAGCTTGCTATATATCTAATAGAGCCTACATCAGAACACTGCTCGGAAAGACGCCATATGAATTGTACAAGGGGAGAAAACCTAATCTGACACATCTAAGGATCTTTGGGAGCAGATGCTATATCCACAACAACAACAAAGAAAACTTGGGTAAATTCGATCCTAAAGCTGATGAGGGTTTGTTTCTTGGCTACTCTAATCGTAGTAAAGCATACAGAATTTTCAATAAACGAACTTTTACAATAGAAGAATCAATTCATGTAGTGTTTGCTAAAACTGAAGCAATTTCAAAATCTGTAGATGATGATGATGCTGAGATCATTCAAAATTTTCAAAAAATGGATTTGAACAAAAATTCAAACAAATTATTTTCAGAAACCGTTTCAGAAAACAGGGATGATTTAAACGATCCCTCTTTACGAGAAAATCTAGAACAGCCAAAGGCATGGAGATATAACCGAGATCATCCACTGGAACAAGTCATTGGTAAAGTCAATGAAGGGGTCAAAACCCAGAGGCAAGTAGTCAATGAAGTTCTTTTTTCGGCATTCATATCTCACATTGAACCCTCCAGTATTGACAAAGCACTATCAGATGAATTCTGGATAGTTGCAATGCAGGAAGAGCTTAACCAATTTGAGAGAAATCAAGTTTGGGAATTGGTACCCAGACCAAATGACCATCCGGTCATTGGCACCAAATGGGTATTCAAAAACAAGCTCGATGAATCCGCACAGATCGTCAAGAACAAAGCCAGATTGGTAGCCAAAGGCTATAATCAAGAAGAGGGAATCGATTATGAAGAAACATATGCTCCTGTAGCCAGATTAGAAGCCATACGAGTTCTTTTGGCATTTGCTTGCATCAAAGATTTCAAACTATTTCAAATGGATGTTAAAAGTGCATTTCTGAACGGTTACATATCAGAAGAAGTGTTTATCGAACAACCTCCCGGTTTTGAAAATTCAAATTTTCCTAATCATGTTTACAAACTTAAAAAGGCTTTATACGGGTTGAAGCAAGCTCCTAGAGCTTGGTATGAACGACTTAGCAACTTCCTGATAGAAAAAGGTTTTGAAAGAGGTAAAGTGGATGCCACACTTTTCATTAAAAGAAGTAAGAAAGATCTTTTGATTGTTCAAATATATGTAGATGATATTATTTTCGGTGCTACTAACGAAGATCTCTGTCAAGAATTTGCTAAGCTTATGCAGGGAGAATTCGAGATGTCCATGATGGGAGAACTAAATTTCTTTCTGGGATTACAAATCAAACAAAAGAAAAACGGTATATTTATATCCCAGACAAAATATGTGAAGGAGTTACTGAAGAAATTTGGAATGGAGAATGCCAAAAGTGTAAAGACTCCTATGAGCTCAACCTGTTCGCTTGATGTGGACGAAGACGGCAAAAACATAAATCTAACAAGATATAGAGGAATGATCGGCTCCTTACTATACCTCACTGCAAGTAGACCAGATATTCAATTCAGTGTGGGAATGTGTGCAAGATATCAGTCAGCTCCAAAAGAGTCACATGAAGAAGCTGTCAAGAGGATACTCAGATATCTTGTAGGAACTCAAAATTTAGGAATCTGGTATCCTAAAAGAGGAACGAATATCTAATGGGATACTCAGACGCAGATCACGGTGGATATAAAACGGACAGAAAAAGCACCAGTGGACAATGTCAATTCTTCGGAGGATGTCTTGTCTCATGGTCAAGTAAAAAGCAAAACACTGTGGCAATCTCCTCAACGGAATCAAATATGTAGCCACTGCCTGCTGTTGTGCTCAGATCTTATGGTTAAAGCAACAAATACAGGATTTGGGAATCAACTTACGTGAGATTCCAATCTTATGTGATAATACGAGCACGATAAGTCTGTCCAAGAATCCAGTTCATCATGCCCGGACGAAACACATCGATGTCAGACATCACTTCATTCGGGACCATGTTCAAAAGAAAGATGTAAAGGTTGAGTTCATCCCCACTGAGTATCAAATAGCCGACATTTTCACAAAACCTCTAGATCAACAAAAGTTCAACTTCTTTCGAAGAGAATTGGGAATGGTAAATCCCAATGAATTGTAAGAAATCTCATGTTATTTAATATTAATTGCTTAAATTTAATGTTTTGATGATAAAATGACTAACTTAAGCATCGGAGTATGTAGAAATTTGTTTTGCAGGAAGCTCTGTTTCGATGAAGAAAAACAGAGGTAAACAGAGTATAAGATTATCGATCAAATGATCGATAATCCTGAAGGCAAGAAGAAGGTAATTTATCGATCACCTGATCGATAAATCCACTTTGTAAAGAAAGGGAACCGCTCCAACACAACAATTATCGATAATGTGATCGATAAACGCCCTATCGATCAGAACATCGATCAAGAGCCTCAAGGTTTTGAGACCCATCCTTCAAAATTGGTAAGCATTAATCGATAAGCTGACCGATAAGTTTAATTATCGAACAGATGATCGATAAACTAGATCAGGTACGCATCTCTTTTACTGACTTTATCGATAATATGTCCGATAAATGCATGATCGATAACGTAATCGATAATTCTGCTCTATGTTCAAGTGTGTTCTTCATAATTATCGAACACGTGATCGATCAAGGGTTGATCGATAACTTGATCGATAATTCCGAAGACTATAACGGTACTGTTTTGAAACCCCATTGTCAGTTTTCGAACCCTAACTCGAAAAATACCGGTCCCCTGTTTCGCGCAACGGTCAGGAATCACCATTCTCTTAAATTTCCAACCTCTCTTCCACTCGAATTCATCTCTACTACCTCTTTGACCTTCATCGAACTCAAAACACACTATTTCAACCGTTCGATTTATCAAGAAATCTCTCAAAGGCGCGAGTAAAGCAACCAAGTTCGGAAAGGGAAGATGGGTTGGAGAAGCAAAACCAATCAAGCGACACCACTCCTTCGGGTACTCGGAAACGATATAGACCGAAGGTAAGGGAGGAACCAACGAAGAAGAAGGGTACTCTGAAAATTCGTGAAAGTCGGGCAGAAGAGCAACCGACCTCTCTCAGAAAATCTCCCCGTTCCAAATCAAAATTACCGATAGTGACTGAAGAATCAGAGACCGAGTCGGATGATGGTGCCTCAGTTCAGAAAGCTGTGGAAACCGCTTTGAACATATCCATCCCCAAGCAACCAAGAAAGAAAAAGCAAAGGGCAAGTGAAGGAGTCGCACGGGAAATTCCTCCTGAAGGTATATCTACTGAATTTTCTGAGTTATTAACTGGAAATCTCGATAGTGAAGTTAATGTAGCAAAGTATAAAGCTGATTTTGCCAATAGAAAATTCTGTCCCGTGGTATCTGTGGACTTAGAGGGTCTGAGGAAAAACAAACAGATTGCTCTTGACTTAAGTGACCCACTGCAGCATTATTCAAATTGGTTAATCATTGGTGGTGAATACTGTCCTGAAGTAGTTAAAAGGTTCTACTGTAATATGGAATCCGTAGAAGAGTATGATGATCAGGACAATCTAAAAGAAAACTACTTAAAGGTCACACTGAGGGGCAGATCTTTCAAACTCACAAGTGTCAAATTAAATGAATTACTCGGGACCCAAGAGTTTGTGAGAGGTGGCAATATGAATGAAGTAAAAGCCTACAAAATTTTAATGCAGAGTGATGACTACCCTGGAGAGCTGAATTTCCCTCCTAAGCAGATGTGTGATTTCTATAGGATCATCCATTACATCTATTCTAGGAGCATGGTAAACAAATCCGGCAGTTTCTCACATCTCACTCAGGATGATTATCTTCTTCTAGCCCGGATTATTAGTGGGGAGAAGATTAATATTGGGGATCTTATCTATTCTGAGATGAAGGACTTTGTTCTTAACAAGTCCAGATCAACCCCAATTCCCTATCCTCAGCTGGCCACCTACCTCCTTCAGGCACATAACATTGCTCCATTTAAGCCTGGGGAACTCAAGACCAAGGTTCCTGGTTTTGGCCTCACTCAACTTCACAAGATGAGGATCTCTGTTCCCTTTACACCATCACAGAAGGTATCTCAAAAGGATAAGGGAAAGCAACCTGTTGCTAGTACATCTCGGACCCAGGATGAAGCTGAATCCACTGCCGCTCCATCTCATACCCCTGGTCCATCTTTTATAGAGAGATCCCTCAGGGAAATGTTTCAGGCTGAGCTTCGCGCGTTTGAGACCAGAGTATACTCCACTGCGAGAGACTATGGGGAAATCTCTGATCGAAAGTTTGAGGGCATTTCTAAGATTCTGGATCTTCACCAACAAGCTATGGTGGTTTTGGAAAAAGAAGTTACAGAGAGATTTAATTCAGTGGACAAGGAACTTCAAGAGCTTAAAGGATTGGTTACTTCTCTCTGCCACCATTTCACTGCCCCTAGCACAAGCTTCAGCTATGAGGATCTCCTCTTTCATCCACCCTCTCCACCTCACCCAGCCTGCACCTCCTTCCTCTCCCTTACCCACTTCTCCTATTTCCACCACTTCTCCTTCTGTCCCATCTACCTCTGTTCCAGTCCCTACTACTCTTGCTCTTATCACTGTACCCCAACCTGTTCCCTCCTTTCATTTTCTATCTTTTTCTCCACTTTCTCACCTTCCTCCTCTCCCTATTCCCCTGACCATTCCTTCGGTTCATACCTCTTCCCCCTCATCTGATGCTGACAAAAAGGGGGAGAAGAAAACTGATGATGTTTTGTAGTTGCTTTATGGTTTTATGACATTTTATGGCTTTATTTATGGCTTTATGTTATCTCTTTTTCTGTCACTTTTGTGTACCTGGATAGTGATTTTATCGATAATATTTTTCTGATATTTATTTGCTTTTTCACGTATTATGAGGTTATGAAACTGGTTGATGTTTTCTTTGATAGTTGATTTATAACTTATGTTTTGTCATCATCAAAAAGGGGGAGAATGTTAGGATTATAGTTTTGATGATAACAAAGTTAGATTAATTAGGTTAAGTATGTTGATCGATCATCTGATCAATCAATCGTTTATCGCTAAGTTTTCAGATAACTGCTCAGGTATAAATCAGTTTTATAGTAGGTGTTTTGATCGAAGATCTATCTGATAAGTTGTTAATCGATAAAATGTTCGATTATCACTAACATGGAAATCACACAAGGTTACGGTTAATTATCGATCACCTTATCGATAACATCAGATAAACAATCGAGTTACTAATAAAGAGAACCAAATCTAAAGTGCATTTATCGATCACATGATCGATAAATCAGTTATCAATAACGACTTCGATAAGAGGTAACACAATCTACTCGTTCTGCACATTAATTCTGTTACCATTTATCGATCATATTTTTGATCATTTGTTTATCGATCACATGATCGATTATTATGCTCTAACTCTCTAAATGCAGGTAATCATCTTAACTGCTGGATCGATAACCTTATCGATCATAAAATTATCGATCACATGATCGATAATCAATGTCTTTATCTATTCTTATTTAGTTTTTCTGCAACCAAATTATCGATAACATTATCGATAATTTAACTTGTTTGCATAACATCTTTTCACATAACATGATCGATAAAGAGTCTAAGGATTGCTATATTCGCATTAACTTATGTTGAACCATTTTCGATCACCTAATCAATCATTGACTTTTCGATAATATGATCGATCATCCAATTTCCTGAAATTCATGTTTTCACAAAACGTGATCGATAATCAGTTTCTTTACCTTACAGGATTAAATTTCTTTTCTCACTTTATCGATCACTTGTTCGAATATTCATTGATCGATCACCTGTTCAATCATTTCAGATAGTCTGTGTCTTTCACTGAATATATTCATACTCATGGTTTATTGATAACCTTATCCATCATCCATTTATCGATAATTTGTTCGATCATCAATGACTGAAGTTTCATTTCTATAACATTTGAATTATCGATAATGTGTTCGATCAACAAGTGCTCGATCACTTGTTCGATCATGGAACGATTTTCGTTTACCATGATAATTCTTAAAGTCAATGATCCAACACTTGATCGATAATATTGATGAACTGATTCAAAAAGCTTTCACTCTATTTATCGATAACCTGATCGATCAACAAGTAATCGATCACCACTTCGATCAAGCATATCCAGAATGTCTTTCTGCTCTTTTTACAGATAAATCACTTCGTCCAAAATCATTGAATGATAAATTCGTTTTCTCTTCTTAGTTCATGACTAAAGCATACTCCGCAAGCTCTTACTTGTTCAAAGTTTAAAATATGCAGATCACTAAGAAAGACTGCAACAGCTCTTCAACGAGATTACGTAAACTGCAACCTACAGTGTCAAAAGCTCAGACGCATTAATGGCGGAACCGTTGAAACTGGCAAAACACGCAAACGGAGTCACAACGGCTAGAAGCTCTTCCGTCTAACGGCTACTTAACGATCTCAACTATAAAAGGCGCGAAGAAGCATTAATGAAGGGATTGAATACCGGAACTACCACCCGTGATTATTAAGTCTAGCATTCACTACTCTGTTTTCCGCAATACTACTGAGCATCAGTGTTCATCATTAAATTCACTCTGTAAGAGAGCCGATAACTACTCTTCATTAAATACTATTGAGTGATACTCAAGAGTGTGGACTCTTGAGAGGGCTTGTATCCTTACGGGAGTAAGGGGGAGTGATTGAGCGATTCAATTACTGTACCGAGGCACCAAGAGCCCTGTCAATCTTGGAAGATAGTGAAATACTCAGAAGTGTTCTGAGGACTGGACATAGGTCAAGTGGTTAAGACCGAACCGGTATAAATCTTGTGTCTTCCCTCTTCGGTGAAATCTCTCCTGACTCTGACTCTCTGTTTTTCAATACTATCTCGTTTTAATTTTTAAGTTTTTGTAACTCACCCAATTCACCCCCCTCTTGGATGAGATTGATTCTAACAAGGCATTCTACCACTTAGTATTTCAACACTTGGGCATGTCATACCATTATAATTTACAACATATTACCATTCATAATCTATTACAAACTTGGCATAAAGTTTAGTAATGCATTACATGACATTCCAAAATAACATAATAATGATCAAGCTTCTCTATCCTAATACCAACTCTTTGCCCTGATCCATGGATGAGCCACTCCCTATTGAGACATAATTTGATATAAGAGGGATGAGATTTCATAGAAATCTTAGTAGCATTTGAATTATAATTATCATGCAAACCAAGCAAGTTATGATATATTATAGAACTTCAAGACATTCTTAAGTCATATAAAATTATACTTATTCCCATGCTAGGAAAAGAATATCAACACTTTC
This sequence comes from Neltuma alba, assembly GCF_004799145.2. Lineage (NCBI taxonomy): Eukaryota > Viridiplantae > Streptophyta > Magnoliopsida > Fabales > Fabaceae > Neltuma > Neltuma alba. The sequence continues at coordinate 1,564,478 of NW_021635044.1, forward strand.
ATATTAACACCAATCAATGCATTTGGTCAAAGCATAAATAAAAATCATGCAACTAACGAATATCACAACACAAGTCTCCTGATCCAAGCAAACAACATGTCACATTAAACAAGCAAGATAAACAATCAAATTATAATTCAAAGCTACCTTTTATCACTTCTCCAATTCAGTTAGCTCAAAGAATAATGATTTTCCTTGATTTCTCCTCACAAAGCCTATTAAATCAAGCATAAATATACGTTATATTAATAACCAAACAACTTAAACATAATCCCTAAACTTTAACTTAACATTTTCTCTCCCTTTCTTTGATTTTTATTAAAATGATTCCTCCTTTAGAATCAATAACCTCATGACTCATTCCTACATAATTTTTCATGAGAAATTCAAATATGGAATCAGATTTTTGAAAATCAAACTCCATTCCTATGTATTTACCTTGGCTTAATAGGGGGTGCAATCTTCCAAAAATCCCATTTTTGATTCCAATGATTTTAAACACTTTCCAACAACATATCCCTACACAAAAACATGTTTTAAACCCATTGGAATTATCAAATCAAGCCAAAACAATTTGCTTCTACATGAACAGTGCTAGGGCGAAATCTTGCTCTTAAACCCTAGGTGGATTTTTTTTCAAAAACCAATCCATACACCACTTAATCTTGCTTATTCCACTTGGTATTTAAGGTTTCTATCCTTCCCTAAACCTTTCATGGATAGACCAAAAATTTGACAGCATTTACACTTAGCTTTTCAACTCAAAACTCAACCAAAACTACGTTAAAGCTTAGGGATAGGAAGGCGTAAGCATACCTTGTTGTTCCTTTGATGTAAGTTGGATGATTCCTTGCCTAAAGAACTTGAAATTTTTGAACAAATAGGGCTGGGGCTACAGTGATAGAGTCTCCCCTTATTTTTCCAATTTTCCAACATTTATTTGTATTTTCTAAAAGGATACATATAGAAAAATATGATCTGCCTTCCCTCTCTCTATTTGGACAAAATTTGCCATCTCATGGAGGTTATTTGGTAGTCATCAAATGCTAGAAGAAGTCAGCTTTGAACAAGTGGCCAATTTCCAGAATTTTCCAAGCATTTATCCATGAATTTCACATTTTATTTAATAAAAATAGAGGGACCTGGAAGCTGCACGAAATTGGACCCTTATTGGACTCAATGTAGGCCCCACAAATGATTTGGGCTGGCCCAAAAATATGTCCCACAGTCCAAATCAAAATCCCAAACCAATTTGAAACTTTATCGGTTACTATTCACTAGTAACTTTTCATAATTTTTTCAGACCTCCAAGAATTTGTTTCTCTCCATGATAATTCACCTTTTAATATGAGAACATGATCTAAAAATTTTCAGAATTTTTCACCACCTCTAATTATTTATTTTGAGTTTTCTCCGATTAGGCCTTTATCGATGTCACTGCAGAAAAATAAATTCACTAAAATTAATTCCTGAACTTCCAAGACCTAAAAATAATTTTATAAATTCAAGTAAATATTTAGATAAAATATCCATCTTTTTTCCAAATTTATTGAGGCCTCTAACTAATTAAAATAATTATTTTTCTATGATGTTTTAATATTTTTTATATGATGTTTTAAAATTAATTCCTGAACTTCCAAGACCTAAAAATAATTTTATAAATTCAATTAAATATTTAGATAAAATATCCATCTTTTTTCCAAATTTATTGAGGCCTCTAACTAATTAAAATAATTATTTTTCTATGATGTTTTAATATTTTTCCGAAAAACCTTTGTTTATGGGAAATTCCATAATGATTCATTTTCATCGTAATTTTACCTTTTGGCCCTCAACCGAGCTTCCAAAATCTCTAATCTACACTTTTCCTATTTTTTTGAGAATTTTTTAGAATTTGTCTCAAATTTTCTTGTTTTACCCTTCCTAGACCAATAATTGTGAAAATGCCAATCCAGACCTTATCAGGGTTTCACATCAAAAGTTGGTTTGTCTCCCTGTCTAGTTTCTACATTGGCCCTTATTCCAATTTTTAATTCCCTATGTCCAAGTAAAATTTCTCGGGATGTGACAATTCCTCCCCTTTTAAATAAATTTCATCCTCAAAATTTAGAAACATACCTTATCTAACAGCTTTGTGTGTCTAGCCTTCATGTCGTCCTCCTGCTCTCACGTGGCCTCTTCTTGAGTTAGATCCCTCCAGATAACTTTAACCATTGGAATAGTCTTATTTCGTAATTGCTTAATCTACCGATCTATCACTTTCACAAGTTTTTCCTTAAAGGTGAGGTTATCTCGCAGCTCTATGTCTTCATATTCTAAGGTATGAGAGGGATCTGGTAGATACTTCTTCAACTAAAACACATGGAAGACGTCATGAATCTGGCTCATATTAGGGGGTAGGGCTAATTTGTAAGCCTCCAGGCCAACTTTTGATAGGATTTGAAAGGGTTTTGATGAATTTCGGCATCAATTTAAGGGCTTTGATTGAACTCCCTACACCTGTAATTAGAGGTACTTCCAGATTAACCGTGGTTTCCAACTTCAAATTTCAGGGGTTTCCATCGTACGTCGGCATTTTTCCTATCCTTTATATGACCCTAGCTCATTTTCATGACATTACTATGGCAGTGCTTTTGCCTTCATGGCTTTTTACTGTACCCTAGCGCTTCGGGTTCCTCTAACACTGCTTTTATCTGTTACTCCTAGCATACCTATTTGTTCCTATCTTTACTTTAAGGGCATGCCTCTTCTGTTTCATATTCTTGTCTTGTATTTAGCTTGCCTGAATATGTACCCTTCAGGACTTACAACTTGTAGTTCCTTTAACTCTTACTTTCCTCGCCTTCTTTCATTAACTAGAGTAAAATTGAGTACGGCCTATTCAACAATAATGGTATATGTGAAAAAGTCAAGGGTACTCTCTCTGTACTAAGTAACCAACCTGAGGAAGTTTCCCCATTTTAGACTCATTCTTGGTCATCTCATTCTCATGTTCTAAAGAGATACTATCCTCATGGCTCAGTAACCTTCCTTTAGGTTTGGTCTACTATGACCTTGAGAGCTACCATGATCTCCTATAAGCCTCTTCATGACCTACTGTGACCCTAAATTCTTTCTTATTATGCCTAAACCATGTTCCACTCTTTAGGAGTCTTTAGGCTAGTGGACTGAGTTAGAGAATAAGTTGTCTACCCTCAGTTGGTGGCTTAACTAGTCATTCCCCAAGACTGATCATAGGTGCTAGTATTGTCTTTCCAAATCTGACTCACTTCTTTCAGTCATCTCTAAAATCATGCATCTTTCTTGTGTTTCCTTTTCCCCTTAACTTTTAGCTACCTTAAGCCATTTTCCTATCACAGTGCTCGTGAAATTTTCCAAATGATTGGCTTGTCTCTATGGCCCTTTTGGGCTTGTTATCATATCCATGCCAATATGCCATGCCTTATGATTTTCTTTTTTTTCCCCCTTGCGAGGAGAGATCCTATAAAATCATCTCTATCCTCTTCTCATATTTTCCATCCTTCTCTTATTCTTGGCCAGTTTTGTTCTCACTGTGGCAAGGTTAACTCTGTAAATCTTCTTGCCTTTTAGAGAACAGCTCGCTCTTGGTGGAGTAGCGTCAGCTTCGTATCAGAGAATCACTCCTTTTTCAGAGAACAACTCACCCCCAATAGAGCGGCATCAATCCTATATTGGAGAATCACTTCCTCTTCAAAGAACAACTCGCCCCCAGTATAGCGGTGTCAACCTTGCATCGGAGGACCACTTCCTTTTCAGAGATAGCTCACTCTCAATAGAGTGGCATCAATCCTAAGTCGGAGAACCACCTCCCAATTTTCTTTTTGAAAACACTCTATGGCCAAGACTGGTCGATTGTTTAGTCTCTGTCCTGGCACATTCTTTTCATACCATATCCCTATTAGGGAATCCTCTAAACCTACTTTACTTAATCACTATTGCAATGGCATCCATCCAAACTAGTCTTATCTCTTGTATTCTTATTGGCCTGAGTACTATGGTCGCACCTCTTATTGATGGCTTAAGGACATAAAGGGATATTCATTAGTGCCCATCGTTACCATGTATCTAAATATTATTGGGCTTTAAGCATCATCGGGAACTTGCTTATCACTTTCTATATATCAATTCTCAGTGCAACCATCAGCTATCGTATTCTCATCTATTTCCTCTTCATAGTATCCTCAAAAGGGATCTTACCTCATTCTAGTCTTTCAATTTACCTCACCTTCTGCCCAATTATCCTTATGGCCGGATATGACGACTATCCTTTGATCACATTACACAATGAATATTCAATCACTGTGATGTGTTATTTAGGTCAGGCACTTAACTTAGTATAAGTTCTTCATTCCGTTTCATCTCGTCTCTATCCCTTTTAGTCTATCATGACTAAGGGCTTTTATCCCTATTCAAGGTCCTAATACAAACTTCAAGCATCTTATCTTATCGTCTTGCCTCTATTTTACTCAGGTTTATTACGACCCCGTCTCAGGTATTTACCTGTCTTTACCTTCGTAATCCAATTTGATCTCACTTGAGTGTGAAGACCAAATCCTCTGGTTACTGTGTCATATGAAATCCACGAACTCAAATCCATCCTTATATCCTTGTCACGATGAAATCCATGAACCCAAATCCATCCTTATATCCTCCTTTATATCCTTGTCATAAGAGAGTAATCTTTTAATCCAATTTGGTCTCACTTAATACAAATGAATCCATACTTAAATATATATATATACACACACACCAAAAAGGATCTTTCATTCATTTAAGCCTCACCACTCTATTGTACAATATATTTATTCATAATTTTATAGTGTCATAGTGTCTTTACTACTACCCATGGTCTTATACTTAATTCAAAATGTCTATCATTAATATAATTTTGTGACATATACCTTAAGTTTCACTTACTAAATCTTTCTCTTGTTTATCGGTATTCGGAATGGTTAATCTCTACTATGACTTCTTCTTCTCCATTTTTTTAATAGATCAATTATATTAAATAAAAAAATTAAAATAGTTACATTCAATATGCAATTTACGCATCAAGCATCAAACGCAAACATATATAATAAGGGGAAAAACACACAAGGCAATTCTATACCATTGATTGCACAACACAATTATTATTTGGATCTTGCAATAACTCTCTCTCTCTCTCTCCTTTTTATTATGATCTATAATAATTTATATAGTATTTAAATCTCTCCTAATTTCAAAAAGTCATTTTTCCCCTTCTTTATAGCATTTGGGTTGAATCATAAGCTACATAACCTAGTGAGATGTGCTTAGATGTCGTCTAACATAAAGCAATGTGATTCACACCTCTTAATTAGAAGTACTCATTTAAATCTCAATATTTTTCCAAACATCTTATTTGTATGTCTTTATTGTTGGATGACCAGTATTCTATATAATTTACAGTTCAAGGTGTTAATGTAAATTATGGTCTTCCATGCATTTGGAAGCTACTCAGTTACATTTATTATTATTGATACTATCAACACAAATACCTATTATCAAAACTTAATACATGGTAATACAATCACACAAGATTTTAACATATACTTTACAAGCATTCATTAATACCGTCCAATCTTATTCATCACTAACTTAAAAGTCCCCACAACAAGTATTTTTTACACCTATTTATTAATTTTCTTATCATAAGAGCCCTATGTCTTCCCCCTATTAGTAAGAAAATATTTGATAATATATTTTATCAATTCTCATAACAAATTAATTGTTAGGAAAACAACAAGAGACAAGCTATCATAAAAATTATATTTGTTACTTCTCTTATAAAGAGTTTAACTATACAACAAATTTCTATAAACCCTTGTTTACACTCTTATCAATATTACTTTTCACTCAAATCAATAGTTTTATATTTACATTAAAAGCCACAATTCTCATACAATTTTGTTGTTGAATGCAATGAAAAACTTATTTATCAAGCTTAATACACATTATTCTTCTTATGTATTGTTTGTTTGACATCTCATTCTATTATTTTCATCTCTAACTTTGAAATTTACTCATAAAAATATAACATCACCTCCTTTATCTAAGTCAATATTTCATTGTTTTTAGTTACAAAAACAATAATAATAATAATAATATTTCGAACTTTTTAGTTTTGTACCCCTTCTTCCCTTCTAAGGATGCAACCCACCTTAACATAAAGAAACAAAAAGAAAAACAAATAATATAACACACAAAACTAAGAGGTTGGCAGGGAAGGATATGTTGAAAACTGTATAATGCCACCATAATCTATATGCAATGCAACAAACAAACCACAGAGTTGCAAGACCATTGGCTCTGATACCAAAATGAAACAACCTTCCTAAATAAACTGAAAAAAATTTAACCTTTTTTTTTTATATGGTAACTTTAAGAAATAGCTTTTTATAACGAAGCCATGCTAAATACAAACCCAAATTATATCACGGTCATCTACACTAACTATATCATAATGTTATCCGTGATAGAAAAGAACAGCACCCAATCATACATCCTGTCACGGATAAAAGAACTTTTCTTAACTCATTCAAACATAACCTATGTAAGAAATGATCAATCTCATCTAATATGGTTATAAAACAACATATAATATAGCTCATAGACCAAAATATTAAGAATTAAATGAGAAATTCATATTTTATAATAAATTCATAAACAAATCACATGTGATCCTAGGCCTCTGGCCAACTATCAGCACGCATATCACAACAGTACAACTCAAAGGATATAACACATCATAATGCATAAATCAATTAAACACAGTTTATCCTAAGGTGGCAGTATACAGGATACAACATAGCTCATAAATCGAGGAGATGCTACCAGTTGTTAATGTAGCTTTACTCCTCCTAATCCTTCCCCGACATCACTCCTTTAAAGCTTTCACTTGAAAAATATTAAACAATAGGGATGAGACAACATCTCAGTAACTAAATCCTACCTATCACACACACTAGCATGGGCTAGTGAGGCGTCAGGTGGGATACACCAAGTCAAAAACAATCAATAGACATTTATTTAACAGTTAAACTCACAGTAACCATATAAGTCGAATATTTCTGCCAATCTCATATAGCTGATAAATTTCAAAAAAAGATAATATACTTTTCATTTTATTCAAAAGATATAAATATCAAATGAAGATACCATGTCATATATAATCCATGAACCCAAATCCATCCTTATATCCTCCTTATTTCTGCCGACTGGACCCATGGGCTAAGTTCTTTCTATTTGACTGGCTACTCTGACAAGCTCACCACTCGAGTGATATGGACCGGCCAAAGACCACAGAGCACTCGGTGGACCATGGGTCCCCCCTCGAAGAACTAGTGGGGTGTCACAGTCCCTCGAAGAACTAGTGGGACAACAATAGTAGCCACTGTAGAGCTCCGTATGGATGCCGATACCACGTGGTAAGTATATGCATCTCAATAACTCCAATCATCTCCTTCCCCCACCCAAACTAGATGCACAGGGTTCAAAATAACACATTTATATGCATAATCAACTGAATTCTAGAATAACACCTCATAGTCATAATTATTAATTTCTAACAATACAGGCAATTTCGATCCTTTTCAAAATAGTATCCCACAAGGCAGTTCATACAAAACATAATATATGTACATGAAAATTGGTTATAAAATTACTCACAAACCTTATACCAATGCATGTAACAGATAGAAATTTAGTTACCTGGTCTCCTAGCTAACAATCAAGCACAAAAAGAGGCCCATACTCGAAAATACCACAATAGGGTTTATATCTACAATTGAAATTAAAGCATTATTTCTACAGTATTAGAGTAAACTACTCACAAATTTCTAACCTTTAACACTCCCTCTAATACATTCAGCTGTTACTCGAAATTCTAGCTCGAAAGGCTTTTTCTAAGGTTTGGGGTAAGAACATATATACGATGATTTATATTCAATTCCTAGACGCCCTTAACTTATGTTATCTTTAGTTATTAAATTATATCATTTGAAGCACCAAATTCACAACCTAGATAGAGAACCCTCAATTTATAACTTATGTTCCATCTTCAAAGAATTTAGATGGATAACCTTAATATGAGTTAATTTATTCTTACTGTAGAAGTGTAATTATTAATCCAACTGTTGAATTTAATGTCTTACATATCACAAGACTACTCTCTAAATTTCGGGTTAATCCAACGGTGAATAAAAACACTAACTTACTATCTAGTATTCTATCTACCAAATCTAAAAAAAAAATGAAAAACGTACCTAATAACTTGTAACTCAGAAATTGAATTGACGATCCAACCGTTGAAACTAATGAGTTTGAAGTCTAGGATCAGCTGACCAAATTGCAGCCTGATCCAACAGTTTACAAACTCGTAAACAACACTTTACTGAGACTGTGTCAGTTTTGTGCGAAAATTATTTAATTCATCTTTAACTCTTCCCTACTACCACCTATATATAGGCTCCTAGAACTTCCTCTTCCCATCATTCAGTTGATGTGGGACTTCTTAACATCGCTATTTTATCTATCTTTCTATCATTTAATCAATGTGGGACTTCTTAACATCGCTATTTTATTCATTTTCTCATACACACACACAAATCAGAATTATTTTAATTACATATATGTATATTTAACCTCTACCTATTCTATAAAAAATTTGTTTAAATATTAGAGATATGAAAATTAGATGTTACACAACACGTCCAATCCGTTCCAAAATCTCATAAGGACCCATAAATCAGGGTGTAAGCTTCTTGGCTTTAATGGATCTACCAACACCGGTGACAGGTGAAACCTTCAGAAATACATGATCACCCACTTTAAATTCTAAAGGTCTCCTTTGATGATCCGCATAACTCTTCTATCGACTTTGGGCCATCAACAACTTCTGCTTGATTAGCTCAATCTTTCTGGTTGTGATGTCTACTGAATCTGGGTCAATAATTGTTCTTTCACTTAATTCAGTCGAACAAAGTGGAGATCTACATTTCCTCCCATATAAAGCCTCATATGGTGCCATCTGAATACTAGTGTGATAGCTATTGTTATAAGCAAACTCTGCTAATGACAAGTGAGTGTCCCAACTACCCTTTAGCTCTATAGCGCAAGCACTCAACATGTCCTCAAGAGTCTGAATCGTCCTCTCAGTCTGTCTATCAATATGAGGATGATAAGCAGTACTAAACTTGAGCTTAGTGCCTATGGCTTCATGTAATGACTGCCACAAGTTCGATGTAAATCTCGGATCTCTATCTGAAATGATGGGCTCTGGTACTCCATGAAGTCGAACAATCTCATCTATATACAACTTTGTTAATCTTTCCAAAGAGTAAGTAAGTACTCTTGATAGGCAGGAAGTGCGCTAACTTAGTTAATCTATCTACAATTACCCATATCGCATTATAACCAGCAGGGGTTCTTGGCATACCAGTAATGAAATCCATAGAAATGTTGTCCCATTTCTATTGGGGAATATCGAGATTCTTTAATAGTCCTAGAGGTCTTGATATTCTATCTTGACCTTTTGACATGTCAGACACTTCATTACAAAATCCGTGACATCCCTCTTCATTTTTGGCCACCAGTAGTTCTTTTTCAAGTCTTAGTACATTTTGGTTATCCCTGGGTGTATCGTGTAATTACTTCGATGCGCCTCTTCTAGAATAGTCCTTTTGATTTTCTCATTATTAGGGACACAAATCCTCTTCTTGTACCTCAGGATTCCTTCTTCACTAATTTCATAATCAGGCACACCATGGTTCTCTACTTCCTATCGGATGCTTAGTAACCGGTTATCCTCCATCTGTGCAGCCTTCAAGTCTCGAAAGAACTCATGATCACCCAAAATTGATTGTAGAGTGGCTGGAGCCTCATGGACCAATTGGAGATCTCTCAATCTCTCTAAGTAGTAGTGTTCCTCCAAACTCATGTGAAACACATGCACCATTTTCCTACTTAAAGCGTCTGCAACCACATTGGCTTTACCTGCATGTTACTTAAGCTCAAAGTCGTAGTCCTTGATGAATTCCATCCACCGACGTTGTCTATTATTCAATTCCTTCTGGTCTATTAAATACCTCAGGCTCCTGTGATCACTGAAGACTTCAAACTATGATCCATATAAGTAGTGCCTCCAGATCTTCAATGCAAAAACCACCGCTGCTAATTCCAGGTCATATGTAGGATAATTCTCCTCATGCGGCCTTAATTGTCTAGATGCATAGGCAACCACTTTACCTTCCTGTATTAGGACACATCCTAAACCCTTAAGTGAAGCATCAGTATAAAGGGTGTATGGTTTTAGGATCTGGAATAGTCAATACTAGTGTCGTGGTCAACTTAACCTTCAGTTCTTGAAAAGCTGCCTCACACTTTTCGTTCCAGATAAACAGTTGGTCTTTCTTGGTCAACTTAGTTAGAGGTATGGCGATCTGAGAAAATCCCTTGATGAATCTTTAGTAATACCCAGCTAAGCTCACGAAACTTCTTACCTCCGTCATAGATTTTGGTGTTTCCCATTTCAATATAGCATCGACCTTGCTAGGATCAACAGCTACTCCCTTGGAAGATACTAAATGGCCTAAAAACTTCATTTCTCTAAGCCAAAACTCGCACTTGCTTAACTTATCATATAATTGATGATCCCTCAATATTTGCAATGCAATGTAAAGATGCTCTTGGTGTTCTTCCTGGTTCTTAGAGTATATAAGGATATCATCTATAAACACCACAATAAACTTGTCCAAATATGGCCTAAAGATCCGGTTCATATAGTCCATAAACACTGCTAGAGCATTCGTCAAACCAAAAGGCATTACTAGAAACTCATAATCTCTGTATCTAGTGCGAAAGGCCATTTTCGGGATGTCCTCTGCTCTGACTCTTAATTGATGATATCCAGACCTTAAGTCAATCTTGGAAAACACTGCTGACCCCATTAGTTGATCTAGCAAGTCATCAATCCTAGGCAAAGGATATTTGTTCTTGATAGTCACTTTGTTCAACTGCCTGTAATCTATACACAATCTTAAGCTCCCATCCTTCTTTCTCACAAACAGTACTGGGGATCTCTATGGTGAGACACTTGGTCTAATAAATCCTTTTTCAAGTAACTCTTTGATTTGCTTTTTCAGCTCTGCCAATTCAGAAGGTGACATTCTGTACGGTGCTTTAGAAATTGGAGCTGTCCCTGGTACTAGCTCAATGGAGAATTCAACTTCCCTTTCAGGAGGTAAACCGGACACTTCCTCAAGAAATACCTCAGGAAACTCCTTTACTACCTCGATTTTCTCTATACCAACTTCTTTATCTGTACTAACGGAAAAGAAAACAGCATACGCCTGACAAACCTTCTGAATACACTTAGTTGCTTGAGTAGCAGACAACCACAAACGGCCATTAATAGCCTCAACTATTGTAGTGCACAAAGGAAGAGTTACCATCTTCCTTTTACAATCTAAAATGGCATTATTTGCTGATAGCCAATCCATGCCAATAATCACGTTAATACCCTTGAGGGGTAGACAAATCAAATCAATCACAGACTCACGATTCTCAAATTTAAGCACAAGACTTAAACACGTCTGTGTGGTTAACACAGTGGCTCCCGCTAGAGTTGACACTTTCAACATGTAAGACAAATCATGCATTGAAAATTTAAACTTTTGAGCACATTCTGCAGCAATAAAAGAATGAGTGGCACCAAAATCAAATAACATAGGCATATCATGTCCTTGAAGAGAGACAGTACCTCTAATCAGATTAGGAGACGTACCAGCTTCCTCTTTAGTCAAAGCAAAAACTCTCTCGAGCACCGTGGATTTGAAACTAGGAGTTTGCTGCCGCGTCTCTGGACAATTGCGAGCTATATGTCTAAACTTATGGCATCTATAGCATTCCTAACACTGTCCTGGGTGATTTCTCCCACATCTCATGCAAGGACCACTAACACTTGGTGTGGATCTGGCAGGATCACGTTGGACACTCTGATCTCCTCCCATACGGTTCCCCTGAGCCTGTCTCCTCTACATAAAGCCTCTACGGGCTGAATTCTTCTGATTCTGGCTCTTGCCTCTGCTTGAGTTACCCAACCTCCTATAATTATAGCTACCCTTCTTATTGACTCCTCCCGTTGGCCTCATAAAACCAAAGAATCTATCATGATTATCCCGATGTCGACAATCCTCTACCTCTCGGGTTCTACGAGCTATCATCCTAAGTTTCGTGCAAGCATCCTCGAAACTCTTAAACTCATATAAGGCCATTTACTGCTTCAACTCTGGCCTCGCCCGTTCTATCAATTGTCGGGCCATCCACTCTGGGTTATCATTCTGTTGTAGGTAAGTAACATGCTTTGAGAGGTCAATATACGTGGCAATAAACTCATCCTCATGCATGTTCTCCTGTCAAAGAGCATAAAAAGCTGTTTCTTTTTCTTATCTCATAACTGGGGGAAAGTAGTGATCAAAGAACATCTGTTTGAATTCGTTCCAAGTAATCCCCAAGTCATCTATGCCGCTTACACTCCTCCACCACCTCTTAGCTTGGTCCCTCAATAAGACCACAGTTACTTGTACCTTTTGATAGGTATTACAACCACAAGCCTTGAAAATTGTCTCCATGTCATCTATCCAAGCCTCAACTGTATCAGGATCCATACCCCCATCAAAAGTCTTCAGGTGATGTCGCTCTATATCCTTCCATACACTTTTAAGGTTCACCGCCTCTTCTTTTCCTGGTCACCTTTGTGAAATACTCTCTTCTTTGGTTCCTTCAATAGAATCCCTGTGGGTGACAGAATTTCCCACATACGGCCCAGGAAGCCCATTCCCTTTAAACTCTTCCACAGCTTTCTTGATTCTCAAATCTTCCTCCATCTTACTTACTCTCTCATCTACCACCATAACTACCACTTCCCTTAGCTGTTGTAGTAAGGTCTCTTGGTTAAATTGCAGAGGATTCCGTGGTTGATTAGGTGGGTTTGTGGATTCATCCCAACCTTGATCGGTTTGTCGGGATCGCGTCCATACCATCCTCCCCACCTAAGGATGGAACCCACCAAAAGAAACACAAAGTAAGGTCAAGCACAGACACAGAGTAACAGGGAAGGTTATGTGAGATTATTATATATTGCCACTAAATGCAATGTAATGCAACTCAATTTGCAGAATCTTTGGCTCTGATACCAAATTGTGACAACCGTTCTCTCAAAACCATTTTAGATTAGATTCAACAATTTATTTGAATGATTAACCATGATAGAAAAGAAGAAATCTTAAATTTTTAAAATCGCTATCATGGTTAAAAGAAATAAACTTATATTACGAGCCACATCAATCGTTAACTTGGGTCTTGGACCTTCAAAGTCCAGCAATATCATTCAATCATTAGCCCAAACCAAACTTATACTTTCAAACACACGAACTAATAAAACATTTTAATATAAGTCATAGAGCCCATTAGTCAAAAGTCAACACTATCAAATGAGCATAATACGCAAAGTCTTAAATATCTCTGGCCTTCCAATGACCCCCCAGATCAGATAGTAGTAATTAAAAGTATTAGTTTACAATATTAGAGTATATGGGCCCTACATGGTAATATATAACAAGTCAACACATAAAACAAAAGCAGGGAGGTTATACAAGCTGTAACAGCACACTATGCCTCCAAAGCTTTCCCTGATAGGCCACCACCGGAACTATCACCTGAAGATAGTAAAAACCATGGGGTGAGACAAACGCCTCAGTAACCAACTTTCCAACTCATCACACATACTAACACATGCTCGTGAGATGCCAACTAGGACAGTTATTAATTCTCGAGAAATATAGATATATCCATAGAAATATAATTTCAATCATCCAAACCCTCACTATGGGGGCTAACACACAAGCCACATAAGTCTATCTCTCACTATGGGGGATCAATCAAACATATGGGCCTATCCCTTACTTTGGGGGACGAATAAGAAGCCACAAAGGCTTATCCCTCACTATGGGGGAAGAAGGAAGAAGCCAACCAATGTGCACCGATGGCGGCCTTAACACGTGGTAGGATAGTGCTCAATCCAAAATCTAAATAACAACCAATCATTCACAATATAATGAAAAATGTCTCAATCTTTTCTCAGTTCAATCCATAAGATATAAATCATATATCTTTTCCAAACTTTTTAATCACAATTCCAAAAATCCCACAAGACAATTTTCATGGCCCAAAAGATATAATATATCTACTCGAATTCCAAATAACAAATATTATTCAAAAATAGGAAAATACTCACAAACAACATATTAGCACATATAACAAGTGGAAAGTGATTACCTCTCATCAAAGCAATACTAAGGATTACCACAAGGTCAATCCTTTGCTCAACCAATAATTAATCTACACAATTAATATAACCACATATTAATATAAACAAATTAGTTAATTAAACTTCGCTATATTAGTTAAATTTCTAATTTAATTAAATTTTTATTCTAAATTCCCCGCAACTCTCATAACCTAACAATTATTAAGTATTTTAGAAACAACTTGAAATTTCTAACAACCCAAATTATTTATTTACCACCTCCAAATTATTTACCTTAATAAAAAGGATTTTCCACAATTTCCAAATATAAAATTATTATGTTCTAAATTCTAAAAATCGCCATTTAAGTTTAAACCTCAAAATCAAACTATCAAAAATTTAATAATATTTCAAATATTTATAAATAAATAATCTAATCAAAACTTTAATGATATAACTATCATATATATATTTTCATCAATAATAAACTTTTTAGCTACAATAATTATTTAAAAACCTTCAGTCACCCAATAAATAAAACTAGACCGATTAAAATCTCAATAATATATCAAACAATCCAAATAATTTATTTAACTTGAATTTAATTGGTAAAAATATGGTATATCTCATAAATAACAGATTTTCAACTAAATAAATTAATTTAAATACTAAAACTAACAAATAGAGAAATCTAAACTGATTAAAATTAACAACTCATTTACTTCTAAATTTCTATACTCATCTTTTGTCAAAACTCAATACTTAGATCATATATAAGTCTCAAAATTTTCTCCAATCACTATAGTAATAATGTAAATAGGAAGCTCAAAATATACAAGAAATATTAATAAAGAAAGTTTGATAAAAAGAAGTAATCTTATGTACCTAAATTATCATCAAAGTTTTGCCTTCTCCTTCACGAGGACTACTGCTATGCTCTTTTTATTTCTCTCTCACTCTCTTTCTCTCTTCCCCTCTTTCTCTCACGCATTCTCATCTGCCTCCTACTCTCTCTTTTATCTCCATCTTCCCAACTACCTTTTTCATTTTTTCTTCTATCATTAAATACGTCAGCCCCAAAATTCTTCATTCTTCTTTCAATACTACCTCCATTTTCCACCTCCCAATTTTCAATCTTCCACCTTTAGTTTTCAAACTTTCCACCGAATCAGTGGAAAGTTGACTCAATTAATTTTTTTTAAAAATCTTTTTATTTATATATATTTTTAATTTAATTGTTTTTTCTAAATCCTAAAATAAAGTTTAGAATATTAAAAAGAGTATAAAAATTACCGTCCCTTGGAGATCTTAGCTTTACATTCAATTCTTCCTTCTTCAATGGCAAGTCATCTTTGCTTATGACTAAACATTCTTCTGAATCGAAGATCACCTAGTTGTTTTTGTTAGTACTTTGACTGACACTGAGCAGATTATGACACAGGCCTTCTACGTAGTACACATCTTCAACCTTCATCCCTTTGTCACTTCCTATCTCTCCGATTCAAGTAATTCTTCTAGGTTGATTGCTGCTGAAGCTTACTTTGCCTTCTTCTCTTGGTTTGAGTGATGGGAATTTCTCGGCATCACCTATCATATGTCTGAAGCATCCACTGTCGATGTACTATTTGTTCGTTCTGGATGCTTTGAGGCATACGTGTAACAACACAATCATGTTTTAGGTACACATACCTTCTTGGGTCTTTTTTTGTTAGCATGAATTGTCCTAGGCACATAAGTACCTTTGGGCACCCATTTTAATGTCCTGTAAATTCCTTTTTTCTTGTGATAACAAGAAGAGGTTGTATGACCTTTATGGTTGCAATAAGAACATAATGCAAAAGGATTAGAGGAATGAATAGTATTTCTAAAGAAGGTAAGATACGATCGAACTACTTTTCTTCTTTCCTTTCGTCTTATCTTGAACAGGATCATATCCTATCCATTGAACATCATTGAGCTCCTAGAATCACTTTGAGCATTTCACTGCCCTTAGTGAACTTTTTCAAGGTTCTTGCTAGATCCTCAGCCTTGCTTCTATTCTGTTCACATTCTGTACATACTGGGGGTGGAACTGTGTTATCTTTCTGCTTCGCTTGCTGTTCCTCCAGAAACTTTATTTTTTTCTTGGAGCTTACCAACTCCTTTACAATTCTTACTAATTCTAAATGTAATGCATTGTATTCAGATTGTAATCCATCATAGAAGGGTTCAGAAGTGATTACCTCATCTGTCTCTGAATCTTTATCTTCCTGAGCCACGAGACAGATGTTGGCAGTTTCTTCATCGTCCTCTAAGGAGCTATCCCCCCTATTGATGTGACAAAGGCTTTCTTCTTTTTGAACTTTTTTTTTCTTTTGTTTGTCCTTTATGTTGGACAGCTGGGGATACTCTGCTTTGATGTGCCCTAGCTTTTTGCATTCGAAGTAGATGATTGGTTCCTTTGGCTCATTTTGAGATGTGGAGATTTTATGTTTTGATTGAAACCTTCTTCTGCCTTTGTTTCTGTAGAATTTCTTGAACCTTCTGATAATAAGACCTATTTCATCATCTTCTAGGTCCTCTTCATTGTCATCTCCATTCTCTTGAGTTCTGAGAGCAATGCCTTTACGGTTTTTCTCATTCATCTCCTTTTTATATTTTTTCTTGCTCTCATATTCTGCAAGACTCCAAAATAATACTGCAACCGAGCGAATTGATTCTCCCTTCGTTTCGTCAATGGCTGTTACTTTCTGCTCCTATTCTTTTGTGAGACCCTTAAGATTTTCCTCACTTGGTCTTCCTGACTATACTTCTTTCCAAGTATAGTGAGGTGATTTATGAGGTGTGAGAATCTGACTTTCATATCTCGAATGCTCTCTCCATCCTTCATTCTGAATAATTCGAATTCTGTGGTGAGAGGGTTGATTCTGCTCTGTTTTACACCGGTGGTTCCTTCGTGAGCTATCTCCAGTGCTTCCCACTTTCCTTTGCAGTTTCCAAACTATAAACTCAGAAATATTCTCTTTGGCTTAGTGTACAGGTTAGTTTGTTGATAGCTTTGTCATTTAGTGTCACCAACTTTCTATCTTTTTCATTGAACTCCCTGGGACTATTACGAACTTGTTGTCCATCTACGATTTTCATCGGGATGTAGTTACCATGTTTGATCACGTCCTATAATCCATACTCAGTAGCTTTGATGAATATTTTCATTCTCATCTTCCAGAAGGTATAGTTTTCTCCGTTAAAGCCAGGTGGTTTTGATGTTGAACACCCTTCGGGTAGCACTCTATCTCCGAATCCTGCCATAAGATCTCTCTTTAGACTGTTAAGTCTTTATAGAAGAGACCTACTCTGATACCAAATATTAGTGGCAGTCTCACCCAAGAGGGGGGTGAATTCGGTGAGTTATAAAAATCTTGCGTATTAAAACAATAAGCTAAACAGAAACAGAGTGCATGAGTTATAGTGATTTCACCGTAGAGAGTAGACACAAAATTTATACTGGTTCGGTCTCAACCACTTGACCCACGTCCAGTCCTCAAAACACCTCTGAGTATTTCACTAAGTTCCAAGATTAATTGGGCTCTTGGTGCCACAGTATGACAATTGATTCGCTCAATCACTGCCTCTTACTATCTACAAGATTACAATCCCACTCAAGAGTCCATACTCTTAAGTTTCACTCAGAAATTAATTAAAGATGATAGATAAAGTTCTCTCATAGAGTAAATAGATGAGAAACACTGAAGCTTAGTGTAAGCAAAAACAGAGTATTGAATGTAACAGTAAATGATCAATGGTAGCTCGTGCATTCAATCCTTGCATTCAATGCTTCTTCACGCCTTTTATAGTTGAGGAAGTTTAATAACTGTTAGATGGAAGAGCTTCTAGCTATTGAGAGTTTGGTTGCGTGTTTTCCCAGTTGCAACGGTTTTCACCATTAATGCTTCTAACAAAGTAGGTTACAGGCTACTAAACAACCGTTGGACAACTGTTGAGTTCTTCTTCTTAATCTGGAATAATAATACTTCAAACTAATAAGTTTTTCTTGTAGACTAAAGCTTAGGAGCATAACTGATCAAATGATAAAAATTAACATTCAGTTTGAAAGTGGATTCAATCAGCTGCTAAATGTTTTGAACAAGAACTGGACATCCTTGATTGAAGTAATGATCAATGATAGGTTGATGAATTAAGTTATCGATATTCAAAGTGAGAGCTTTTAAAACAGGTAACTATATTTATCGATCAAGTGATGGATTAACCATTGATTGATCAAGTGATCGAAAAGTGAAAAAGATGACTTCAGAAAAACATGTAAAGAATAGTTTTGAGTTCACTGTCTATTTTCAATTCCTTAGTATAGAGAATTAGGATAATCAAGAAGGCTGAGAAAAGCTTGAAGAGAAATAACCAACATATTTTGAGAGTCACTATGACTAGTTGATGTTTAACTGAAATAAGTCAAACGATCGATCAAGTGATCAAAAAATATTTGATCAATCATGTTATCGATAAAGCTAAGTAAAGTGAAAATAGATTTTCAACAAGTAATAATCAAGTACTTTATCAATAAATGAGAGATAGATAATTTGATTGATAAAGATGTTTAACAAAGATTTTCTCAAAGTGCACAAAACATATAATGATCGATTAAGTGATCGATAAAGGATTGATCGATCAAGTTATCGATAAAGATAGTGGAAGGACTTAGTTTTGATATGATAGGAAAACGTTTGATTGATCACGTTATGTGAAAACAGAGCACTCAGAAGCTTGAGTGATCAATCAATTTATCGATAAATAGATTATCGATCAAGTGATAAAAAATACAGCTTAAAAAGTAACACAGTGAAATAGTGATTATCAATCATTTGATCGATAAATCACGGATTGATCAAGTGATCGATAATGCAACCAAATAATAACTTTGAACAGAAACAAACTGAGTGGGTTTTTAACCAATGTGCAATCAGGTTATCGATAAAGTAATCGATAAATGATGAAAGAAACAGAATATAGCCAAAGTGAAAGAGCTTTACCATTTATCTGTCTTCTTATCAGTAACCTATTTATTGATCATGTGATTGATAAATACTTACCAATCTTATGTCCCATTATCTGACAGTTGTTCAATCATTAGATTATCGATCAATTCATCGATAATTTTCTGCAGGCCTCTATACACAACTGTGTTAACAATGATCAATCAACATATTATCTATCAAGTTATCGATTAATATTTCTACTAAGTTACTTGTTTACATAGGAAGGTTATCTATAAAGTGATCGATAAACCCTTAATCGATCAAGTAATCGATCAACTTACTAAAACACATATTCCTAAATTTGTTATCATCAAAACCTTAAATCTAATAGATGGGAGAAGAAATCGAGAAGTGGAGCAAGAAAGAGAGGAAAAGAATTTAAGAAATGTATTATATTACGTTGTACACTGTATATGCCAGTGTATGTTGTAAAGGTGCTATTGATGGTATGTGATGATAAATTATGATGTTCTATGATATTGTATGGGAATGGTTAGTGTATGGATGGAATGGTATTATATATAGAAAGACTTAATCATGAACTGTTAGTGCAAGTTAGGGAATAAGCTATCCCTAATTAAGCAACAAAATAGTGATAAAGTAGAAGTATGGCAAACGATTAACTCTACCCATGAAGTTTGGCATGATTAAAGTATACATCCTATGCTTTAAAACAAGTGGTAGATCACTTATAACGAATGTATGTGCTAAGATTTATGATTGCTCAAAGTTGGACTAAAAATCTAAAATTTACTAGTAAACAGTGACTCGGGAATCAATCACAAAATTCAATCTACGGGCTTGTTTTGTGAATCGCTTGAACCATAACACTTCCAAATGTGTACTCTGAGGGGTTAAAGGTAGGATGTTTCACATATCCATCATAGGTCCAGCCATAAGCTATCTCAACTTTCTGAACAAAAACCTTGGTTACAACCCCACATACCTATTATCAAGGAGAGAATGGTTTTAATCAACATTTCATGATGACAATTATGTGCTTAAGGAATAATTAGAGGGCAAATTACATTTGAATATCGCATAATTTTATGTTTAAGGACCAAAAAGTTTAACTTCAGTCCTTTAATATTTCACCCAAATAAAAGTCGGTCCTTGATAGCAATGTGCCTCAGCAGTTTCATATGAGAATCTAAATCTTAAAATATATAATAAAACATGTTTTAAAATAGTCCAATTCTAAAAAGTCTGAACAGAATGCTTGTATAAATATAGATATGTTCTAACCTTGTTAATTTTGGATCGTTCAGCCACATGTATCCTTGTGGAAAAGTTAACAGGGACTCATTGTCAAGAAGTTGACTATTGACATTTGTTACCTGAGAGAAACGTTGGCTCCCTCCAGGTGTTTCATCAAGGCTAGCAATAATATTAATATAGATGATTAATTTTTTTCTTGGATAAATAAATTTAAGTGAAAAGCAATTTTATAATGTGAAAGTAGATTTGCATCAAATGTAACTTTTGGAGTAGAATTTGAGCCTCTAGAATATCAGGACTGAATGAAACCTTGGTTGCTTCGAGCACATTAGTAATGTGACCATATGCTAATACTGACACACATATCACTACTAATAAATAGAGAGTAAGGACATTGTGAAACATCTTTCCTTTAACCTCTCAGAGTATGCATTTGGAAGCATTACAGTTTAAGCGGATCATGAAACACGATTGAAAATTTGCAATTGATTCTCAGGTTACTGTTCACTGGTTAAATTCTAGATCTTCAGTCTAAATTTGAAAAATTATAACTAATTACAAAAAAATCTTATCTATTTAAAGCTCTTTCAATTCTCTATAAAAAAAATCTGGCCTTAACCCATGCCAATTCGTACAGTTTATTCATTGAAGTTTACTACTTATTTGGTAAAACTGTACTTTCTAGTTTCTATATCCTAACTTTGGTTAAGCATAACTCTTAGCACATATATCTATTTTAAGTGATCTATCACTTGTTTTAAAACTCAGGATTTTTACTTTAACCATACTAAATTTCACCAGCAAAATCAATCATTTGTCTCACCTCCACTCTATCATTAATTCATGGCTCATTTAGGGATGCTTTATCCTCCTAACTTGCATTGATAATTCATAATTAACTCTTTCCTTGTATAATACCATTCCATCAATTCATAAACTATTCCCATATATTATTATAGTCAATTATACATGCCATCATCATTATTTTCCATCGTATAACATTAGTGGCATGTTTATGTCATACATTAACATACAAATTATACAATGTAATCCAATAAATGTTCTCAATTCTTTTCCTCTTTCCTTACTTCTACTTCATGCATCTTTTGCTTGATCATTATCACTTTTTATGGTTGGTTAAGGGAGAGTGAGATTTGGACGAATCTTAGTAGCAAACATTACCATTATGCATGCAAGAACGATGCAAGTATATGATATGCTTGTTTGATCAAACTCATGCTTACTTATAACATATTCTCATGCTCAATATTTCATATTAACATGTATGACAATGAAAAATATTGATGAAACAGAGCATCATGCTAGCATTAACATCTCATATCATCATCAAACAACATAATGCATATCAACACACAAGCATACACATCACAAGAAGGGTAAGTTCACTACCTTGTAATCTTTAAGCTTTCTTCTTGCTCTTTTTACTTTCCAACCACCAAGATTGCTTAAACAACCTTGCTATTTCTCTTTGTCAGTGTCTCATGGCCCTAATTTCACAATACACAATAATAGGAAATCCATTAAGACCATGAAAAACTGTTAACCTTCTTAACTCTTATACTTTTTCCTCTTTGACCTTAAATTTTACTTTCTTTTCTATAGCCTTTAAAATCATTCTCTTGGTCATTTCCCACTCAATTTTTCATGAGAAACCCAAATATGGGCTTGGATTTATCAAAATCTAACTCATTCTCTTTAAATTCTAGTTGATTGAATAGTATGCACATCGGGTCTAAGATTTTCATCTTCAATTCTAATGCTTCCAAACTTATTTTCTCACCTTTACCCCACACGAATTTTCATTTTAAACACATTAGCAGTATCAAAATCCAATCCTAGCCTTGAGAACTAGCTTTGGCTGAATCTTATTTAAGTTGCATAATCATGAAATGCAACTAATGTCAACATAAAACCACTTGATTCTTGTTCCTTTCAAGCCTTTAGACATTATTCTAACATCAATTTCATCCTCTCCTATACTTAGAGATTTCGTGTAGCATACCCCCTAAGGGTTTCAAACTCTCAAAAACCATTAAAATCCATAACCAAGCTTAACAACAACAAGGGTAGTGAAAAGTACTTCAAAAACCATGAATATAGCTTGTTTTAGAGCTTGATCTTGCTTGCATAGGATCACTTGATCTTTCTCTTTCCTTCTTTTTTCTCTCTCTAGAATTCATTTGCTAGAATTTCTCCATAGTTTTCTTGAGTTTTGGATGAAATAAGGGGAGGGTAGGGGTATATATAGAAAACAAGATTGAATCTTGGCCCTTGATCTTGTAAATAGGTAGCTTAATTTTAACCTTCTATTTTTCTCTTTTCCTTGTAGTGACAAGTGTCCTCATGACATTATGCTTACCTCATCTTGCTTACATCATCAAGCCACATGTCCTTAATCTAAATGTACACGTGTCTTGCATCCAATCATACATATATCTTGCACCTAACTATACATGTGTCTTTGATTTAACCATACACTTGTCTCTTCCGTGTCCCTTCATCATTTTGGCATTAGAATAGAGAGAAAATAGATAAAAAAATTCATGCAAAATATAGCCCCTAGGCATTCCTCCACCTATCTTGCTATTTTACACCATATCAGATACTTATTCGGGTCTTGACTTACTCGGGACTATTGAGACATGTTCTGATACCATTTTCTCACCTCAAATAAGTCTACATGGTATTATGTAACATGCCTAAAGATGAAGTGATGCTCTTCCCTTGTTCTTCCATTAAAACAATTAATAATATTTATTTTGGAGTAAATTTGACCAAATTCTTTCTACGGGTCCATGACTCTGAGAATTTGTTTCTAAGTACCAATGCTATTTATTCATCATGGGAAATTTCTCTAATTTTTCTTAAGTCAAAAGTCAACCTCTAGATAGTTTTCTTTGACTTTCTTCAGATAATGTATAAATAGACTTTAAATTCTATTAAAGTCAATATCTTCACTTTCGGGGGACGAAATGATTTTAAAACCTATGATAATTCCTAAAGTATTTTCTCCCATTTTTGTCCACTTATCTAAGGCCTCCCTATATTTTAAATAATTCAATTTTCGCTAGTATTCAAAATTAGCCAAAACCCTAGGAATTCCACAAATTTCTTTCAGGAGTATTTTATCATTTTAGTCTTATACGAGCCTCTAGACCTTGTTCCTATTTTTTTGAAATTTTTCTAAAGTATTTAGGCTAACTTTCCATCTCTACCCTTTTTATCCTAAAATTTTGCAAAATTCGCATTTAGGTCCCTGTTCGGGGTTAGCCTCATGAATTCTTTTATTAAGGCTCCTAGCACAACCTTTGGCCCTTAATTGCCTCAACTTCTTATACTGGACCCTAAAACTTCACATACAGGCCTTAGCATGCCATTTCCTATTTTTTGGGATTTTTCTGGGATTTTCAGGCATAATTTCTATCTTTGCTCTTACTAGCCTGAAACTTTGCAAAATTATGATTTCGCTCCTGGTTTGGCTCAACCCCATAATTCACCTCATTGAGGCCTAACATAATGTTTGGCCTACATTTATCTCCATTTCTCATTCTTAGTTCTTAAGACCTCACTAGAGTCTCTATCTTCCTCTTTTCTCAATCTCGAAAACTTTCCTTTTACGATTTAATCCCTAAGAATCCTGTTAGAACAATCTCACCCAAGAGGGGGGTGAATTGGGTGAGTTACAAAAAAATTTAAAATTAAAAGCGTGCAAGTATTGAACAAAAACAGAGAGTCAGAGTAAGGAGAATTTTAACCGCAGAGAGGAGACACAAGATTTATACTGGTTCGGTCTAAACCACGTGACCTACTTCCAGTCCCCAGAACACCTCTGAGTGTTTCACTATCTTCCAAGATCGATAGGGCTCTTGGTGCCTCGGTACAGTAATTGAATCGCTCAATCACTCCCCCTTACTCCCCTAAGGATACAACCCTCTCAAGAGTCCACTCTTGAGTGTCTCTCAAGTTTTTAATAAAAGTAGTGAATGGCTCTCTTACAGAGTGAATTGAATGATAACACTGATGCTCAGTAGTAACGTGAAAAACAGAGTATTGAATGCGTAACTCAATATTCGCAGGTGGTAGTTCAGGTATTCAATATCTTCATTAATGCTTCTTCGCGCCTTTTATAGTTGATACCGTTAAGTAGCCGTTAGACGGAAGAGCTTCTAGCCGTTGTGACTTCGTTTGCGTGTTTCGCTGGTTTCAACGGCTCCGCCATTAATGCGTCTGAGTTTCTGACACTGTAGGTCGCAGTCTACGTAATCCCGTTGAAGAGCCGTTGCACTCGTTTTCATTTAATCTGGATATTCTAAGCTTCGAACAAATGAAAGTTTTGAGGTGAGTGCTTTAATCTTGAATACAGAATGAAAGCTAATTTATCATTCAAGGATTTGTGACGAAATCATTTATCAGCAAGAAGAACAGAATGTCATTCCGGTTTAGTTTGATCGAAAAAGTGATCGATTACTTGATGATAGATCAAGTTATCGATAAACGGAATGAAGACTTTTCGAAATAGATCACCAAAATTATCGATAAAGTGTTGGATCATTGACTCTAAGACTTATCATAGAAAGAGGAAATCGTTCCATGATCGAACAAGTGATCGAACACATATTTGATCGAACAGATTATCGATAATTCAAATGTTATTGAAATGAAGCTTCAGTCATTGATGATCGAACATCTTATCGATAAATGTATGATGGATAATATTATCGATAAAACATGGTTATGTAAATAATCAATGAAAGACACAGGCTATCTGAAATGATCGAACAGTTGATCGATCATTGATTATTCGAACAAGTGATCGATAATAGTGAAGAAAGAAGTTTAATCCTGTAAGGCAAAGGAAATGATTATCGATCACGTTTTGTGAAAACATGAAATCCGAGGAATTGAATGATCGATCATATTATCGAAAAACCAGTGATCGATAACTTGATCGAAAAATAGTTCACCATAACTTAATGCGAATATGTCAATTCTTAGACTCTTTATCGATCACGTTATGTGAAAACTTATTTAAGCAAACAAGTTAAGCTTATCGATAATGTTATCGATAATTTAGTTGTAAAAAACTGAGTAAGAGTAGATAAGGACATTGATTATCGATCATGTGATCGATAATTTTATGATCAATAAGGTTATCGATCTATCAGTGAATTTGATCACCTGCATTCAGAGAGTTAGAGCATAAAGTTCGAACACGTAATCGATAAACAAATGGTCGGAAATATGATCGATAAATTGTAACAGAACTAATGTGCAGAACAAGTAGATTGTGTTACCTTTTATCGAAGTCGTTATTGATGACTGATTTATCGATAACTTGATCGATAAATACACTTCAGATTTGGGTCTCTTATCAGTAACTCGATTGTTTACCTGATATTATCGATCAGCTTATCGATAATTTACCATACTCTTATGTGATTTTACGTTAGCGATTATCGATCACTTTATCGATATAAATTACTCATCGAATAGTTCTTTCGATCAAAAGCCTACTATAGACCTGATTTACACTTGATCATTTATCTGAAACCTTAGCGATAACGATTGCTCGATCAGTTGATCGATCAAAATACTTAACCTTGATATTCTGACTTTGTTATCATCAAAACTATAATCCTAACATTCTCCCCCTTTTTGATGATGACAAAACACAAGTTATAAATCATCTATCAGAGAGAACATCAACCAGTTTTATATTCTCAAAAAGCATGAAAGGACAGATAAATATCAAGAACATATTATCGATAAAAACACTATCCAGATACACAAAAGATAACAAAAGAGATAATATAAAGTCATGACATAGAACCA
Source organism: Neltuma alba (assembly GCF_004799145.2). Taxonomy (NCBI): domain Eukaryota; kingdom Viridiplantae; phylum Streptophyta; class Magnoliopsida; order Fabales; family Fabaceae; genus Neltuma; species Neltuma alba. The sequence continues at coordinate 1,590,926 of NW_021635044.1, forward strand.
AAAAGCAAACACTCATAAAACCATATAAGCTACAAATATCATCAGTTTTCTTCTCCCCCTTTTTGTCAGCATCAGAAGGGGTAGGAACCGAGGGAATGGTCAGGGGAATAGGGAGAGGAGGAGGAGGAAGAGGAAAAAGTGGAGAAATAGATGGAAAATGAAAGGAGTGAACAGGTTGGGGTACAGTGATAAGAGCAAGAGTAGTAGGGACAGAAATAGAAGTAGATGGAACAGAAGGAGAAGTGGTGGAAATAGGAATAGGAGAAGTGGGTAAAGGAGAGGAAGGAGGTGCAGGCTCAGGGTGCGGTGGAGAGGGAGGATGGAAGAGGAGATCCTCATAGCTGAAGCTTGTGCTAGGTGAGTGGAGTGAAGTGCTGGCAGAGAGAGGTAACTAAGCCTTTAAGCTCTTGGAGTTCCTTGTCCACTGAATTAAACCTCTCGGTGACTTCTCTTTCCAAAACCACCATAGCTTGTTGGTGAAGATCCAGAATCTTAGAGATGCCATCAAACTTCCGGTCAGAAACTTCCCCATAGTCTCTGGCAGTGGAGTAGACTCTGGTCTCAAATGCCCGAAGCTCAGCCTGAAACATTTCCCTGAGGGATCTCTCCATAAAAGATGGACCAGGGGTATGAGATGGGGCAGCAGTGGATTCAGCTTCATCCTGGGTCCGAGATGTACTAGCAGCAGGTTGCTTTCCCTTATCCTTCTGAGATACTTTCTGTGATGGTGTAAAGGGAACAGAGATCCTCATTTTGTGGAGCTGAGTGAGGCCAAAACCAGGAACCTTAGTCTTGATTTCCCCAGGCTCAAAAGGAGCAATGTTATGTGCCTGAAGGAAATAGGTGGCCAGCTGAGGATAGGGAATTGGGGTTGATCTGGACTTGTTAAGAACAAAGTCCTTCATCTCAGAGTAAATAAGATCCCCAATGTTAATCTTTTCCCCACTAATAATCCGGGCTAGAAGAAGATAATCATCCTGAGTGAGATGTGAGAACTACCGGATTTGTTTACCATGCACCTAGAATAGATGTAATGGATGATCCTATAGAAATCACACATCTGCTTAGGTGGGAAATTCAGCTCACCGGGATAATCACTGTTCTGCATTAAGATTCTATAAGCCTTTACTTCATTCATGTCACCACCTCGCACAAAATCTTGAGTTCCTAGCAGCTCATTTATTTTGGCACTGGTGAGTTTTAAAAACTCTGCCTCTCAGTGTAACTTTCAGACAATTTTCTATGAGATTGTCTTTATCATCATATTTTTCTACTGATTCCATATTACAGTAGAATCTTTTAACCACTTCGGGACAGTATTCACCACCAATAATTAACCAATTCGAATAATGCTGCAGTGGGTGGGTCACTTAAATCAAGCTCAATCTGTTTATTTTTCCTCAGACCCTCTAAATCAACAGATACCACAGGACAGAATTTTCTATTGGCAAAATCGGCCTTATACTTTGCTATATTAACTTCATTATCGAGATTGCCAGATAATAACTCAGAAAATTCAGTGGGTATACCTTCAGAAGGAATTTCCCGAGCGACTCCTTCACTTGCCCTCTGTTTCTTCTTTCTCGGTTGCTTGGGGACAGATAGATTCAAGGCTGATTCCACGGCTTTCTGAACTGAGACTCCATCATCCGACTCGGTCTCCGATTCCTCAGTCACAATCGGTAGCTTTGATTTGGACCGGGGAGATTTTCTGAGAGAGGCCGGTTGTTCTTCGGTCCGACTTTCCCGGATTTTCAGAGTAGCCCTCTTCTTCGTTGATTCCTCCCTTACCTTCGGTCTGTAACGTTTTCGAGTACCCGAAGCAGAGCAGTGGTGTCACTCGATTGAGGCTGTTTCTCCGGCGCTTCTCCCTTTTCCACGTTCGGTTGCTTCACCCGAGCCATTTCGGAGGTGCCGAGCTGTTTTTGACAGATTAAACGGTTGAGAAACGGTGGGTTTGAGGTGGGTGAAGGTTGGGAATGAGTGCGAGAGAAGGATTCGATCGGTGTAACGGTTGAGAATTTAAGATAGTGGTGATTCTGACCGTTGCGAAGAACAGGGGACCGGTTTTTTTCGAGTTAGGGTTCGAAAACTGACGAAGGGATTTCAGAACAGTACCGTTATAGTTTTCGAAATTATCGATTAAGTTATCGATCAACACTTGATCGATCACGTGTTCGATAATTATGAAGAACACACTTGAACATAGAGCAGATTTATCGATTACGTTATCGATCATGCATTTATCGAACATATTATCGATAAAGTCAGTAAAAAGAAATGCGTACCTGATGTAATTTATCGATTATTTGTTCGATAATTAAGCTTATCGGTCAGCTTATCGATCAATGCTTACCAATTTTGACGGATGGGTCTCGAATCCTTGAGGCTCTTGATCGATGTTCTGATCGATATTTATTTATCGATCACGTTATCGATAATTGTAGTGTTGGAGCAATTCCCTTTCTTTACAAAGTGAATTTATCGATCAGTTGTTCGATAAATTATCTCCTACTTGCCTTCATGATTATCGATCAATTGATCGATAATCTCATACTCTGTTTACCTCTGTTTTTCTTCATCGAAACAGAGCTTCCTGCAAAACAAATTTCTACATACTCCGATGCTTAAGTTAGTTATTTTATCATCAAAACAATAAATTTAAACATTAATCTTGAGTGATAGTATGACATTTCTTACAATTCATTGGGATTTACCATTCCCAATTCTCTTCTGAAGTAGCTGAACTTCTGTTGATCTAGTGGTTTTGTGAAGATGTCGGCTATCTGATATTCAGTGGGGATGAATTCAACCTTTACATCTTTCTTTTGAACATGATCACGAATAAAGTGATGTCGAACATCAATGTGTTTGGTTCGAGCATGATGGACTGGATTCTTGGACAGACTTATCGTGCTCGTATTATCACATAAGATTGGAATCTCACGTAAGTTGATTCCTAGATCTTGTATTTGTTTTTTTAGCCATAAGATCTGAGCACAACAGCAGGCAGTGGCTACATATTCTGATTCAGTTGAGGAGATTGCCACGGTGTTTTGCTTTTTACTTGACCATGAGACAAGACATCCTCCGAAGAATTGACATTGTCCACTGGTGCTTTTTCTGTCTGTTTTATATCCACCGTGATCGGCGTCTGAGTATCCCATTAAATATTCGGTTCCTCTTTTTGGATACCAGATTCCTAAATTTTGAGTTCCTACAAGATATCTGAGTATCCTTTCACGGCTTCTTCATGCGACTCCTTTGGAGCTGACTGATATCTCGCACACATTCCCACACTGAACTGAATATCTGGTCTACTTGCAGTGAGGTATAGTAAGGAACCGATCATCCCTCTATATCTTGTTAGATTTATGTCTTTCCCGTCTTCGTCTACATCAAGCGAACAGGTTGAGCTCATAGGAGTCTTTACACTTTTAGCATTCTCCATTCCGAATTTCTTCAGCAACTCCTTTACATATTTCGTCTGGGATATAAATATACCGTTTTTCTTTTGTTTGATTTGTAATCCCAGAAAGAAGTTTAATTCTCCCATCATGGACATCTCGAATTCTCCCTGCATAAGCTTAGCAAATTCTTGACAGAGATCTTCGTTAGTAGCACCGAAAATAATATCATCTACATATATTTGAACAATCAAAAGATCTTTCCCATTTCTTTAATGAAAAGTGTGGCATCCACTTTACCTCTTTCAAAACCTTTTTTCTATCAGGAAGTTGCTAAGTCGTTCATACCAGGCTCTGGGCGCTTGTTTCAAACCATACAAAGCCTTTTTAAGTTTGTAAACATGATTTGGAAAATTTGAATTTTCAAAACCGGGAGGTTGTTCGATAAACACCTCTTCGGATATATAACCGTTCAGAAATGCACTTTTAACATCCATTTGAAATAGTTTGAAATCTTTGATGCAAGCAAAGCCAAAAGAACTCGTATGGCTTCCAATCTAGCTACAGGAGCATACGTTTCTTCATAATCGATTCCCTCTTCTTGATTATAGCCTTTTGCTACTAATCTGGCTTTGTTTCTGACGATCTGAGCCGATTCATCGAGCTTGTTTTTGAATACCCATTTGGTGCCAATGACCGGATGGTCTTCTGGTCTGGGTACCAATTCCCAAACTTGATTTCTCTCAAATTGGTTAAGTTCTTCCTGCATCGCAACTATCCAGAATTCATCTGATAGTGCTTCGTCAATATTAGAGGGCTCAATGTGAGATATGAAAGCAGAGAAAAGAACTTCATTGACAATTTGTCTCCGGGTTTTGACCCCTTCATTGACTTTACCGATGACTTGATCCAGAGGATGATCTCGGTTGTGTCTCCATGCCTTTGGCTGCTCTAGATTTTCTTGTAAAGAGGATCGTTTAAAAATCCCTGTTTTCTGAAACGGTTTCTGAAAATAATTTGTTCGAGTTTTTGTTCAAATCCAGTTTTTGAAAATTTTGAACGATTTCAGCATCATCATCTACAGGTTTCGAAATTGTTTCAGTTTCAGCAAACACCACATGAATTGATTCTTCTATTGTAAAGGTTCGTTTATTGAAAATTCTATATGCTTTACTACGATTAGAGTAGCCAAGAAACAAACCCTCATCAGCTTTAGGATCGAATTTACCCAGGTTTTCTTTGTTGTTGTTGTGGATATAGCATCTGCTTCCAAAGATCCTTAGGTGTGACAGATTGGGTTTTCTTCCCCTGTACAATTCATATGGAGTCTTCCCGAGCAGTGTTCTGATGTAGGCTCTATTTGAAATATAGCAGGCTGTGCTCATTGCTTCTGCCCAGAATACTTGTGAGACCCCTTTCTCATTTAGCATTGCTCTAGCCATCTCCGTGAGTACTCTATTTTTCGTTCAACTACTCCGTTCTGTTGAGGAGTCCTTGGTGCAGAAAAGTTGTGGTCAATTCCATGTTCCTCACAATAGTCTGCAAATTCGTTGTTTTCAAATTCTCCTCCGTGATCTGACCTGATAGACACAATAGATATACCTTTCTCATTTTGGACCTTTTTGGCAAAAACAATGAAAGCATTAAAGTTTCATCTTTAGAGGAAAGAAACAAAGTCCAGGTAAACCTTGAATAGTCATCAACTATTACAAGAGTATAAAGATTTCCCCCGAAGCTTTTTACTCTAGATGGACCGACCAAGTCCATGTGAATCAATTGGAGAGGTCTTTCAGTTGAAACTATCTTCTTTGATTTAAATGAAGATTTTGTTTGTTTACCTTTTTGACATGCATCACAAACATCATCGCGTTCATACTGGATTTTTGGTAAACCAACAACTAGATCCCTTTTTATTAATTTTGAAAGTTGATTCATGTTGACATGTGCAAGTCGTTTGTGCCAAATCCAACTTTCCTCCTTTTTACTAATAAAACAATTTCAGAAGTTTTAGAATCAAGTTGAAGTGTATAACAGTTACCGTCCCTCGGAGCTCTCAGCTTCGTATTCAATTCTTCTTTCTTCAAAGGTAGGTCATCTTTGCTTATGATTAAGCACTCTTCAGAATCAAAGATCACCCAGTTGTTTTTGTCCGCACTCTGACTGACGCTGAGGAGATTATGACACAGACCTTCCACGTAGTACACGTCTTCGACTTTCATAGCCTATACTACTTCCGATTTCTCCGATTCCAGCAATTTTTTCCCGATTGGTTTCCTCCGAAGCTTACTTTTCCTCCGTCTTTTGGTTTGAGTGATGTAAACTTCTCAGTGTCACCCGTCATGTGTCTGGAACATCCGCTGTCTATATACCATTTATTTGTTCTGGATGCCTTGAGACATACCTGCAAAAATTACAATCATGTTTTAGGTACCCATACCTTCTTGGGTCCTTTTTGGTTAGTATGAGTTATTTTTGGTGCATAAGTACCTTTGGGCACCCATTTTAATGTTCCGTAATCTCCTTTCTTCTTATAGTAACAAGAAGAAGTTGAATGGCCTTTACGGTTGCAATGAGAGCAAAGTGCAAAAGGATTTGAGGAATGCACAGAATTTCTAAAATATGTAAGATATGATCTACCACTACTCTTTTTCTTTCCTTTCGATTTATCTTGGGTTGGATCGTATCCTATACCAGTCTTGTCCATAGAGCATCGTTGAGCTCCTAGAATCACCTTAAGCATTTCGCTACCTTTAGTGAATTTTTCTAAGGTTCTGGTAAGATCTTCAATCTTTCTTTCATTCTTTTCACAACTTTTGCAAGTCAAAGTCGAGTCTGTATTGACTTCAACCTTTGATTGTTGATCTTCTAAAAACTTTATCCTTTTCTTAGAGCTAACTAACTCTTTTGCAATTCTTACTAATTCTAAATGTAAAGCATTGTATTCGGACTGCAATTCATCATAAGATGGTTCAGAAATTATTACCTCGTCTGTTTCTGATTCCTCGTTTTCTTGGGCCACTAGACAGATATTAGCTGTCTCTTCATCATCACTTCCTTCTTCTTCATCGGAGGAGCTGTCTCCCCAGATTGATGATGACGAAGGCTTTCTTCTTTCTGAATCTTTCTTTCTTCTTTTCTTTGTCCTTTGCTCTGGAGAGTTTGGGACATTCCGCCTTGATATGTCCTGGCTTCTTACATTCGAAGCAAATGATTGGATCCTTTGATTCGTTCGGATATGAGGAAATTCTGCGTTTCGGCTGAAACTTCTTTCCGGTTCTGTTTTTGTAGAATTTCTTGAACCTCTTGACTATAAGGCCCATTTCATCATCATCAAGATCATCTTCATTTTCATCTTCGCTCTCTTGAGTTTTAAGAGCGATGCCTTTCCGGTTTTTCTCGTTCATCTCCTTTTTGTATTTTTGCTTGCTCTCATATTCAGCAAGGCTCCCGAACAGTGCTGCAACAGAACCAATGGATTCTCCTTTGGTTTCTTCAATAGCTGTTACTTTCGGTTCCCATTCTTTTGTGAGACCGCTCAGTATTTTCCTCACTTGATCTTCTTGACTATATTTCTTCCCAAGTGCAGTGAGGTGGTTTATGAGATGTGAGAATCTGACTTCCATATCTCGGATACTCTCTCCTTCCTTCATTCTGAATAACTCGAATTCGGTAGTGAGAGTGTTGATTCGACTCTGTTTTACACCGGTGGTTCCTTCATGAGCTATCTCCAGAGCCTCCCACATTTCCTTCGCGGTTTCCAGACTTGAGACTCTGAAGTATTCCCTCTGACTAAGCGCACACGTGAGTATGTTGATAGCTTTGTCATTTAGAGTCACCAGCTTCTTATCTTCCTCGTTGAACTCCGTGGAACTCTTGGGTACTTGCTGGCCATCTATTGTGTTCATCGGGACATAGTTGCCGTGTTCTATTACGTCCCACAACCCATACTCTGTGGCCTTAATGAAGATTTTCATCCTCATTTTCCAGAAGGTATAATTTTCTCCACTGAAGCCTGGCGGTTTAGATGTTGAGCATCCTTCAGGTAGCACGCTATCTCCAAATCCTGCCATTTGATCTCTCTTCGGACTGTTAAATCCTTAGTGAAGAGACCTGCTCTGATACCAAATGTTAGAAACAATCTCACCCAAGAGGGGGGTGAATTGGGTGAGTTACAAAAAATTTAAAATTAAAGCGTGCAAGTATTGAAAAAAACAGAGAGTCAGAGTAAGGAGAATTTTAACCGCAGAGAGGAGACACAAGATTTATACTGGTTCGGTCTAAACCACGTGACCTACTTCCAGTCCCCAGAACACCTCTGAGTATTTCACTATCTTCCAAGATCGACAGGGCTCTTGGTGCCTCGGTACAGTAATTGAATCGCTCAATCACTCCCCCTTACTCCCGTAAGGATACAACCCCTCTCAAGAGTCCACACTCTTGAGTGTCTCTCAAGTTTTTAATAAAAGTAGTGAATGGCTCTCTTACAGAGTGAATTCAATGATAAACACTGATGCTCAGTAGTAACGTGAAAAACAGAGTATTGAATGCGTAACTAAATAATCGCAGGTGGGTAGTTCAGGTATTCAATCTCTTCATTAATGCTTCTTCGCGCCTTTTATAGTTGATATCGTTAAGTAGCCGTTAGACGGAAGAGCTTCTAGCCGTTGTGACTTCGTTTGCGTTTGTGTTTCGCTGGTTTCAACGGCTCCGCCATTAATGCGTCTGAGTTTCTGACACTGTAGGTCGCAGTCTACGTAATCCCGTTGAAGAGCCGTTGCACTCGTTTTCATTAATCTGCATATTTTAAGCTTCGAACAAATGAGAGTTTTGTGGTGAGTGCTTTAATCTTGAATACAGAAAGAAAGCTAATTTATCATTCAAGGATTTGTGACGAAATCATTTATCAGCAAGAAGAACAGAATGTCATTCTGGTTTAGTTTGATCGAAAAAGTGATCGATTACTTGATGATAGATCAAGTTATCGATAAACAGAATGAAGACTTTTCGAAATAGATCACCAAAATTATCGATCAAGTGTTGGATCATTGACTCTAAGAATTATCATAGAAAGAGGAAATCGTTCCATGATCGAACAAGTGATCGAACACATATTTGATCGAACAGATTATCGATAATTCAAATGTTATTGAAATGAAGCTTCAGTCATTGATGATCGAACATCTTATCGATAAATGTATGATGGATAATATTATCGATAAAACATGGTTATGTAAATAATCAATGAAAGACACAGGCTATCTGAAATGATCGAACAGTTGATCGATCATTGATTATTCGAACAAGTGATCGATAATAGTGAAGAAAGAAGTTTAATCCTGTAAGGCAAAGGAAATGATTATCGATCACGTTTTGTGAAAACATGAAATCCGAGGAATTGAATGATCGATCATATTATCGAAAAACCAGTGATCGATAACTTGATCGAAAAATAGTTCACCATAACTTAATGCGAATATGTCAATTCTTAGACTCTTTATCGATCACGTTATGTGAAAACTTATTTAAGCAAACAAGTTAAAGTTATCGATAATGTTATCGATAATTTAGTTGTAACAAAACTGAGTAAGAGTAGATAAGGACATTGATTATCGATCATGTGATCGATAATTTTATGATCAATAAGGTTATCGATCTATCAGTGAATTTGATCACCTGCATTCAGAGAGTTAGAGCATAAAGTTCGAACACGTAATCGATAAACAAATGGTCGGAAATATGATCGATAAATTTGTAACAGAACTAATGTGCAGAACAAGTAGATTGTGTTACCTTTTATCGAAGTCGTTATTGATGACTGATTTATCGATAACTTGATCGATAAATACACTTCAGATTTGGGTCTCTTATCAGTAACTCGATTGTTTACCTGATATTATCGATCAGCTTATCGATAATTTACCATACTCTTATGTGATTTTTACGTTAGCGATTATCGATCACTTTATCGATAAATTACTCATCGAATAGTTCTTCGATCAAAAAGCCTACTATAGACCTGATTTACACTTGATCATTTATCTGAAACCTTAGCGATAAACGATTGCTCGATCAGTTGATCGATCAAAATACTTAACCTGATATTCTGACTTTGTTATCATCAAAACTATAATCCTAACAAATCCCTCTGTC